>NW_026067949.1:32225036-32324380 GCF_014885135.2 Alexandromys fortis
GAGCAGGACCTGGCTCCCCGTTTGCCAGGGCCCTCGCCAACCAAAGGCCTACATCTTTGATTTAATTGTAGTGGGGCGATCTGCTCTCGGTGTTGCGCGCTGGTCCCTGCCGCCTGCGTCCTCTGCCACCGCGCCAGTCCCCTCCGGTCCCGGCCGCAGCCTGCGGCCTGGCCTGCGTTGCCCGCCTCCATATAAAACATTTTTTGAGAAGAACGTTTCCGTTGCTAAAAAACAAAGCCCACCAAAGCAATGAACCACATACTACCTGGGTCTCCCATAAACTTGGATTTTTATCACATTGGCAATTTTATTTTCTTATAAAGTAGTTCCACTTTAGGGAAGAAAAACGCCCATTTTCCTGTTAGTCAGAGATGTCACCTTCCCAGCCAATGGGATCCCTTGGGCATCAGCATAGACGTCATACACCTATCAGGAATTATGTCACACTTTTATGGGAAGAGACACTAAGCCAAGTGCTAATCGCAGCAAACGTCATCTTTCCTCCGTAGAGAAGCCCATGCTCCAGAGCAGGCACTCTGTAGATGGCTCCAAATTAACAGAGAAAGGTGAAGCTGCTCAGCCGCTGTGGATAACATTGGCGCTGCAAAAGCAAAAGGGGTTTCGTGAGCAGCAGGCGACTCGAGAGGAGAGAAAGCAAGCCCGGGAGGCCAAGCAAGCAGAGAAGCTGTGTAAAGAAACTGTGAGTAGCCCTCCCTCTCCGTTCTCAGTGCTGCCGTCCCAAGCGGAGCTTAGCTCTTCTCTAAGTCACACGAGGTCATTTTTAAGATGGCACCCGGAGGTGCTGTTTATATAGGGCAGGGAAGTAGAGAAATTGACTGCCTTTAAATCAGGGAAGCATTTTTTAAGCAGCAAATTTTAAATTTAACTTGGTTTTACTATGCTGTTACTATGCGAGCCTTATTTGGCAGGATCTAAGATGGATGTATTTACAGCAGCTCCCATACTGTGCTTACAGGAGTGTCCCTACAGGAGTGTCCCTGCTTCACTTTCCATGGTTTGACTTGTGGAAGTGGAAAATTCCAGAAATTCATAGGGTTAAACTGCCCATTTTGTTTGATGAAATCCCTTGTTCTATTCCCAGAGACAGAGATACTTGTTGCAGGGAGCTGCTTGTTCATCCTGGCTGCCCAAAGCCAAAATAATCACACAGAAACTGTATTAATTAAATCACTGCTTGGCCCATTAGCTCTGGCTTCTTATTTGCTAACTCTTACATATTAATTTAACCCATTTCTATTAATCTGTGTATTGCCATGTGGTGGTGGCTTACCAGCTAAAGTTCCGACCTGCATCTGTCTCCGGTGGCTCCATGTTCTCTGACTCCGCCCTTCTTTCTCCCAGCATTCAGTCCAGTCCTCCCCGATCAATGGGCCAAGGCAGTTTCTTTATTAATTAGTGGTAATCACAGCACACAGAGGGGACTCCCACATCAGATACTCTTTGTCCAGTGTTTGGTATGTAAAATGAATTTAAAAATTAAAAAAAAGAATGTTCCCAAGGTGTGACTGTATGATACTGGAGATGAGCAGATGCCAAGGAGCTGTAAAGGCCTTCCTGAGGCGAAAGCGCTTGGCTTAATAAGAACAATCACAGACTGAAGTGACTGAACTCTAAGGGAAGGAAACAGAACGATCAGCGTGTAGTTCTGCCCTGGGTTTAGACATCCCACCAGGATCTTAGACTGATCCATCTTGGAGAAGGGAAACTACTATAAGTAGGAGTTGGGGAAGTGAGTTTGTTCAGTGGGCAGAGTGTATCTGAAGCCTTGTTCTATGACCTAACTTTCTGATCATCTTGATGGGGCTCGTCCTGGAAAGTAACTTCCCGTCCTTGGTACAAGGCACTGGGCCCTCACTGGAGGCCTGCCCTGAACACACCGCTCACAGGTGCAGCCCAGTCCCCTCGTGGCAGGGCTGAGAGGTCGTGCCCTGAAAACATGCTTTCTTTCTCTGTGCTAATGCAGGTCAGTGTCAGCCCGCAGCCTGGAAGCAGAGCCAGTTCCCTGCACAAGTCTGCCACTCCGTCAGAAGAGAAGAAGCCTGAAACTGCAGTGTCCAGACTCCAGCGCCGAGAACAGCTGAAGAAGGCCAACACTCTTCCCACATCCGTGACAGGTAGAGCGCCGGTACACCCTGGTTTGCCTGAGAGCAGCTTTATTCCCTGTCATGGAGTGACTTGGCATAGCATCTTAGACATCACGGGGCACAGGCTCTCAAGACCCAGTTGTAAACACTGATGCTGATGCAGACAGCAGGAATTCCCCAGCTCTCAGAGGGAGACAGTAAAATGCCTGTGCAGTCATCTCCTTAGAGTTTGTGGCCTTCGCTACCTTCCATGGTGTAAATACGTAAGCTGTGGCTGAGTTGACACCAACTGGCTTGCCCTGGTTTCTGAACATTCAATAGGGCAACGTGAGTCATCACCAGTACCTCATTGCCTACCATCCACTTGTATTATTTATCATCTGTCTACCTGTCTGCCTGTTACAGCAAGGAAGGGCATCTACCAGGACATTAAACAAAGAGAGAGATGAGTATAATAGGCTGGGGAAGACGAGGTGTAAAGTTTAGGCAGAACTGACGTAGAGAGAGCCCGGGCTTGGAAGTAGACCCCAGGGTCCTGTCATCTGCAATGACAAGATTGGTCCAAGTGTGTGAAAGCCGCCAGCTGCTTCTCTGTCCTAGAGCCACAGCACCTCCACTGACAGGATCCCAAGAGGAGGTGTCGGGTCGCCTGACTTTGGAGAAAGTTTTCTCAGCACTGTCTTGGGTGGTAATAACCGTCATCTGTTTATAACAGATGTAAAAAATGGCCCATAGTGGCCCACTATTTCCTTGCTACAAGTCACTTGGAGGATGGATAGTTGTAACTGCATGAACTCCCAGGACATCTGCTTCCCTGTGCAGCTGCATTATTCCCCAGGGGCGTGTCTGTCTCTGTCCCTTTACAGAAGGCTAGCAGAATCCCCAGATGAGGAACCTACAGAGCTGGTGGGAAAGTGAATGGACAGTGTGTACACAGGGACAGAGAGAAAGCAAGCAAGCTCCTACAGTAGCGTGAGGAAATTAATCTACTTGTGAGGGCGGCCCCTGACACCCAAGCACACACCACTAGGCTTCTGCCTCCCAAATCTGAAGAATTCATTGCCACCACACTAGAAAATTAGTCTTCCTACATGTAAACACCGAGATAGTGCAAACCGTAGCCATATCTAAGCCCCAGCCTCTCCCATTACCAACATTCAGGCATCTGTACTGGCCTGTCCTTAGGGGCTTGACAGGATAGTCCTAGCTGCAGCTACTAAGAGCACCTCACTACTTTTCCCTTAAAAGGTGGGCCTTGCCCACCTCTCCCCCCCCTCTCTTTCTCTCTTCTGCCACTCATCCCCAGGGACCGATCTCTGCCCCCTTCACTGTCCAGACAGGCCGGTATTGGATGAAGGGGCCCAGTGCTCTGTTAGTTGGAGAAGTGAGACTGTCGTCTGTAGACTAGGGTCCCAGCATGCCTCAGACCTCTGGTGGGCTGGAGGAAGCACCAGGAGGGCCTGCCGAATCTCGTGGCACCAGTGTTATAATTTATTTTAAAAAATGGCGCTAAGGAATCATGCCATATAACAGGACTCACATGGGAGGTCTACCAGAAGAGAGAGAAGGGGCAGAGACCGGACCCTGGGGACTAGAATGGCGAAAGAGAGAGAGAGGTAGAGAGAAAAATAGATGGGAACGTAGTGAATGTGCACAGGGGTTGCTCTTAGTGGCTGTAACTGAAGACGTACCCTGTCAGAACCCCAAGGGCAGGCCAGTACAGATGCCTGAATACTAACACTCATGCCTTGGCTACCTGTTTCCTGAGGTCTGGAGATGTGGACGTATTAAAAAAGGTTTCACTACCTAGTGGTAAAGTAGGAGTGTTCATATACCAGAACTACCTTAGAACACTGATCATTTTGCTCTTACAATGAGGGTTCTAAATGTTAGACTAAGACTGAGATTTTTTTTTTTTCATGAAAAGTGGAAGGTGCAAGGCTCAAGAGGTCATTCTTTTCTCTGTTCAGTTGGAAGGACAAAAGGATTATCGTACTTTATAATAATGCTAGCTTAATAAAGCTAGGAGCTGCTCTGTGGAGGAGGCAGCCTGCTATTGACTTCACCAACTTGCCAGGCCCCATGGCCCACACTTGTAATCTCAGCACTTGGGAGGCTGGGGCAGGAAGACCAGGAGTTCGGGACCATAGAAGTTCCAAGGCATGCACTATCATGCCTGGCTCGACTTTCGTACCACTAAATAAGTCAAAATCTTGTTCTGGAGAGGGGACCACCTTTGAAATGTTTGCTAAAGGATACAACATTTCAGAGAAGTTCAGTGGTACTTGCCTTTAATCCCAGCACTCAGGAGGCAGAGGCAGACATAGATGGATCTCTGAGGCCAGCCTGGTCTACAGAGTAAGATCCAGGACAGTCAGTACTCTTACACTAAGAAACCCTGTTTCAAAAAATAAGTAAGTAAATTAGAAAAGAAAAGTAAATCTGTTGTGTAACACAGTTACTAGAGCTAACAGCCTACTGGATTCTTAAAGTCCTAAGAGCAGATTTTAAATGTTCTTATGTAATTCTGTGAACAACACCTAGCTAGATTTTGGTGTTCTGAGGGGTGTGTGTGTGTATGCGTGTGCGCATGCATGCATCATTTCATGTATAGTAAGTACATATAATTCTATTGACTAAAATGTTTGTTTTTATGTGGTTCTTATTTCTCTCTTCCTTCAAACAACGCAGTGGAGATCTCAGACTCTGCGCCCCCAACACCTCTGGTAAAGGAGGTCACCAAGAGGTTCTCCACCCCAGACGCTGCCCCCATGTCTACAGAACCTGCCTGGCTGGCTTTGGCCAAGAGAAAAGCAAAGGCCTGGAGCGACTGCCCACAAATCATTAAGTAAACGGTGACTCTTTCCCATGTCTGTGGCCAGTTGCTGGCTCTTCTCTTGCCCTTTTTATTTATTTATTTTTTTATATGCGGTAAAGAAACCAAGTTAGGGAAAAGAAGCATGTTTTATAGGCTTTAAAATAATGTTTAGAAACTGCACTGGTGGTGTTCATTGTAAAGAGTGTATTTGCACAACCCTGGGTCCTGGTGCCTTGAGCTCCCCTAGTTCTCAAGAGACAGTTTTGGCTGAGGGACCACATGAAGCAAAATCTGCAAAGGAGAACTCAGGAGAGCCTGCCATGCCCATCTAAATCTGCAAAGGAGAGCTCAGGAGAGCCTGCCATGCCCATCTATGGTCCCCACATATATATATGCACACCCACGCACCATTTCAGATTATATCCTTTTGCCAATCTATTACTCTATTTACTCTTCTACCCCAAACATTTACCCTATGTTTGCATATGGAACAGTGACAGGTTCACATGTACATAAAACCTGGTATCACTCTCCTGGATGCAGTGACTGGGAGAATAAGGAAAAGCTGGCCCCCAGCTCTGTGCCTATGTCTGGTTTTCATGTTTTTTCCCCACCCTAAAACCACAACGTAGCAAATCCACTCACTCATACTGACTGATCCATGGTGTACCCTGCTATAGCAGTGGCCTCTTTAAAGACCAAGGACCATCTGGCCTCGCTGGCTCCAAAGGAACGAACTCTGGGTCAGAGCTGTCGCTGAGAAGACACCTCATGTAGCGCAGTGGCTCTCCAGCAGCCCGGGCGGCACTCCCAGATAGATCCTGGGAGCACAGGGCCTAGGATATAGATTTTAGGAGAAACCCTTCAGATGACATCCAAAAGTTAAGAACCTGGTGTAATCTAGCTTTTCACGTTATGAAGAGAAGGCAAACGTGAGACAAGAAAATAAAACCGTCACCCAAACCAGCCATTTATGTACGATAGTTTAGGTCGCTGGCATTACATGCCTCTGAAATTTCCCCTTGGCCTTAAGGGAAAATGAACAAGCCAAGATGTGTAACCTATTTGTTCTAAGGACTTCTTGTAGAGAATTTTTTGTTCCTTTCTTGTACTTGAATAATTCAGAGTCGAATGTTCCAAAGCATTTACAATGTAGAGCATTCACCTTGATACCTTTAAAGAAGAAGCATCTCAGAGTTTACGTGGCCTTGTTAGCATACACATGTGCACACAAAGAAGGGACTTGGCAGTGTCAAAGCCACATGTATTTATGTTTATTTCTCTAGATTTGCTTTACATGACACTAGACATAGCAGCAAATGCCTACATACTGCTGGCGATCACTTTGTATTTCCCGGTGTTGGCATCATTTCCTTTTCTAGGTGTAGGATCTTAGCCCAGTGCAGGGATTGCCTCCCTTTTGGTCTCCCACACTAACATATTTTAATAGCGTACATCACTCCTTTTCCTCTGTGCTTACGCAATATGCAATGTGCTGTCATTCTGTCTGCTCCACAGGATGACAGGGATGCTGTTTACCATATAGAAACCATTTTCTCTCTAGAAACAGTGGCTCAGCTTCATGAAGCAGCTGGCATGTGTGGTCAAGTGGGTAGCTGCACTATTGCAAGTTGGACTTAGTATTATATTTACTGGACCTTCCGACTGTTAAGAATCAATGTAACTTTTTTGTTGTTACCGCTATTGTAAGCAACTAATATTCCACTGCACGTTTCCCACACTGGTATTCATTTCTAAATCTTATGTGTAGACAACTGTTAGTTCAATGATTTCTTCACTGATAGAACACCCAAAGCCCTAGAGTTATAGAATGGGAATCTTCCCACACAAAGCTCTAGACTTACAGTGCCACAGTGATTCTTCCAAACTGGCTTCTTCCTCCATCCTCTCAGCTTTGGCCAGTACCACAGTCATGGCAGCGAACAGGACCAGAAATAAGATGGCTAAGGAAGAATAGGGCTGGGCATGGTGGCGCATGCCTTTTACCCAGCTTTTGGGAGGCAGACACAGGTGGATCTCTGTGTGTTCAAGGTCAGCCTGGTCTACATGATGTGTTCCAGGCCAGCCAAGGCTACACAGTGGAGACCCCGTCTTAAAACAAATTAAAGACTAGTAGATGCGTTCATACTGACTCGATACCATGAGCCCACACACAGTACAAGATACAGCGTAGTTAAAAATGCCCCACGGATGTCTTTAAAGAATCTACTGAGGAACAGGTGGTCGTCATTCTTGCTGAAGAAGCACATGCTCAACATGACATTTCCAAGCCTCCCAAACCTGCACTGAGCACCAAGGAAGTGTTATCCGCTTCAGTTGTGTTGCTCGTCTGAGCAACACACTAGGGGAAGTTCTGTGAAAACAAAAGTTCAAGACTTTTTTTAATGAATGACTGCTATATTAAATATACAACCTTTTTAAATTTAAACATACTTCTGACAAGGTTATATAGGTGATTAACCTCTGTTCATAGACTTACATATGGAAGTAGAGTTTTTGTTTACTTTAAAGATGTTTCAAGTGCAATTGTTTCTTATAAAACATGATTGATTACCATGAAATTCTCACTTTAGCTGATCATCTACAAATGTATAGTATGTATCCACCGTCTCTTCTCGTGATTTTAGTTTGCTTATTTTAAAGCAGCAACATTAGCTACAAGTGTCTTGCAATATTTTTACCAACAATAAAATTAAAGTAGATACTTAATAAAAATTCCTTAGTGTGATTTTAATATTATTTTGAGATTTTGGTTGTATACAGTTTGAATGTTAAAAAAAAATGTCCATTATTTAAGGGAAAAGACCTTTCAATAAAATACTGACAAGACCTTTGGCACTGATGAATGTCCTTATTAAGCTGAAGCTGTAATTTATCCCAATGGCCATCTACGGGCAATCTCTTATTTACAGAGCTTTGGATGAACAAGAAAAGGTTCAAGTTTTTAATGCTACTGTGTTTATCCTACCTCCCACCCCGCCCCAAATACCCAGTGGATGAACATATATATGAACAAGGCCAGATGTTTACCTCAAGTCCGGTAGGAAGTGAGTGGTCTCAGTCTCGGATAAAATGATCTTACAGTCTCTTTACTCCAGGTCACAGCCCAGCAGCATCATCCTCAGCTGAGGGCCGGCTACCATAGGCTACACCTTGGACTCTGAGCATTTGACCTGCAAAGACAACTTGGTGAAAATGGTGAGGTTGGCTTGGGTTGTACAGCAGGACTAATGAAGGCCTAAAGTCACCATATTAAGTCAAAACTCTCTGTGTGTGTGGGGGAGGCACTTTTGCCTGCTTAAAAATACTAAATAAGGACCTAGAGATATAGTCCAATGGTGGAGTGCTCACCTCACATGAACAAAGCCCTGGGTTCAAGCCTGAGCAGTACACAATACACGTACATGACTCCCCGCCTCCCCAGCTTTGAAATAATGAACCTAAGTTGATAAATAGAGCCTACCTTTAAAAACCTTTAGAGTTCTTGCCTCATACAGAGGACCCAGGCTCAGTTCCTAGCATCTATCTACATGGTGGCTCACTCCAGCTCCAGAGGCTCCCACATATTCTTCTGGTCTCTGGAGGGAATGCATACACATGGTACACTTAGATACATTCAGGAAAAAACACCAAAGATAAAAATCTTTTTCAGTATAAAGTCAATGGTATAGTCTGTTTATAACTCAAAACATATTCCGATCCTTTCTTTTCCACAGAGATTTTTAACCCCAAGAAACCCACAAAACAACCTTAATATGTTAGGGTTCTTTAAAGAAACATAACTGATCAGATATATTTAGCTAGGTGGAGAGAGAAATGAAAGGCTATAGATATACTTATTGTGAAACCTAGAACCTAACAGGATTGCTCCAGAGAAACAAACAAAGGCAGAGATTCCAGAACTGGTTCATGAGGTTATGGAGACTGAGAAGTGCCACCATGTGGTGTTTGCACACTACAGACCTGCAGAACCCAGGGTATAGTTCAACTCAGAAAAAGGCCAGAGGCCGCGAGACCAGGGAGCTGATGGTGTAACCCGCAGGCCTGAGAAGCAGGGGATACAATCGCTGCTGCTGCATTTCCTTCCCAGACCAGGAGCTCTGGTGTCCAAAAGCATGAAAATACCGTGAGCTTTGCTCGAGAAGACAAATTTCCGTCCGCTGCTGCCTTCTATGCAGACACTCACTGTTGGCTCAACTTCAAACACTAGCCAGTTTACAAACGAGCTCAATCCACAGCAAGAACTATGTTTTACTAGCTATCTCTGTAAACTTGTCCATGACTGAATACCACAGACTGACTATAATAAATACACGTTTATTTAGCTCTCAGTTCTGAAATCTGAGGAGGTCAAGGACTGGTGGCCACATCTAGTTATGTGTCCCTTACTAATAGAGACCTTCTGCAGAGTCCCAACCAAGGTGATGCTGGACATCACCTGGCAAAGCAGAGCACACAGGCCTTGGTCTCTCCTTACAAAGTTCCAGTCCCTCAGGGTCAGCAGCATCCCCCAACACATGCACACGCACGTGCACACACACATCCTCATATAATCTTAACCATCTCACAAAGGTGCTGCCCCAAAGTACAATAGTAGGGTTATGTTTCCACCTTCTTAATTACACACAGTGAGGTATTTGGTGATTTTCAAACCAGCATCGTTTTGACCAATTAAAACAGATATTTCTAAAACATGCAATTTCACCACCTGTCATAGTTAGGGTTACTGTGATGAGACGCCATGACCAAAAGCAAGTGAGGCTTACAGTTCCATACCATAGTCCATCACTGAAGGAAGTCAGGAACTCAAACAGGGCAGGAACCTGCAGGCAGGAGCTGATGCAGAGGCCATGGAGGCGTGATGCTTACTGGCTTGCTCTTCATGACTTGATCAACCTGCTAAAGAAGCCAGAAACAGTCCAGGGTGGCACCATTCACAATGGGCTGGGCTCTCCCCTATCAATCAATTAAGAAAATCCTGTAGAGGCTCACCTACAGCCCAGTCTTATGGAGGCATTTTTTTTCAGTTGAGGTTCCCACCTCTCAAATGACTAGCTTGTGTCACATTGACATGAAACTGTCCAGCACACCATCACATTTGTAGTACTTAATTAAAAGTACTACAAAATACAGCAGGTGTGGGCTGGAGAGGTGGCTCAATGGTTAGGAGCATTGGCTGCTCTTCCAGAAGCTCTAAGTTCAATTCCCAGCAACCACATGGTGGCTCATAACCATCTATAATGGGATCGGATGCCCTCTTCTGGCATATAGGTGTACATGCAGATATAGCATCATATACATAAAATAAATCTTAAAAGTTTATTTAAAAAACTATAGCAGGTGTTTTATCAACCCCCCCCAGAAGCTCCTGCTCCTTCTATAAGAAATAAACATAGTTGCTCTCTATTGAAGTATAGCAGACAAATTCCTTACCCAAAATAGAATCTTTAATATAAAACCATCCACATAGCTTTACAATATTTCCAACCATCTCACACACACATATATACTTACAAGGACTATACTTGATTATCACTACACAATAAATCCAGACAGTAAACGTAATTATTTCTGCACCCAATGATAAGCACGGATTCCCAGACCACAGGAGAAGAGAAAACTTCCCCCGGGAGTGCGTGCACACTTCGCAGCTTGCCACTCTGAGACTCCAAGATCCACAGCTTCCCATCGGTGGATGCGGCCGCCAGCAGGGATTCACTGCTGCAGCTCTGGCTACTGAAAGCAAAGGGAGTTGCGTACACCCTCGCGGTAGTCTCAAATTTCCACTGCAGGTGACCTTCCATGCTACAGCAGTACAGAAAGCAATCATGGGAACCAAAAAATATTTCTCGTTCTGATGCTGGGATACACGGGGATGAGAAGACTGGTCCTCCCGCAGAGAAGCGCCACACCTTCAAATAAGAGGAGGAACGATCAGTCTTTTATCCAGCACAGCACTTTCTTAAGCCTGCAGGGTTTCTTCATACAACTGGGTAACTCCAGAGACCAAAAATAATGCTGGTTTCTGGAAAGTAGCTTCATTCTCCCACTGGACTGCGCCGGTGGTAAAAACAAAGACAAGTTACGTTACAATGCTGTTACAAGTAATTCTGAGCTGCTTGAGAATTACTACTGGTGTGTTCACAGACACTGTGTTTACAGAAAAGAACTGTATTATGCCTTCAAAGTACGTTATTAACAATCTTGGACAGGGTGTGGAACTTGGCCTTTGTTCCAAAACCAGCTCTAGAACAAAGAGAAAGGGAGAAAAAAAGTCTAACTCAAGTTTTCCAAACCAAGTGGGATGGAAGCGGAATGAAGGCGTTGAAGTGCAAATAGTTAAGAGCTTTAAACAAAAATCTGGGTATTGCCTTCAATCCCAGCACTCAAGAAGCCTGAGCCAGGGGCTGGAGAGAGTTCAGTGGTTAAGAGCACTACCTGTTCTTCTAAAGGACCCAGGTTCAAATCCCAGCGCCCATATGACTCACAACTGTCTGTAACTCCTGTTCCAGGGATCCACCACCCTCATACAGGCATATGTGCAGGGAAAATACCAATGTACATAAAGTACAAATAAATAAATTATAAAAATAAGAAAAAAAAAGAGGCTGAGGTAGGCAGATCTCAGTTCTAGGCCAGTCTGGCCTACACAGTGAGTGCCAGGATAGCAAGGGAGTCCCTGTATCAAAAGAAATTATTAAAAAAAATAATAATATATACATACATATACTATGTATATATGTATGTGTGTATATATGTGTGTCTGTGTGTGAGCAAGGGCTGGGAATGTAGCTCAATAACAGAGCGGTCACTGATTACAGCAAGTCCCTGGGTCCAGTCCCCAGGGTTACACACAGAACTGGATCACCTGCTCTCACCTGCTCTCCTGCATGAGTGAAGCAGAGCAAGCTCCCGTCCACGCAGCCGACGCAAACGTACCGCTGGCAGCACCGTGGGGAAGAGAAGAGCGGCTGTCCACAGCAGTGCTTCCAAACGACGCTCCCAGCAGCCTGTTGTGACCGAAGCAACAGCACTGAAGACGATTTACTAACCAAGCACCTTTACCATTTTAAAGTTACATTTGCTGATTTATTTATTTATTGTGTGTGTGCACGTGTATGTGTGCACACGCACGTGCCACAGGGCACATGTGGAGAATGCAGGACAGCTTGTAGCATGTGGGAAGGAGCCTGAACTCCTGCTGTCAGGCTTAGCGGTACGTGCCTTACCCGTGGAGCCACTTTACAGCAAACTACACATCTTCTAGGCTGGAGCCAAGCAGCAACAGTGGCACAGTGGCGCTGTCGATGACGCTGGCACGCTCACACATGCTCACACATGCACACAGACACACGCGCTCACAAACACACACGCGCACAAAGAGTCAGAAAATCAGTGCTGCTTCTCAGAGCCAGGACAAAAAGTCAGCCCTGAACATAAAACAAAGCCACACACTTTAAGACAGGGTTTCTCTGTGTAACAGCCCCCGACTGTCCTGAAACTCACACTATAGACCAGACTAGCCTCAAACTCAGAGATCTGCCTGCTTCTGCCTCCCAGCTACTAGGATTAATGGTATATGCCACCACTGCCTACCTAAAATCTATCTTTAGAAAGGAAAAACAGCCAGGCGATGGTGGCGCACACCTTTAATCCCGGCACTCGAGAGGCAGAGGCAAGCCTGGTCTACAAGAGCTAGTACCAGGACAGGCTCCAAAGCTACAGAAAGAAACCCTGTCTCAAAAATGAAAAAAAAAAAAAAAAAAAAACCATAAAAAAAGGAAAAACAATTTTAAGATTAGAAAAAAAAATGAACAAGACCTCTCTCCTTACAATAGACAAGAAGTTTTTTTGTTGCTGTTTGTTTTTGTTTTGCTTAGTTTTTTTTTAGAAAGGGTCTCACCATGTAGCCCAGGCTGGACTATGTAGACCAGGCTAGCATGGAACTCTCAGTGATTCACCTGTCTTTGCCCCCACGTGCTGGGATTAAAGGTGTTCACCACTATAAGGGGCAGACAAGAAGTCCTTAAAATGACTGAGAAAATCCTGTCTAACAAGGTTACAAACAGTCTGGAGAGAGCCAGTGACAAAGTCCACATGTTGTTCTTGCAGGTGACCCGGCTTTGCTTCCCAGCACCCACACTGTAGCTCACAACCATCTGTGATTCCAGTTCCAGGGGATCCCATGCCCTCTTCAGGCACCAGACACATGTGTTACACATACAAATAAATCTTTTTAAAGGCTAAAATAAAAATAACTAAAGAAATACAATAAAAGCATGAACACATGCTACCTTGTTTTCCCAAATAATTTCAATCATTTTAAGTGAATTCTAACTCATTAATGTGTAGATTATATTTAACTGAAAAGTACTCAAACTTTTAAACATCAAAATCAGAAATAAAGATAGGAGCTAAATTAACAGTGGCTGGATGCCTACAGGACTTATAGCCAGTAAAAGTCCCCGAAGCGTAGCACAGTACAGGTGATGTGGCCTCAGGCTCAAACATGGAGAAGCGAAGATCATCCCGCCACAGTTTAGCTTCCAGACACACTTCTTTTCCTGAAAACAGGAATTTGAATTAATCAGGTGGTGCTCACTGCTAACAAGTCCACATACAACATAGCTAAGTTTTGGGTTGTGTTCCTTCTGGAGGTGCTAGGATCGAACCCAGAGCCTTGCACATGCTGTACCAAGGAACAGGCACCAGCACCCAGAGGAATGCAGGCTTCTCTTCCCTTCTCCCCTGCCCTCCCTATTCACTCACTCAGAATCCTCCTGCCTCAGCCTCGTCAGTGCTAGGACCACCATTTCGGGTTAAGACAGCACAGAGCAGCAAAGGAAGTCACTGATACTGATAACACACTAACTACCATTTTCCCTTTTGATCGACTGGTGTGTGTGCATGCGCGCGCATGTGCATGCTCATGCACGTACATGTGTGCATTTACTCATTCTGAACACACAACTCAGTATGTTTCCTTCACTGATTTTACAAAATGGCTTTAAAAATAATTTTAAAGCATTATATTCAAAATAATCTCTCTTCCTGATCTAAAAACTGTTAGAAACCAATTACTCAATCTTATAAACAACTTGGTGCATATATTTATGCTTCTGATGATTTTGCCAGGGTGGAATCATAGAAACAAATTTTTGGTCAAAGATTATGAGATTTCCACAGCCACACTAAGTCTCTGCATTTACTTCCTGTGCATTACTGATTACATCACTATGTGCACATAACCGAGCCTCTCGAGTGCTGGGATCACTCATGTGCCAGCTCATCTGTGTGGCTGGAGGCATGGCACTCAGAGATTCGTGCACACTGGGCAAGCACTGTACCAGTGAGCTGTATCCCAGCCCTCAAACTGTCCTCCCGTCCACACAAGCTGCTACCTCTCAGGGACGCGACTGTCAATCACTGTATATCAGTGTCTCATTTCGTTGCTTCGAGTACTAAAGGTCTGAAACATTCATGTCCTCAGCAGCTTCCTCCTGTGTGTTTATGCACTTGTTTTTATTTTCTTCTGGGTTTTTCTAATCACTTATATTTATTCTTTATTTCTACTTATACCAGTGAGCTTTGATTCACTGTTATTTCAAAAAAAAATTATTGCAGTTTCCTTATAATTTTTATATAAGTTTGATATTTTCATGTAATAAGAGCTTAAAATAGCTTTTTTTTCTGTTATGGTCATTCTGAATACCTAATATTGCAGAAATTATTTGAAAGAAAGTTAAAAATGCCTAAAGATGTTTAAATTTGACTAATCACTTTTTTCCAGACTAAACGTTATACATGGGCTATAGTTAATGCCTGCTTCCAGACTCAGGTGCACATTACAGTGACATGCCCCTGTGTTTGCAGTGTGACACGGATACAGGGAATCCTTACATAGATGTCTAGAGCATACGCATGCTGGTCATGAGACCCGACATAGATGAGGCCTGTGGTGGGGTCCAGGGCTGGCGAGCTTTTGACAGCATCTTCAGTAGTAAATGCCCAATGTTTTTCTCCACTCTTACTTCTTAGAACATAAACTAATCCATCATAGCAGCCTACAGAGAAACAAAATATAAACGATGAGATTAAGATACCTTGATAAAAATATTTAGTTTAAATGATGACAATTTGTATTCACGCTCTTCTTATATATGTCTGTTCTCGCCACCTGATTTAGCTTTCAGCAGACACAGCAGATCCTGAAGAACACATTCCTGTAAAATCCCGGCTAGTGATGGTCTGGCGGCACAGGTCTCTCACCCAGCCCTAGGCCTCAGCCCCGAGTGCTGAGTTACAGGTGGACACTTACGCACCCAGCAGGCCCTTGTTTTTAATAGTACTGCGGGGCAGCAAGATGGTCAGTAAAGACACCTGCCACCAAGCCTGACGTCATGATACCCAGACCAACATGGGGGAAAGAGACAACCAACAAGTAGTCTCTCACCTCACGAGCACACGGACACACACACACTGACAAAATTGGGTTCAAATCTGCCCTGGCTGTGACCGGATAAACTGCCCAGTGTCACAGAGCCTCGGGTTATTCTCCTTTTACCCAACCGTTATTGTAATAGTACAGATGCTCAGAGCTGTTTGAGAAAAGCTAGCATGAATAACAAACAAAGTCTACAACGCCTTTCCTATGTATGGGGCTTTTTCTTTTGAGACTGGGGCCATTAGCCCAGGCTAGCCTCAGGTATCCTAAGACCTTCTGATCCTCCTGAGTGCTGGGATTATAGCTGTGCATGATCACACCATCTGGTTTATACAGTGCTGGGGATTGAACCCAGGGCTCTGACATGCTAGGCAAGCATTCTGCCACCCAAGCCACATCCCCAGACTACATTTTCAAATACTTTAGCATAATTATATCCATACTTATGGATGACAACAATGGAAGCAGGTTAACAAACAAAAGAGCCAAAATCACAAAGTTACCATGTGGCAGCATCAGGATTTAAATCTAAGAGCCGGTATTCTTAGTAACTCCACTGAACTTCTCTTCCCAAGTGTGGCTGTGGATGAAAAGAAAGTTCGGGGATCCTGATGTAGAAAGGGTAAAAACCTCCAAATGAAGTCGCTACAGAGACCTGGGCACACAGAATAAGATGAAGTGGATGGGACCTGAGGACAGCCATTTAGGATGGCTTCAACTGCTACACTTTACATTGTTCTGCCCGTGGCCAGGTCATTGCTCTTGAGATTCAATTTCCAAGCTGTTTTCTGTGTCGCCATCATTGAAGAGCTCTGTTTGTGCCTCACAGTGTACCAATGGACTGCTGGGCTTGATTAATCCTGCCCAGAACTCATGGAGAGTTGCCATGGGTTTAAAATACAGCCACACATTCTTAGACGTTCTTCTAGAAATGTAAACTAATTCTCGCCCCTGAGCAGGAACTGGACCTAGTGATCTATGTTTAATGAACACAATTAAACAAAAATGATGGTCTCCAGTTTTAGAGCCTAGGTCTCTTGTGGCTTTCTCTTTGGGATCATCCGCTCTGAGGGAAGTCAGATGCCGTGCTGTGCAAATGTTCAGACAGCTAGAGAGAGAGGCTCATGTGGCAAAACCTGAATCTTCTTAGCAAAAACCAACTAAGAACAGAGGCCCTATGCTGACAGTGCTGTCTGTGAGCCGTCTTGGAAGCAAACCTGCCACTCCACATAAAGCCCTCAGGGCCTACAGAAGCACGAGACCTTGATCATCAACTAAGTGCCTCCAAACTTCCTGACCCAGGGACACTGC
The DNA here is from genome assembly GCF_014885135.2 of Alexandromys fortis. NCBI lineage: Eukaryota > Metazoa > Chordata > Mammalia > Rodentia > Cricetidae > Alexandromys > Alexandromys fortis. Next base: position 32,241,736 of record NW_026067949.1, read on the forward strand.
AGTGGGTCAGTGGGTTTCAACGTAATGTGTGCCACAGCATCATGCTCTATTACGGTTTCCGTTTCTCCGTGAGAAAAGTGAGGTGGTGAATTAAACATTGCCAAAGTCAGAGTACAGCAATACAGAGCTAAGCTTCCATCCGGGTGTCAGACTGAAAATATGTGTGTGTGTGCGCGCGTGTGTGTGCATGTGTGTGTGCTTGTGTGTGCATGTGGAATTTAACTCTATGAACCTCAGATTCAGAAGCTTACCCACTACAATAAAGTTTCCACACTTGGACACGCATGCCGAGGATTCAATTCGATCTCCCAGGAGCTGTTCCCACCTCGTCTTCCCAGAGTAAAGGTCGACCGCTTTCACTCTGTGGGAGTGGGAGCCGATGTACACGGTTGTGGATGATGGATCGGCAGCTGCTATCACCAGCAGAGGGGACGCATCTACGCATTTGCCCGTGTCTGACCGCCACCTCTCTCGCAACACGGTCTCAGCCCCTGCCGCAGGTTTCCCCTCCTGAGAAACTGATGGCTTTTTCAACTTCTCTTCAGGAACTGGAGGACTTAAGTCTTTTGGTGCTTGAGTGCCAGTCTGTGAGATGAAATCAGGAGGACAGACTGACGGGCAATGTCCTAAATTAGTTAAATGCCCCTGAGTGCCCAGAGATAGGAGCTGACTTCCTCTGCTGAGAGCAATCAGAGCGTTTGCCTGGCTGTCGTGGGCAAAGGGCAAGGCCGGCTGTGCAGGTTTGCCACGGGCTTCCTCTGGGTCCGTGTCACTGGGTTTCCTTTTCATGGCACAGCCCTTGCCGACTTTCAGGTCCTCCTGTGCAAACACGGTCTGAACGATGTGGTTGTACACCTCTAAGATAGATCTGCTGAGAATAAGCTCCAGGAGCCCAGGCATAGATGTGCCAGTAAGTTTTTCAATCTCATTGAGGAGCCACGTGGACTTGAGGGAATCGCCACCGCTATCTAAGAAGACTGAGTCCTCGGGAACCTTCCAAGCATCCTCAGGATCCCCAGGGAGACTCAGAATAGACTACACACAGAGAGGGAGAGACACGGTAAGAGGCCCGAACACAGGACTGCACACGTAACACGTGATACAGACAGCATCATAAAAAAATGCTAACAATTAAGATAGTTAAAAATTGTTGTTTCTGTTCTAATGATTATCACTATACCACCAACTCTGTCAGATTCACTCTGTAATCTCTAAATATGATGCCCTTTAGAGCAGTTTTCCTACCCGTAAAATAAGGAGTAGGTCACAGAAACATCTGCTTTACCAACTAGTCCCTAAGATCCCCATGGCTGATATTCCACTTCGTACAGCTCAAACTGCCTTACAGTGAGCGATAACAACACAGTCCTCGGTTTTTAAGACTAACCAAATGCATCTGCTTCACAGAAGCATTCAGAAAATCTACATATTTTTATTGCTGTTGTTTTCGAGACAGGGTTTCTCTGTCCTGGAACTAGCTCTGTAAACCAGACTGGCCTTGAACTCACAGAGATCCACCTGCCTCTGCTTCCCAAGTGCTGGAGTTAAAGGCCTGGGACACCAACACCTGCTGAAAAATCTACATCTTATCTAAGAACATTTGCTGGCCTATTGGGACACATTAAAAAATGCCTGAGCAGTAGCACACAGCTACTGCACATTTCTCAAGACTAATGACAGAGGCCAACATGCGATGGCTAGCCCACCTGGTAGAGCACGCGACGATGGCTAGCCCACCCGGTAGAGCACGCAACGATGGCTAGCCCACAGGTTCTAGCCTGGCGAGAGCACAGGCCCTGCACTGCCTCTCCCGAGAAAAGTCACGTCAGTAGGCGAGTAGACACGAGCACCTTTTAAACTAGCTCCCTTTCAATGAATGTCTGTGAGACCGTTACTTAAACACTCCAACCTTTAGTATGAATTGACTGGACTAAGGAAGACATGCTACTTGGCACCTGGGCAGAAATAACATTTTAAAAACATTTTTACTGATTTACTAGGAATACTAAAATTCCCTACAAAGAATGAATTACAAAAATAAGTTTGTATTTAAGAAACTGTACCTTCCATAAGTACTGTAATTTTTCCCAAAGTTCCTCTTTTCCATGGATCTTATTCCTAGGCTCCGAGTTTATGTAGTCTAAATATATCTTGTTTAATTCAGAAACATCAATTTTTCCTTAGTATGAAGAGAAATAACAAACATTAAAATAACATTTAAACTTTAACCATGCAGCTGGGGGTATAGCCAAGCAGTGAAACACGTGTTCAGCACCTACGTGGGCCTAGGCTTGATCCCACCCCATAAAATAAGCAAATTAATTTTGCCCCAGAGTCACTGTGTTTATCAGCCACACACTCTTCACTGTAAAGCTCAGACACCATAGAGCACAGAGAGTCAGTTCTGAAGGCCAATGCTACGAAGACAAGAGGAAAGGAGACGCTCTTTATCCACGGAAAAAGGCTCAAGATGTGGTCTCGAGTATGCCTTAGATAAAAATGCCACAGGTAAGGAACTATCAAGAATGTACACACACACACACACACGATGCACGTTAAAATGTGTCTGTGTGTGTTCTGTGTAAGTCGATACAACTCTTGGGACTTGACGCTCTCCGTCCCTGCATCAAGTTATCAACCCACCAGGCCGGTGCTGCAACCGTTTTTACCACTGAGACATCTCTCTAGCCTCATAGGTTTTTTTCTTTTTTGTTTTTTTTAAACCAGGATCTTACTATGTAGCTCAAGCTGGTGTCAAGCTTGGTAATCCTCCTGCCTCAGTTTCCCCAGTGCAGGTATGTGGCCCTCCCTGTGTCTGAATTTAAGAGTATATATTTTGCATCCTACCTGCAAATCAGAATACCACCAGCCCACAGGAGTCTCTCATCAGGGATGAGTTAGTAACACAAAGCGATTAACAGAGTCTACTGTAATTCATGCTAGTATCGCTGGTAACGGCACTTATACAGCTGTTAAACTAATTAGTGTTCTCCAACTCAGCACACATCTGCTTTACGTCACTTTATTTACCATGGCACGTGACTGGCAGAGCATCAATCAACACCATGTCATCAGGGAAAGCATGAGTTGGAAGGCGTTTCCGCAGTTCTTTAAAGATGCTATCCTTTACCAAATCAACTTTGGTTACGACGAAGAGAATCAACTTTTCCTGATTATACCACGTAACTGCACAGGATTCCACCTGGTGAAGTTCTTCAGCCACCTGGAAGAAAGATTGTCCTCACTTACTAATGGGGACACCTAGAAACGGGCTCCTAAATGCTTGGATTTGCTGTCCTGTGCCGATCTAAAATCAGTACAGCTGAATCATTTCCAGAAAATACCTGAGTTTTTTTTAATTGCTTGCTATTGGTATCTACTACTAACAGAGCTACCAGTCCTCCTGTCCGCAAAAATACATTCCAAAGCAAATAAACCAATGTATTTTCATAGGTCTTGGAATCTATTTTGTTACCCCCTTTATGTATTTTTACGTATGTGTGCTGTGTGAGTTTTTATGCACCATGTGAATGCAGGTGCTGGAGGAGCCAGAGGGAGTCGGGTACCCTGCAACTGGAGCTACAGAAAAAGGTTGTGAACGGTCTGATGTGGGTGCTACAAGGCAAACCTGGGTCCTCTGCAGGAACAGTAACCGTTCTAACCACTGGGCCATCTCTCCAACCCCTTATTTTAAAAATAGCCATCTTGGCTGAGCGGTGGTGCTGCACGCCTTTAATCTCAGCACTTAGGGGGTAGAAGCAGGAGGACCTCTGCGAGTTCAAAGCCTGGTCTTCAGAGTGAGTTCCAGGACAGCCAGGACTACACAGAGAGACCCTGTCTCAAGAACACTCAAGAACACCCACATACACCCACACACACCCGCAACAAAAACATTTAAAAACGTCCATCTAAAGTCAGACTTGGGGAGTCATGCCTGTAAGCCTAACACAAGGAAGGCCAATTGGGGAGTCATGCCTGTAAGCCTAACACAAGGAAGGCCGAAGCAGGAGGACTTGGAATTTTAGACTAGCCTGGGCTACATAAACAGATTCTGCCTCAAAACAAAACTATCAAACAAAATATCTTCCTGATGGAAATAAGAGATACCTTGAATTATCCATGCCTTTTACTACAATTATTTTGGGATTTTTGTTTTGTTTTGTTAGGTTTTTTGATACAGGGCTTCTGTATGTAGTCCTGGCTGTCCTGGAACTCATTTTGTAGACCAGGCTGGCTTTTAACTCAGAGATTTACCTGCCTCTGCCTCCTGAGTGCTGGGATTCAAGGTGTGCACCACCGCCACCTGGCACTGATTCTGTCTTTTTTTTAAAAGCTAGGATCCTGTTATATAGCTCAGCCTGGCCTTGAGCCCATAATCCTCAGCCTCAGCCTATGAGTGATGTGTCAGGCATGTGCGCTGTAGAGGACCTGGCACAGAAGTCTGGCGGTCGCTGCCTCTGCTGCCTAATACACTAAGAGACACTTCGTGTTAAATGGCTCTACCTGTCGTACAAGCTCAATGTTAAGACGTTTGCCGTGGCGCTTGATCTGGCTGTCCTTTCTTCCCAAGAAAAACATCTCTCCATCTTTCACAGTCACAAAGTCTCCTGTGGCCCGCATGGTACCAGGAGGCACTGCCGTTTCACCATCCAGGAAACACACTCTATTCTCCCCACCTTTCAAAGACACAAACTCCAATGTCACAAAATCCATGGAAAATTGATTTAACAACATCAAAATCAAAGTATCTCTAAAATTCAGTGACTAAGATTCAGACCTTGACTATATTAAAATGAGGGGACTTTTTAATGCTACTCAGGCACAATAACTTCAGGAAGTTAGCAAAAGGATAAAACCAAACTTATTTCTAAAAATATATATGATTGTAAAAATATCATTAGAATACTGCTAGGTAGTTTTGTCTACAAATGCTAACACTTCAAATCATGTTTCTACATAATTAGAAACTGCATGTGAAACTATTTGGGTAAACACAAAATATTTTGTGATTATGAAAAGACTAAAATTTATCACGGAAAAGTGCACTCTATATTAAAAAAAAACATGAAATGAACATAAGAAACATCTGATTTTTCTTTTAGAAAAATCAACCAACAAACATGAACCAACCTAAAAATACCTGGCCGGTGCCCTCATGAACTGGGGAGCCGTTTGTGTCCCTGACTTCGACCACCGTTTCGAGGAGTGGTGACCCCAGCTGCACGGGAGATTCGTGTCTGAAGAAAAACACAGCCCAGGGCAGGCTTAAAATTCACATGTGGGCACACTTCCCAGTGTCTCAAAAGCACACAGCAAACAAAGACAAAAGCAGTTTATGGTACAATGCAAAGATGCCGGAGGAAACGGTTTGGTACTGTGTGTTACGTCACAAAAGGATCTGGTAGGATCTTGTCACCAGTTATAAGAAAGATTTTGGATTCTTAAGTTGAAATAGTGTCTTAAATATTATCACTACAGCACCTGACAAACCCTGTCAGTAGGGTTAGGAGCACAGCTCCCCAGTGGAGGGTGGGCTTAGCAAGCAAAGACTATCACCTTCAACATGTTCAACTGCCATCCCCAACAAAACTCACAAGCCCCAGGGCTAATGCTAAGATCTCGGGAGAAGACTCCCCCATCTACTGAGTGTGACTAAAGCCTTACTTCACAGGAGAATTAAGGACCTCCTCGGGGATCCTGTAGAAAGTCGCCCAACTGGACACCTCTGTGATACCATAAATGTTAAATATTTGTGTCTTATTGCCTTCGCCTCTCCAGCTTCTGAGAACAGCCAGTGAGGGGAAGGCTTCCCCACCGAGGGCCAGCACTCTCAGAGAAGTATGCGCTGACAGGACAGTAGACTTGATGAGCTCACATCCAAATCTTCTCAGCAATGTTGGTGTTGCCTGGAAACACAATAAAATCACTCAGTTTCCTCCTTCCGTATGTAAACACTGTAATCATTACTTCGGAACCTATGAGGATACTAAGACTATATTTTTATTTTTTTTAAAGATGTATTATTATTTCTTTGTATGCTTGTATGTGTGTGCCTGCAGAAGCCAGGTCACTGGATGCCTATGGCTGGAGGCATTGTCAACCACTAGACACACGTGCTAGGGACTGAACTCTGGGCCTCTGAGAGAGCAGGAATACTCCTAACCACCGGGACATCTCTCTAGCCCTAAGGCTATAATTTTCAGTTGGGAAGCCCTATTTATAAAACCCTAATAAATATTTTCCATCTCATCCATTTTATTGTATATATAAACAGTTTATTTCTTTCTTTTTTTTTGTTTAGAGAAACTTTGTTGTTTAATAGTAAAGCTTAGCACCCTCCAACACCAGGACCGGCATGGAGTTGAAGCTGCAGGGACAGCTGGGTGACCCCATGGAGCCTCACATGGCGAAGAGGATGAGGAAGGCGACCATCACAAAGAGCCTCATAGCCTCAGACAGGGCAAAGCTCAGAATGCCATAAGAGAAGAGCTGTTGCTTGAGAGACGGGTTCCTGGCATAGCCAATAATCAAGCTACCAAACACGGTTCCGATGCCAGCCCCGAATCCAGTCACACCAACTATGGCAGCCCCGGCACCAATAAACTTGGCAGCTGTGTCAATGTCCCGGGAAACAACACTGGTCTGAATTCCGGTCTGGCCACCTGGAGAGGGGAGCTGCTGCAGGAAGGCTGTTTAACCTGTTTAGATGGGGCCTCTGGTCGACTCAAGAGGGAGGCAGACACAGGCCTGATTAGAGCCCTGGTACAGGAGCGGATCAGCACTGGAGTAACGAGCGGTGCCTTGGTGTCTGCACTTTTCAATCTGCACTCCCACCCCCCTGCAGCCCCTGCTCAGCCCACGGCACTCTCGCTGCTCAAGGTGTCTGACTCCCAGTTTAAATAATTCTTTTTATTATCAAGTGGCACCCTACTGTATAAATTAGGACTTTTTTCCATTTCCATATAAAATCTAAAATCAACTTGTGAATTTCTAGCAAACATTTCCTGGGATTTGGTAGGATAGTGCATTTAATATAATTTACAGACTGAGTGTGAACTCCCCTGTTGACAATGCTTAGACTTCTACATGAGTGTGAGATGCCTGTCTATGTAGGTGCGTCTCTAATTTCCGCCAATGATGCTAGAGTTTTGGTGGATGAATCTTGCCTTTGTCCCTCCGTCCCCCCATAATCGTGTCTTGATATTCTTTAAACTTATTCCTATTTTATTATTTTTGATACTATTGTAAAAATTTTTTTAATTTTGCTTTAGGCATTTTCTTAATAGAAATATATAGAGAAATACATATGACTATATGCATACATTTACACATTCAAATACAGCTGGTTTTTATATCGAGTGTGTATCTTCCAGGTTTGCTAAATGTTTATTAGTACTAATGTCTTCCTCTCCCTGCCTTTCCCAGTTCTGCAGACACATGATCATGCTATCTACACACGAAATTTTTCCTCCGCCTTCTCCTTTTTCTTCTCTCCCTCTTCTTCCTCCTACTTTCCCTTCCCTTCCCTTTGCCCTTACTGCACTGGTGAGACTCACCAGCATTAAGAGCTCTTTCTTCTTAATGAAGAGAAGAGAGTTCCAGGCAGTGGTGGTGTATGCCTGTAATCCCAGCAGTCAGCATACAGATCTCAGTGAGTTCAAGGCCAGCTTGGTTTACAGAATGAGTAATTTCAGGTCAGCCAGGGATACATGGAGAAACGCTATCTTGAAAAACAAAAAATAAAATAAAATAAAATAAAATAAAAAGAAGTTTGGTGAAACCACAGACCTACCAGAGAGCTGAGATTTAAGGTACTCATCATCACATACGGCTCCCTTCAATTCTTAAGATTTATTTCTATGTGTATATGTGTGTGACTATGTGTGCGTATGTGCATATATGTGCAAGTGCTCACAGAGGCCACAAAAGGGTTCAGAGTCCCTAGAGCTGGAATTCCGTGAGCCATGGACATGGGAGCGCCCTCTGGAGACACAGCAAGCACACTCAGCCACATATCCATCTCTGCAGCCCCATCGCTTCAATGTTTTTTTTTTTTTTTCATTTTTTGACTTATGTGATAGGATCACACTATATAGTCTTGGCTGGCCTCAAACTCACAAAAATCCACCTGCCTCTACCTCCTGAGTGCTGGGATTAAAGGCATGTTGCTGGCACACCCAGTATCAGTATCTTTCACCATTTATAATATAATATCTTAAAATTAAAAAAAAATGAAACAAACAAAAAATCAGAGGGCAGTGGTGATATACACCTTTAATCCCAGCACCCAGAAGGCAGAGGCGGGTGGATGTCTGTGAATTCAAGGCCAGCCTGGTCCACAGAGCAAGTTCCAGGGCAGCCAGAGCTGTTACCTAGAGAAACTCTGTCTCTAAAAACAAAACAAAAAACAAAAGGATTATTATTATCTCTATGACTGTTTTGCTTTCATACATATGTGGGTGCCTGAGGATGTAAGAAGGCACCAGATCCCCTAGATCTTGGGGTCTGAAGTCATGGATGGTTATGAGCACCATGTGGGTGCCAGGAACCAAACTGAAGTCCTCTGGAAGAGCAGCAAACACTCTTATCCTCAGCGACCACTCCAGCCCCATCTCACTGAGCCATTTCCCATGTGATATCTCACAGCCCGTGTTCTACACACTGTTTTATAACTTCTGTGAGTGCTCCCTCTCCATGTCTATGTGTGCACCATGTGTGCCTAGGCAGTGTTCTCAGAGGTCAGACGATGGTGTCAGATCCGCTAGAACTGGAGTTACAATTATGAGCCACCATGTGGGTGACAGAAGTTGAACCTGTCCTCTCCAAGGACAGCGTCTGAATTCACAGTGGGTGTGACAGCATGCACAAAATCCATGCGAGCCCAGGCCAGAACAAATCCCAGCATGGAGAGAGGAGATGGGCACAATGTCCCCCGCCTAACCAAGGAGCTACCAGCAACTGTCAGTTTCTCTTAAGAGTGTAGCCTTGGTAAGTTGACCATGTGTCAGTGAAAGGCTACACATGCAAGAATATTTGGGCTGCACAAATCAGCCTTTGTGGTGGTTTAAATAAAAATGGTCCCCACAGACTCATAAAAAGTGGTACTATTAGGGGCTGCGGCCTTGTTGAAATAGATATGGTTTGGCTGAAGGAAGTGTGTCATCTGGGGTGCTTTGAGGTTTCAGATACTCAAACAAGGCTCATTTTCTCACTCTCTTCCTGCTGTCTGCTGATCCAGATGTAGAACTCTCAGGTCCTTCTCCAGCACCATGTCTACCTAAGTGCCACCATGACAATAATGAACTAAACCTTTGAACTGTAAGCCAGCCCCAATTAAATATTTCCTTATAAGAGTTGCTGTGGTCATGGTGTCTTTTCATAGCAATAGGAACCAACAATGCCAGGCTCCTTTGTTTGTTTTGGATTGTTGTTTTGGGTCTGTTTGTTTGGTCTTGGTTTTTCGAGACAGGGTTTTTCCATGTAGCCTTGGCTGTCCTGGAACTCATTTTGTAGACCAGGCTGGCCTCAAACTCACTCTGCCTACTGAGTGGTGGGATTAAGGGTGTGCACTACTACCACCTGGCATTCTTAGTTTGTTTTAAATACAGGATTCTAGGTATCTCAGGCTAGCCTTGAACTCACTATGTAGCAGAGGTTGGTCTTGAGCTCCTTATAGGAAGCCTCTACCTCCCAAGTATTGAGAGTCCAGGCAGGTGCTAACACACCTGGTTCTTAGCTCATCTGTAATGGTGCAATTAATATACTAGAGTTTGGTAGGAAACACAATATGCTTAAATGTTGAGAGAGAAGATACCCCAACAGTACACCATAGTCAAAGTCAAGTTCCTCCAGTTGTACTACAGGTAATGCACAGTTAGGGATTCTCTAGGCATGACTAACTGAACTCTCTTTCATTTTAAAATAAACATTGCCATCACAAGGTGGTACCTTTGATGAGCTAACTGCACATCATTAATCCACTGGGAAGAACTATAGAAGTATAAAGGATTCTCTAAGACATGTAACATTACAAGAATATAGATGAAAACTTTTCTGTTGCTACTGAAATACCTGTAGAGTGGTCACTCTGTGGCGGGAAAAGAGAACATCAGCTAACTTGGCTGGGAACACTCTGACAGAAGTTGGCACGATGAGCAGACAGGCTCCACTGGACAGAGAAACAAATATTTCCACAACAGATGGATCGAAGGTCAGAGGCGAAGCCAGAAACAAAACGTCTTCTTGGGTGATGTCAAAAAGCACCCTAGGGACAGACAGAGCATAGCTGTCATAAGGAACGTCCAAGCCTGGGTAAGCACAGACCCTAAAGAACCATTAAGTAGGGATGGGAAAGACAGCTGGGTAGTCAAAAGCACTTCCTGCTCTTGAAAAGGACCCAGGTTCAGGTCCCAGCACCTGCATGGTATTTCACCACCATCTGAAACTCTTGTTCCAGGGAATTCATGCCTTCTCCTGACATCCATGAACACCAGGCATACACTGACATGAATGCAAGGAAAACATTCATATGCATAAAATAAAAATAGATGAATCTAAACAAAGAAGAAGGGGGAAAGCAGTTATCAGGAAAACACATTTTCTGGATGCTTCAGATTAACTTTGTTCTTCAGATTAACCAATGGTGCAGCTGCTGCTGGAAACCCTCTTTACAGAAGGCAAAACTGAGAGCCCTTTAGGTGTGGTAGCGCATGCCCACAATCCCAGCACTTGGGAGCAGAGAAGGGTGGATCTCTATGAGTTTGAGGACAGTCAGAGCTACATAATGAGACCCTGTCTCGAAAGTCCCTTAAATAATACCATTTCCCCCCTTCTACCAGACAGACTTTCTGGTATGTCGATTTAGAGAGAGTGAACTATAACCCCCAGAATTCTCTTTCTACTATGGTTTCGTTCTTATTTTTGTTGTTTTGTTTTTCTTTTGCTTATAGAGACATTCTGGCTGGCCCTGGTACTCACTATGTAGCCCAGACTGGTCTCAAATTCACAGCAATCCTCCTGCTTCAGCCTTCCAATAGCTAGAATTACAAATGTGAATCACCAGTTATACGGGTTTCCCTTTAAGGGGGAAGTCAGAGAACAGAAGGATGGCACCTACTAGTTAGTAAAGGTACACCCTCTTGTCGGTTATTCTGCTGAACGGTCCAGTCCACAGTCAGCTGAGTGTTATCAATCCTGGAATGGCTGAATTTCTCCTTAGTGAAAACCAAAGAGGGCTGGAGAGACAGTTTCATGGACCAGAGCACACTAGTGCTCCAGGACCTACTGGGAGGTCAGGCAGTTCGGTCTATGTAAGTCCAGCTCGAGAAGCAACGAGTCTCTGGCCTCTGCAGACACATACCATACCCACAAGAATATACAGACATATACACAAATTAAAATATTTTTTAACAAGCAGCAGCAGCAGCAGCAGCAGCTGTGTTCCCTGACTGCTGTGGACAGTCTCATGCCTGTGGGGTCCCAGCCTGCTATGACTCTCTCCTAGCTGCGGACTCTGTCGTCTCCACACTTCCTCAGCCACACTGTGAGAGCCAGTTCCTCATAATAATTCATTCTTATATTCTGGTTTCCTTTCAGTAGACTTTTCCTTCTGTTTGATTTATTTTTCACTTTTATTTCTGAAGACATTGTGTGTGCGCATTACAAATGCACAAAGGTGTGGGTGGTCCTTGGATTGCTCTTTGGGCTGACGAGGGAGGGGGACTTGGTTGGGGGAGGGGGAGGGAAAGGGGAGGCGGCGGTGAGGAAGAGTCAGAAATCTTTAATTAATAAATAAATAAATAAATGAAAAAAAAAAAAAAAAAACAAATGCACAAAGGTGTGAGGAAAGGATGCTAGTGGCCAGAAAATATGAGCTGGATTAGAGGCATTGGTGGGATGCCTGGGATCTTAACTCCAATCTCACACACACACACACACACACACACACACACACACGGAGTTAGAGGCATTGGTGGGATGCCTGGGATCTTAACTCCAATCACACATACACACACGCACACCCGCACACACGTGTACGCATGCGCGCGCGCGCGCGCGCGCGCGCGCACACACACACACACACACACACACGCACACACGCATTCTGTGATTGGCCTGTTAACAAGTATACCTTGCATCTTGTCTGCAGAAGTCTAAATATACACATCAATCAGGCAGATCCAACTGATCAGTTATTTAAGATTATCCACTTGGATCAAGATTTACAAAAATTTAAACTCATTTTTCTTTCTTAAAATGCAAGATTGTTTGTTTGGTATTTTGTTTTTCTGACAGGGTTTCTCTGTCTGACAGCCCTGATGGTTGTCCTGGAACTTACTCTACAGATCAGGCTAGCCTCAAACTCAGAGATCCACCTGCCTCTGCTTTCCGAATGCTAGGATAAAAGTGTGGGCTATCACTACTCAGCTAAAATGGAAGGTTTTTGTTTGTTTGTTTGTTTGTATTTTGAGGCAGGGTTTCTCTGTAGCTTTGGTGCCTGTCCTGGAACTAGCTCTTGTAGACCAGGTTGGCCTCGAACTCACAAAGATCCGCCTGCCTCTGCCTCTCAAATGCTGAGACTGAGGGCGAGTCCCGCCACACCCAGCTTAAAGCACAAATTCTAAAAAATTCAAAGGACAGGACTCACCGAAAGTGCTGGACATTTGGTAGTATGCATGCGTGAGGCACTCTGACAATCTTTGGTGTCCCTGTGGTCCCCGAGGTGTGTAGAACATAAGCCAAGCAACCCTCCTGCCGAATGTCCACCTGTGCCTTCCCTTCAATGCTGCTCTCAGAACTCATGCTGGTTTCTCTATCATCCACCTCGAATTTCTCTTTTCCATCACTGAGCGCCGACACCTCATCGCTTCCCCAGTGAAGTCTGAAGAGCACCAGGTCCTTATGTTCCACTGAAACTGTATCATAGTTCAAAACTGCTTCATGTGAAGATCTGAAATTCTATTGGAGAAAATATTTACAAATATTAGCATATTAAAAAGGCTTCTTTGAGCTGGAGAGATGGCTCTGCTCCTCCAAAGGTCCTGAGTTCAGTTCCCAGCAGCCACATGGTGGCTCACAACCATCTGTAATTAGCTTCCGGCCTGCAGTGTACATGCAGGTAGAATACTGTGTATATAAAATAAGAAAGAGAGAGAGGAAGGAAAGGAAGGAAGGAAGGAAGGAAGGAAGGAAGGAAGGAAGGAAGGAAGGAAGGAAGGGAGAGAAAGAAAGGCTTCTTTTATAGAAATGTAAAAGATCCATTTACTCATTCAATATGGCTTAACCAGGGATGGAAGTACTAGCTATGATCTGGGAACAAGGAGAAATAAGACATACCTAAGAGTTAAGTGTCCTTATTTTCAAACTCACCTTCAAAGCAGATGAATATAAAAGCACGCAACTGTAATGCAATGTTGGAAAAATGATAACAGCACATGACTGAGATGTCAGTGGAGAAGCGGCATTTAACTCCACACAAAGGGTCCGAGATTTCAGAGGCAATATTTGTATTCTCCAAATGAGAAGATGGGTAGTTCAGACAATCACCAATATAGAGCCACATGGTCTAAGAAAGCTGACACTGGAGAACAGTAAGTTCTTCAGAAATGTGTGGAAATGGAGGTGAGGTTTGGTGTAGGTGAAAGATGAATGGAGATGAATGGAGAATCCTCAATTACTTTGTGTAATTAGCATAAAGTACCCTTAGCCTATATAGGATGGGACCCATCTGAAAGTGGCAACAGCACAGGACTAAACCCCGTTAAATGAGAGCCACTTACTGAATCCTTTACAATGGTTCTGAGCTGGTCTTGAACTAGGAGTGGACAGCAAGATTCTGCCAGCAGCCTCAAGAGAAGTTGGGACCTAATGGCTATGATGTTATGTTTATTTTGTTTGGTTTTTGATCTTTGGAAACAAGTCCTTGCTATGTGGCCCTGCTGGTCTGGAGTGCACTATGTGGACCACTTCAGCCTCCAGCTGGAGGTCATCATCAGCACCCTGAGTGCTAAGACTACAGGGTGCACCGCCACTGGACCCATACACACTGAAAGTGGGTCCTTCTGAATAGAGCTTCTTGTGTTGATTGATAAAAGCAGCTTCATTGAAACAATCTAAGTTTTCATATTAAACAAATAAATATAAATAATGAAAGGTCAAACCCTGGTAGCTTGCCACATTTTCTACTTGTGTGTTTATTGTATGTGCGCATGTTAGAAGCAGCATGTTATAAGCAGCCTGTTATGCTATAATAATAATATTAAAGGCAAACAACTGTACTCATCTGTAACCTCAAAATACACGATGAGGTGAAGTCAGCAGGACCTTCTAACAGAGGTTCAAGGTTAGCTGAGCACAGTGGTGCATGTCTTTAATCCTAATCCCAGCACTCAGGAGGCAGAGTGAGTTCCAGGACAGCCAGGGCTAAATAGAGAAACCCTGTCTCGGGGGAGGAGCGTTTGTTTTATGTGTATCTGTATACCTGCTTGTCTGTGTGTGTAACATGTGGGTGCAGAAGAGGGCACTGAATATCGTGAACTGGAGTTACAGGCTTTTGTAAGCCACCCAGGGTGGGTGCTGCAATTGAATCCAGGTCCTCTGCAAGAACAGCAAGTGCTCTTAACCTCTGAGCCATCTCTCCAGCCCTATACTTAAAAATGTTTTAAATAATAAATTTAGTTTTTCACTAATGTGTGGTCTAAAAGCTGATCTCTTTTTCAAAATGTAAACTTATTTATAATTCTCTAACACTGATATAAGTACATAAAAGTAGACTCTCCAAGTATGGCACTTTCCACCATGGGAAATAATCTGGAAGCAGGAAAGGAAAACACACAACTGCCATAAGGTTGGAAGATATTTTCATATCATAAACAGGTGGTTCTCAGTCAAGTGTTCAGGGTGGAGAGGGGACACTTGGGAAGATCTGGGCATTTCTGGATGTCATACCGAAAAGGTGCTAGTAGTCTCTAGTTTGTGGAAGGCAGCAATGCTATTAACCATCTTATGTTGTACAGGAAACTTCCCACAACACTCAACCAAAAATGCTGGACCTGAGAAACTTCCCACAGCACACACTCAACCAGAACAATGACATCACTGGACCTGGGAAATACTGCCAGAGTTGGCGGATTAAGAAGTTAAGACAGAGGAGAGAACTTTGTTTTCTTTTTTGGTTTTCTGAGACAGGGTTTCTCTGTGTAGCCTTGGCTGTCCTGGAAGTAGCTTGGTAGACCAGGCTGGCCTCAAAGTCATAGGTTGAGAGAACTCTTAAACTGGAAATATTCTCATATTCTCTCTCTCTCTCTCTCTCTCTCTCTCTCTCTCTCTCTCTCTCTCTTTCTCTCTTCCCCTCTCTCCCTCCCACTTCACACCCCTCCAAAACACTTAAACACCAAGACTTACGTTAACCTGCTTTTTTTCAACGAGAACATACTTCAGATGACATTTCTTCATAAAGTGAGCTGATAATGACGGTGGTGAGTCTGGATCCACAGGTGCATAAGCAGCCGGGACCTGAAGAATCCTGAAGGGCAAGTGCAAGGTTAGCAAAACAAACAAAATTCTCCTGTGAGCACTTTGATGTCCCTGTTTTAATATCCATTCGAATTTCACTAATTTTAGGGTCACGCCTCAGTTGTAAATAGTTATTTTATCTTGAGCCCAGTGAACATCTGAGAGCTCCCGACACTTAATGTACAGAAATACAACATTTTCAAAGACTTGACAAGACCTGCAATGGTGTCTCAGTGCTTTCCTGTGAGCTAACAACAGTTAATATAATGCTTCAGCTGTTTTCTTTTGACAGACAAATGTGGTCTTTATTGCAGATATTTAAATATTCCATTAGTAAAACCTTTTAGTCTCTCCTTAATAGGCACAAACTAAATGATTAAATGTTTAAAATAATTTACTTAAAAATATTAGCATAATGTGTACTAATTTAACTTCTTTAGAAAATGGATAAACTAATGCCAAAAAATCCAATAGTAAATAGAAACGTAGCTTACAATGTGTGCTGTGTATTAAAAGCTATAAACTAGCTTAGAGTCATCTCACTTTATCCTAGAAATTTTACCCTAAAATCCAGGAGGGTACGCTTATCCCAGGTTGGCAGTAGAGACCAATTTCCCGAATTCCTCCAAAGTCACAGTGTGTCAGCAGGAAATCACATAATTCGGAAGCCTCGCTCAGCACTGTCTTGTAGGTATGACACACTGGGGGCCGGCTGCTGCTGCCTTCGTCAAAGCACACAGCTGTTCTGTTCAAGTGCATGGAGGCCGCACGGTGCACCAGCGCCTGAAGAGTCATTTTACTGAGGTTTGTCTAAACACCAGTGGCTGAGAAATCTACACAGAGAGAAATGTCAGAAGTCAGGGGAGTTTTAGGGAGGCAAAGAAGAAACACGTCTCTGAGTAAAAAAATGACTGTACTGGCTGGGTATCTGCCGCGCCCCACGCCCCGGTCTGCGCTCTATGTGCTAGACCCCAGTTAGCGAGCTTCGGGCAAGGGGCTGGAGGTTGAGAACACAGACACAGAGACAGACCGACATGCAGACCTTTAAACACTGATACCAAAGCCCCTCTTTAACAGCACCATGTAGGATTAAATACACTGCAGTCAATGGCCAACAGCTGAAAATCCCATCCTCTGATCCTCTAAGCTAGGCACAGCTTCTAGTAACCTTAATTAGAAGGTTCTAGGAGAGAAGAGCAGCTGAAGGCCAGGACTCATTAGTCCCAACAGGTATCTACATCAGTAACAGACCACTTGCCAGTGTGCCCCGAATTCCATCCCCAGCAAGGCCAAAGAACAAACTGAAAGGAAGTGCCCGGATGAAAGCTATGTCTCTGTCAGAGATTCTGCAAGGGAAAGTGGACCAACTGATGAAATGAGTCTGCAGACTCACACTATCTTGGGATATCCCGACAGCAGGTTTATTGCCCACTTGTGTTGTGAGACACTTGTACACTGTGAAGGTGTGCTGCGGTGGTTGGTGTAAAAAAAAAAAACAAAGCTGAACAGCCAATAGCTAGGCGGGAGGTCCTGGGAGAGAGAGTAAGAGGAAGAGAATCCAGGCACACAGGAGCAGCCACGAGACACAGGGAAAACAGGAGGTGCAAGATGGGAGAAAAGGTAACACCATGCACAGACTGATATAAATGGGCTAATTTAAGTTATAAGAGCTCGTGAGGAATATGCTTAAGCTATAGGCCGAGCTTTATTAAGTCTCCATGTCATTTTTTGTGAGCTGGCGGTCCAAAGAAAAATCTCTCCAAAGAGCTGTGTACCAACACATATAAGGTAAAACACTCCTACAATACAATAAAATTTTAAAAATTTGTCAGAGTTGCTTTTCTTCCAGAAAGCAAACACGTATATAACTGCTAATTTCTCACAAGAAAATATAATCTAGTAACATATTTCACAGAGGTGGAATAATGGGACTATAAACTAAGTTCTTAAAAAGAGAAAAGTGTCGATTTTTTATATCCAGCTACAAAACTCACCACAAAAAATCTATACAATCAGTAAGGAGTTTTTCTACTTTGAATTTACAAGTTCCCAGTCGCAAAATTCAGTCTTGTCTAGGTTTTCATTCCAGTCATCGAATTTATGTATATATTTTTTTCTCTCCAATAAATAACATCATTATTCCATGCTCAGACATACTTGGGCT
This sequence comes from Alexandromys fortis, assembly GCF_014885135.2. Classification (NCBI taxonomy): domain Eukaryota; kingdom Metazoa; phylum Chordata; class Mammalia; order Rodentia; family Cricetidae; genus Alexandromys; species Alexandromys fortis. Next base: position 32,259,413 of record NW_026067949.1, read on the forward strand.
AAATAGATGGCTCAGCGAATAAAGAAACTTGGCTCAGTTCGATTCGTGGTATCCACATGATGGGAGGAAAGAACCAACTGAAAGAAAATCCTGTGACTTCCTCAAGCATGCTGTCCCCCAATCCCTCTCCAAATACTTTAAATAAATAAGAAGGAAACAACCAAGTCAACTATGACTTTTTTTAAAAAGGGGCCTTTAAGGAACAACAAAAGGATAATCTAACAACCAGATTTTGTGTTACACTAACGCGCTTAAACGGCTTGCCGATTTACAACTTTTGTAAATGATGGGCTCTACCTACATCGGGCATTATAAATACTGGTGAATTATCCATCCGCGCCTTGATATACATCACGCAGCCACCTTTAGTTGCAATGCACTCGGGGCCTCCAAGTCTTTCACTGGCTCTCGGGACCACGCTGGAGGGCGGCGGGGTAGGTACAGGGCACGTCCCTGAAGGGCACCGGTTGGAGGCGGGTGGCCCAGGACGCCTCACAACACGGATCAGCTTGCCTGACCCACGGGTTCCAAGCCAGGCCAGGCAGGCTGCCGAAGTCGGACGGACTCAAGCGGAAGCAGCCAGCCTTCTCCGCGCCCCTCCGTCTCCACCCCTAAACCCTGTGGCTGCCGCAAGCTCCTACCCCACCTTTTCACGACGTCGGGCGGACTACATTTTCCAGCGAGCAGCAGACACCCAGCAGCCATAGAGCTACCTCCCCAACGGGCCTCTAGCGTCAATCTTCCAGCGCCCGTGACGTCAACGACAGCGTCGAGGGCGTGGCCATCGCTGACGGGGCCCCACCCAGATTTGCCGCGTGGTCCTGGTACCGAGTTAGCAGCGGCGGAGTCGGCTGCGCAGGTTAAGTGCTGCCACGCCCTCCAGGTAGCAAACCTGTACGCACGTGTGCGCCTGCTTGAGTCTACGCGCACCTCGTGCGTGCACGTGCGGGCGGATTCCCAGGAGTCGCAGGTGGTTGTGAGCCGCCACGTGGGTGCCGGAACCGAAAAGGGCATCTGGAAGGGCAGTGCGCATTCCTCACAGCCAGGCCATCTCCAACACAGTTGTTGCCTCTTCCCTAAATTGGGGGTAAAATTAGCAGCCCAAAAGGCTGAAGAAATCACCCCCAAATTCGAGAGTAACTGGCCTTATCTCCTCCACGTTTTCTGAGAACAACATAGCCAAGGTTGATGGGACTGTCACTACAGTGAAGCCCTCTAGGGAAGCCCCCATCGGAATGAGACGCAAAACTATGGCATCTGCAGCTGTTCACAACACTTCACTATCAGGGAAACCCAAGCCCGTCCGAGGTGAACAGCGCTCCCTAGACCCATTTTTTTATATGTATGTTTCCAAAGCGACAATTATTATATCAATCTTAAGGATTACAAGTGGTTACTGTGCCCCAGTGGAGAGGAAAGGAGCAGGGAATTTTGTTCTTGTGTCGGAATGGGAGGTGGGAGTAGCTGAGCATCCATCACAGTGCCTGAAAAGGTATAGGGCGGTGTCCTTGCCTGCCGAGGACGGAAGCTCTTATACCCAACCATACAAAAAATACCCATTTAAAAAAAGGTTTAAAAAAATAACCATTTGGAAACCGCCTTTTTCTTGTGTACTACGGACATCTCCAAACACCTTGCTAGTGTTTTGTTTAGTTAACTTTCCGTTGCTGTGATAAAACATCATAACCAAAGCAACTTGGGGAACCAATCGTTTATTTCATCACACTCCAACACTAACAGAAGTCAGCACAGGAACCCAAGGCCAAAATCTGGGGGTAGGACCTGAAGCCGTCTGTAAGGAATGCTGGTTACTGGCTTGCCGCACCTCCACCATACACCCCATGACTCTCTTTTCTCGATTTTGTTTTTTTGTTGTTGTTGTTTTGTTTTGTTTTCAAGACAGATTTTTCTGTGTAACTTTGGAGCCTGTCCAGGAACTCGCTCTGTAGTTACAGACAATTGTGAGTCACCCTGTGGGTGTGGAGAATTAAACCTGGGTCCTCTGGAAGAGCAATCAGTGCTCTTACCCACTGGACATCTCTCCAGCCCCCAGGCTATTTTCTTAAACAACCCAGGCACAGCGGTGCTATTGCCCACAGTGGGCTGGACCCTCCTAACATGAAGGAAACATCGTTTCAACTGATCGTCCCTCTTTCCACGTGATTCTAGCTTGTGTCAGGCTGACAAAGTGGCCAGCACACCTGTCTTTGTGCTCTATAGATCTATAGAAATTACACCATCTTTTAACTGCTCAGTGAAAGACCCTCATGAGAACCCTCACCCCTTATTTTCAAAGGGACAAGAATTTCCTAGCAAAATGTTTTAAATTAGAAACACAGATTAGCAGCACCTTCCTTTCCCCCTCCCACCCGAGAGAATCCAAGCAGAATTTAGCCAGCCAGCCACCTGGTATTAACAAATAAAACGAGGAGAAAGCTGACTTACCAGGATAGGAGGGGACAGAAGGCCTTGCACCAGTGCCAAAAGTCACTTCAAAAAGCCTCTTTGTAGATTGCACCTTTTAAAACCTAACCCTACAAAGAAAGTTTTAACTTCTTTCTCTACCTTGTTGTTTCAGGGTAGTGAAGAGGAAGTTCCTGGCTAGCCAGTAATTGCCTTTACTCGCTTGTACTTGCAATAAGAGTTAACCTTGCATTTTGAAGTCCGGTCCACTCTGCTTTCTGGTGGTTTCCCTCTGGGTGTGGGGCACTCAGTGAACCTCACCTCTTAGCCTCTCTTCTTCGCACAGATGCTCTGGTGTTCCAGCCTCTGGCCGACTACATCAGAACTGCCTGGCCCGATTTCTTAGGGAGATTCAAAGTTCTTTTTTTTTTTTTTGGGGGGGGGGGTGTTCCTGTCCTGGAACTAGCTCTTGTAGACCAGGCTGGCCTCAAACTCAGAGATCCACCTGCCTCTGCCTCCCGAGTGCTGGGATTAAAGGCGTGCGCCACCACCACCCGGCCAGATTCAAAGTTCTTATTCCCAGAGGCTTTCAAGTTTTTCCAGCGAGGGATTTAAGAATACATTTCTAAAAGGATACCTTTGTATTGGTTCAGGTTTTGAATGCATTTTATTAAAGCCTTTCCATTTGCATGGCTTTAAGAAACTCTTAACTTGCTAACAACCTTTAACCCCTGATCCTTCAGATGTCTGACTTTTGTTTTTTGTTTTGGTCGTCTTTTGAGATACGGTTTCACAATATAGCCCATGTTGACCCAGAAGTTCAAGAACCTCCTGCCTCCGACCTTCCCAAGTGCTGGAATTATAGGCCCCTATCAGGCCCAGCCATTTCTTTATTATTGCAAGTGTTATCATCCACGGTTCTTGTGTTGGGTTGGTTTTCCCCATGGGTTAAGGAATTTAAAAGGTAGGAAATAAATCACTCACAGCAAACAAGTTTTATTAAAATGTCAGGTGTATACACACCCCTCACACACAAACTCTCCATAGGCGGAGAAGAGATTGTGCAGACCACAAATGAGTCTCTCTCACCTATTCTCCGCCCCCCACCAAATTTGAATGTTTTAGTAGTACAGGGTGGGTCTCCCTCCCCTTATTTTGGGTTGGCCAACTTAAACAAATAAAAGAGTTGATGGGGGGCTAGAGAGATGACTCAGTAGTTAAGAGCACTGGCTGCTCTTCCAGAGGTCCTGGGTTCGATTCCCAGCAACTGCATGGTGGTGGCTCACAACCATCTATAGTGCAATCTGACGCCCTCTTCTAGAATAAAGGCATACAGGAATAAAGGGGGTCCCACTTTTATTTACATTTTTGAAGATCTTTGAAAACTCTGAACACCCATCCATGGCGCCCAGTGTTTACAAAGAAACCTTTCTGCATGGTGCTCATTCAGCATTCTATGCCCTCCTACTTGGCATAAGTTTGCACATCGTAAGAGATGGGCTACCTATTAAAATGCCTGAATCAGAGAAATGAGATCTCACCAGTTGGTGCCAGGTATGATCGAGGCTGCCGTTTTCATGGTTTTACCATAATGTAGCTTTAAAAAGCACACATGGAAAAAAAAAATTAAAAAAAAAGCACACATGGAAACATACTTATTACATATATTTGTTACCAAAAAAGATCACAAAAAGGTTTTTAAAAAAGGCTTACATTAGTTGGTGACTTTAACTGTGTTCAAACACATTTTTCATTTTTTCCTGCATATTGTATTCTAGTTATATACATTTAAATCAGATAAAAGAATGCTTGAAACGGGTAGAAAAAATGTTAATTTAATTCATATTCAGGAACTTGTGAAATAAAAGGTTACAATGAAGAAATAATTAAGAAAGTTGTACAATTATCAAACGACCACAACATCATTTCCTTTTATAAAAGTATCCCAATAAAACAAAATAAAAACTATAGAAAACACAAAGTCAAATTAGAGATTTTGGTTTTAATACTTTCCCTGAGTTTCTTTTTAAAACATAGAATTTAAATAAGGCCATTTTAAAACTGACCTAAAGGCTTACCCTCCAGCCCACCATAAGTAATGCATTTAATATACAAGGCTCCGCCCACTGAAACGGCCCTAGGGCTATACAACATCAACCTGCCTGCAGCTGTCACAGGAGCACTTCAGACACCAAAGCACATGACCTAAAAGTGCTAACAGTTTATCTTGACTGCTATTCTGTAACACGTGAGACTATATACCAAATGCAGACTAATAATTTCAGTTATCAATAAATACTATGTTTCTAAATGGGTTGGGAAGCTACAGCAATTTTGGCAACAATATAGAAATAAATGTTTTTGCACGGGAAAACTTACACAAACATGAGTTAGTAAGCAAATCACCACAATCCTCTAAATCTGCATCATAAAAAAATTGAAACTAAAATCTCACTAGATCTAAGAAAACAAAGCAGAAAAGACATGGTTATGAGCTGACTGACACTTGGGTACAGGCAAATAATCCCCCAACAGTAGCCGTCTTCGCCATTAAACAAAATCAGCCCCTAGTATGGTTCTATTTGCTCAATTTCAATCCTATGTATACAAGAATGCATGACTGTAAACTATCAAGCACTCAATTCAGACAGCCAAATCTAAACAAATTAACGACAAAGGCTTACTTGGAATTCAAATTTTTGTTTTCTACTTCCAGTGTACTAAGTTATTTGCTAGGATTGTATCCTAAGGTACTAGATGTCATCGATCATGTAAGTGTAGGAAAAAGAAGGCCTCAGATACATTTTTCAATCATTCTGCATCCCAAAGAGACGGCAGAGGTCTGCAAATCTGAACATTTCCCTCCATCCTAATGAAAGTGAAAACTTATTTAGCAAAAGCTAACGATCATGCGATATTAAAACATAAGGGTAAAATGATACCTCTAAACATCTATGTATGGCGTGTATTCATGTTCCTCCTGTGTATTAGATGCTTTAAATAAACGGGGGCTCCGAGGCACAGAAAGACACTTTTAATCCTCGGGCAGAAAACCCAGATTGTCCTTGAACACAAGAATCCCCTGCCTCAGCTTCTCAAGTAGTTTTTCTTTCCTTTTTGTTTTTGTTTTTGTTTTGAGTTTTCCATTGATCCCCAGAACCACAGATGTGTGTGCTGAGGAGGGGGCGGCCACACCTACAGACTAGATACAGATTAGATCTCTATGGGGCACGAGGAATTCAGATTTTTCCTGAACATTATAAAGCCCCTTGTCCTGTGTATATTACACATCCCTAATCTAACCTCTTGCAAACCCTTCAAGCATGAGCCTGGGAAATACCATTCACCTCCTGCCTTCTCCTAGGTGAGAAGGCAATCCTTGTATAAAAAAAAATTCTGTACATGTTGTATTACATGTAACCATCATGATTCAATTATAGCAATTTAGTAACCTCAGGAATTCTCAGAGCTTATAAAGGTATACACACACAAGCAGGTGGTATCTCTTTTGTACCAACTGAGTAACAGATAGTATATAAACCACTTCTTGATCAAGTTCAGTCTCAAGACACTCCATCCAGGCAGCTACCATTCCAGTTCCACAGGGTACTGCCCCGTGAGGCAGGCTGTACAGTGTCCTGTCTTCTCAAAACATTCCAGACCATTGCCATTTTGTTGAATTGTACTATCATGTCTTTTCACTTTCTGTTTCTCGAATTTGATGTCTTGTTGCACAGATGAAACCAGTCCTTCCACCGACAGATACTTAACACTGTTTGCTCCTGCAGGAGGAAAGGGAAACGTCACGAGCTTTTGCTCTAGGGAGGAAAACACGCTCCACCACAGCGCGGCTACAGAAAGCATCGTTTACGTCAGCGTGGAAAGTTCTCCTTCAGCTTTCCTGAAAAGGAAGCTGCATGCGATGACTTCTAACCTGTAATCCCAGTTTCTTGGGAAGCAGAGACAAGATGATCTCTAGGTCAAGTCACCCAGGACAGTTCCAACCTTTAAAAGGAGAGGGAAGGACCTGAGAATGAGGCCTGGGGATAAAATGCTTGTTAGAAGCAGGAGTCCCTGGATTTAATTCTCTGTGTGTGTGTGTGTGGGGGGGGGTGTCTGGGGTAGGGTTCTGATTGTGTGTGTGTAGTCATTTCTCTTCTGATCTTGCTTTGACTACATCTAATATAAAATATTATATAATCTCTAATATAAAAAAATGCCCTAGTTGGGGCTGGAGAGATGGCTCAGAGGTTAAGAGCAGTGGTTGTGATGTGGGAGTGTCATATCAATCTGTTGATTTCATTGGCTGAGCAATAAAGAAACTGCTTGGCCCTCATAGGTTAGAACATTGTTGGGAGGAGTAAACAGAATAGAATTCTGGGCGGAAGAGGAAGTGAGGTCAGACTCTGCTCTGCTCCTGGAGAGACCCGACAGCTCTGCTGGAGCAGAGACGCCATGCTCAGCCCTCCCAGGTAGACCCAACAGCTCTGCGCTCTGAGGCAGACACAGGAAGCTCAGACCCACAATGGACGGAGGCTAGAATCTTCCCAGTAAGCGCACCTTGGGGTGCTTACATGCATCATTAGAAATGGGCTAGTCCAGGTGCGAGAATTAGCCTGTAAGGGTTAGAGTTCATGGGCCAAGCAGTTCTTAAATGAATACAGTTTGTGTGTTGTTATTTCGGGCATGAGCTAGCCAAGCGGACGGGGTGTTGGGGACGCAGCCCCGCCGCCGCTTCTTATTTCAACATGGTTGCTCTTCCAAAGGTCCTGAGTTCAATTCCCAGCAACCACATGGTGGCTCACAACCATCTGTAATGGGGTCTGGTGCCCTCTTCTGGCCTGAAGGCATACACACAGACAGAATATTGTATACATAATAAAGAAATAAATATTAAAAAAAAAGAGTGGAGTTTCAAAATAATTAAAAAAAAAATGCCCTAGCACTTTTAGAATAGTGTTCAATGTCTACTTAACATATAATGATAATAACTTTTTAAATTCAGGGTTTCAAATTGATATCTGTGGCTTAGCAAATACACATATACATATGTACATGTACAGACAGTCCCATATACAAACATATATACAAAGAAAACATAGTAGAACTAAAATTGGTAAAGACCATGGTAAAGTTCACTGTACCGCCCATCTACTTCTGCGTAGATATGGAATAGCTAACCTACTGTGTATAAGTAGAAACAATGGCAGCAAAGTGAGGATTCAGAACAATGGAATTCTGGAAAGGATGCAATAATGAGGGAGACCCTCACAGGAGTTTCTGATACAGGCAGTATGTCCACCTGAGCATGAATTTTAGATTTCCATTTCTAGATATTAACGATGTAGTCCACATATTTTTTTTTTGAGTATTTTTCCAAGTATCACTAGCTATCCTGGAACTTACTATGTAGACCAGACTGGCCTCGAACTTAGAGATCTGCTTGCCTCTTCCTCCTGAGTGCTGGAATTAAAGATGTGCAATATCATGCCAGGCTGAATATGTAGTCCTTTAATTTTTGAAGATTTATTTATGTATTTATTATGTATACAACATTCTGCCTGCATATATACCCACACGCCAGATCTCATTACAGATGGTTGTGAGCCACCATGTGGTTTCTGGGAATTGAACTCAGGACCCCTGGAAGAGCAGTCAGTGCTCTTAACCACTGAGCCATCTCTCCAGCCCCACATATTTTTTTCTGAGTATATTACTGCAAACTGGGAAAAGGTAAAAACCATGATATAAAGTATATAAAAATATTTTTGAAGGAATATCACTACACACAACTTTTTATATGTAAGTATAAAAGTAAACTGTTTTGCTCAGCTATCTGTAGAGATGTTTTTAAAGAAATGTCTATAGCCATGGCCTTGAACTCAGAGAGATCCAGCTGCTCCTACTTCCAGTGTTGGAATTAAAGGCATAAGCCACACCACACAGCAGAATCTGAAATCGTTATGTTTAAATTATTTTTAAGAGACAGAAGTTTTGTTGCTATTGTGAATGACTTTTCTCCCAACGTGCACGTGTGCATGCACATGTGTGGACGTGGCTATAGAGGCCCCAGGCTAATTGATATGGGATGTCTTTCAGCATGCTGTGAATGTTTAATTTCCATGGTTAATAAAGAAGATGACTGGCCAATAGGCAGAATATAGCCAGGCAGGAAATACAAGCACATACAGGGTGAAGAAGGGCAGAGTCAGGGAGACAACATACACCCACCTAAGGACTATATGCCAAAAACCACCATTAAGCCTTCGGCCACATGGCAATACACAAATGAATAGAAACAGATACTTAGTTGTAAGAGCTAGTTAGGAAGCCTGCGTTAATGCGCCAGTTTATAATTAATACTAAGCCTCAGAGTGGCTATTTTAAGAGGCTGCAGGAGGACTGTGGCAGGAGACATGGGGGATGGACAGGACAGAAAATGACAGGACAGAAAGGCTCCACTTAGAGTCAGGGGTCTCAGAGTCACTGATCCCATTAGTCTGGCTACTCAGCGTACTCTGGGTATACGGTCTCCACGTGCTCAACTCTGGAGTCACAAAGGCACCCATACCTACCCAGCAACTGCGAACTCAACTATGGTCCCCAAAACTGTGGTGCAGAACTATAATGCTGAGCCACATCCCAGCACTCAGATTTATCTTGAAATCAGCTTCTTATTGCTGTTTTACACAAATGTACACTTAAAATTTAAAACAAACAAACCAACAATTACAATTTACAGACATTTTAATACCTACCGAGGTATTCTGCAAGACGATCAAATTCTGGTTTGTTGGCTATCAGCTCTTCTTTGGTGGGTATATTTATTCCCATGAAGCAAGGATATTTTATTGGTGGGGAAGCGACTCGAATGTGCACCTTAGAAAGAAACCATGTACTCACAGTAAATTAATTATGCATACTCCATACTTATAAAACTGTCTTACTGAACATTCAATTAACAACATTAGCAACAAGGTCAACCATAGAAATCATTTCACTGAATAGGAAATCTTTAGATTAGATAAATTATTAGATATATTCATTTTCTATTATGTGTGAGTTTTTGCTTGCATGTCTGTCTGAGCACCATGTGAGTGTTTCACACTCAGTGGCCAAAAGAGGGCATCAGCCCTCACTTTCTTCAGTGATAGCAGTCAGACTCCCACCATGCCTTTCTCATTAAGCTAAATCACTAGGAAAGCAAGTTTTTCAGCCTTGCCCACAAACAATGCAAGGCCACTGAAATTTATTTACTGGCCAGTTTCAATACTGTGTTTTAGGAAGTAGAGGGCAAAGGAAAAAGAACAAGAGGATTGGTTGGTGGGAACAAAAAGCTTCTTGATTAAGTTTGGCATCAATTTTAAAAGGCATACTTCATGATGATTCAAACAATTTTAATAAATTTCAATTTTTGTAAAAACTGCAATATATAAAATTCAATAAAGTTAAGTACATGAAAACAAGATCTCCTATAATGTGCATCCAAGCATTTAAAACAGCAAAATTAGACACATGCTTAGCAATCCTTTTTAAAGCTCTATTTTACAAAGATAAAGTGATACTAAACTAATTTGGGTTAAATTCATTGCATTGGTTCTGTATCTTCAAATAGAGAATACAGCAAATACTCTTATATTTTTATGGTCTTCTATTTTTGTTACATTTTAAAAACTTTGTTATAAAAAGGGATGTTTCTTTTAGGTTTAGTTTCAATATAGTAAAGATTAAACTTCGTATAGTCTAAGAGTAGTTAATCCATGCTTTCCATATTGCTGCTCAGCTATCACAAAGCCATCTGGTAAGCAGAGTTAAATCCCACCGACCTATTCATTGGATACCATTAACTTTGATGCCAGCATCGTTTGGTTGACTTGGCGCCACAAGGCCTGTTCCAACATTACTCACCTCCTTTGCCCCGGATTCTTTGAGCAGTCTTATGATGGGTGAGATGGTATTGCCTCTCACAATCGAATCATCTACGAGGACAACTCTCTTGCCTTTAAAGTTGTCAGTCAACACGCCAAATTTTTTTGCAACACCAAGCTGTCTTAACCTCATGTTTGGCTGGATGAAGGTTCTTCCTACATATCGGTTTTTACACAGCACCTCCACATACGGCAATCCACTCTGGCAGGGGAGAAATAAATGCACTGTTAGTAGCAAAACTGAGCTGAGAAGATGCCTTTCAGGGACAGGAGGCATTCCTCCATTCCTCACGGTACCCATCGCTCTAACACACACTCAGGACTTCATTTAGAGGATAAGTAGGGATGCTCAACTACACCACTAAATTCTGCACATATTCATGATGCCATCCTGGAGATGGTCTCACTACGTATATGCTGCCCAGGCTGGCCTCCAACTCACAGCAGTGTTCCTGCCTCGACTGCTCTAGTACTGGGATCGCAGGCCTATGCAGTTTCTATCTTTTCAAACAATGAGTGAGGCCAGAGACTGCCAGTAAGATGCCAGACCTCTGGGTAATGCCATGAAAATGAGTAAGAATTGGAGAAAGGAGATTCCATCCCAAAAGAAAGGAAGTAGTGCTGTGGAAACCCACAAAAGCATCATAACAAAATGACGAGAAAACGATGGACACACCACCAATGAGAAGTTAGACAAACCTGAATATACTGTACACTGGTGTGTGTGTGTGTAAGACACACAGAGAGAGACAGAGAAGAGGAACATAGAGAGAGAGAGAGAGAGATGTAAAAAAAGAAAGGGGACGAGGAGAGACAAACAGGCCACAAGGGAAAGGAAAGCAGAGGTAACGGAAGACACGTGAGAGCACAGCACAAAGGAGAAGTGTGGAGAAGCCAGAGACTGCAAAGTGACAGAGGACAGGCGGTGGGAAAGGGACGATGAAGAACTGGGGAAAATACAAGCGTATAAAAATGTCACAGTGAAACTCATTATTCTGTATGTTGCTCAAAATTAAAAATGAGATCCAATATTCTCATCTTTAGGTGAATAAAAACTGTTTCTTGTACGTGTGCATCCACGGGCATGTGCACACCACAGCTGGTACAGAAATCGAGGTACTTGGGTCAGTTCTTTCCTTCCACCACGGGAGTCTTAGGAAGCAAACTCACGTGGTCAGCCTTTACCCACCACCCAATCTCTCAGCCCACATGTTATTGAAAGAAATGGCTAAAAATTCTTGAACAGGAATCAACATTAGATCCCAACATTTCCTTCTTACAGTAAGTTGGTGAATTTTCCCGTTCTAATCCGTATGTATTTGAAAAACAGAAGAACAACTCACTGAATAATTAAAAGTCAATACCTTTGCCGCATACCCAAGAGCTGCAGGTGTAGCCGACTCTGGAACCGTGCTAACCAAGTCCGCCTCCACAGGCGCTTCAATTGCCAGCTGCTGGCCACAGCGGTACCTTACTGTATAAACCATCTGGCCTGGAATGTTTGGAAGAGGAAAAGATTGTTTTAACTGAGAACAATATTGCTTTCTAAAAAGTTGGTATAAGGATTTTAGAGATTGAACAAAAATATAAAACAGTAAAATAGAAAAACATAAACTGAGAGATTCAATTGTGTGATATTTAGAAAATTTTACCTTAAAATGTATTAGAAAGTTATACCCTTTATTACAAAAAAAAAACCAAAACCAAAAACAACAACAACAAAAAAAAAATAAAGAAAAGAAAAACCAGAATCTAGGAGTTGAAAAGAACAATTATGATTTGCAGCTCAGTGACATATTCGTAGCTCCCATTCAGCCACATGCTTCCCAAGTGCACACAAGCCTTTGGCAAAGAACTGTGATGTCTCAATGAGATAAATAAGATTCATACAAAGAGTCAAAGAAAAGAAATGACTTACCTTCAAATATACTGTCCGGTCTTGCAAAATAAACATATTCAAAGATACAAAAAGCCACTGGGTCTCCTTCAGACCTTGGAATTGTATCAAGAGTTCTGACACCATGTTTGGATATTTCTACAATTTCTCCAGGCTTGACTTCATGGGAATATCTTAGAACAAACAAACAGAAGACATCTTTGAAACCTATCATTTTATATGATGAGTATATGCTAATTTTTAAAAAGCTAAAGCAAAGACTATAACTCTGCTACTCTTAAAATAGAAGAATGTTAAAAAAGGGACTTATATTTTATCAATAAAGAAGTCAGTAAGTACTCTTGTTCATTGCCCACTGACAAATCTTTTTTTTTTAAAGATTTATTTATTATGTATACAGTGTTCTGTCTGTATGTATGCTTGCTGGCCAGAAGAGGGCACCAGATCTCATTGCAGATGGCTGTGAGCCACCATGTGGTTGCTGGGAATTGAACTCAGGACCTCTGGAAGAACAGTCAGTGCTCTTAACCTCTCAGCCATCTCTCCAGCTCCCACTGACAAATCTTAACACGGTATACAATATAATCTATAATATCACTTCATTCTGAAATTAACTATGTGTTTTTTGAAAGGAGTAAAAATTAATTCTTTTTGTTGTTGTTTTTTGGAGACAGGGTTTCTCTGTCAGCCCTGACTGTCCTGGAACTAGCTCTCAGAGACCAGGCTGGCCTTGAACTCAGAGATCCAGCTGCCTCTGCCTCCTGAGAGCTGGAATTAAAGGCGTGCACCACCACGCCTGGCTTACTTTATTCTTAAGAGCATGACCTAAAGAGGCAGTGAATTGTTGAGTATGGGTAAGGACAGTTGGTTCCAAGCCTGAGGACCTGAGTTTGATTGCTGGAGCCCACACAGCAGAAGGAAAGAACTGACTCTCACAACTTGTCCTCTGATCTCTCCACAGGTGCCCTGTGGCACCCACACCCCTTCACCACACAAAATAAAGAAATGTAAAACAAACAAACAAGAAACCTCTCCCCAGCCTGCCCCTCAGATCCTGGGATTATACTGCAACCAACTTTCCCTTGAGTGTTGGGATCTAAGCTCAGGTCCACTGCTCAGGCAGCAGGCACTTTACCAACAGAGCCTTCTCCCAGCCCAAGTCCCTACTTTGGAAAGTAAGACTTTAGCCGTTTTGGTAGAGGTGCTTGTTGCTAAATCTAAAGACCTGGATTTGATCTCTAGGACCCACAGGTGGGAGAAGAGAACTGACTCCTGCATGCTGTCTTCTGATCTCCAAATGTGTCCCTACCCATACAACTAAATAAATGTCATCATAAAATCATCAAACTAAATTGTCCAAGCAGGGCACTGTGTCTCAACCTGTAGTCCTAACCCTCAGAAGGCAGAGGAGAATTGCTGCAGACTCCAGGGTGGCCTGGGTTAGTGAGAGACATGGAATCAAACACAAATACATGCATACTCAAAAATAAACAAACAAAAAAATAAATCAAGTTGGAGACTTGTGGCATTTTGAAAGACAGTATTTTCAGAACCAGAAAGTGGCACTGGGACATTAAAGTCAGTACAATTGCTATGGACACTACTCACAGGTGCTGTCTTAGAGCAAAGAAATTGGTCATGAAAACAAAAATAGCCATCACCTCCCTGTAAAAACGATAATTCCCAAAATTATTTCTTTTTTTCCTTTCAGGGTAGTGCAAGGTGTTTCAATTCAGGGTTTCTCTGTAGAGCCTTGGCTATTCTGGAACTTGCTCAAACCAGGCTTTGCTTGAACTCAAAGAGACATGCCTGCCTCTGCCTCTACTGCGCTAGGATTAAAGGCTTGTGCCACCACCACCTGGCCATACATTTCTTCACCTCTTTCTTTGGATACACATTTGCCTAAGCTGGTATTGAACTCCAGAGTTCAAGGTTCAAATGATTTTCCATTTTCAAAATCACAACTACCCTGTTCGGCACTTATAAGCTGTGCATCACTATGTCTGAATAAAACAGTTCTGTTCTTTCCCTCTCCCCTTCCCCTGTCCCAGCTGGTTTCCTGTGTTTTTTTGTTTGTTTGTTTGGGGATGGGGTGAGAGACAGCGTGGCCATATGTAGAATTCAGCTTCTCTTTACTGCCTCAGGCTTTTGGAAGCCAAGACTGCAAGCATATATTATCAAATTTGGCAGAAAAATGTCTTCATGATGTAAAAACAATATGAAATAATAAATAGGATACAACTTACCTTGCGCCAATAGAGAGAAAGTTGCCCGACTCGGAAGACACCACCCATCCCGCACTCTCTGAAGATTTCTTCTCTATAAAGCACAAGACAATCATTTCAGTCACTGGGTACAGGTACGTCTCTGTTTTCTGTTTGCTTTTTGTATGGCGCCCTCAGGATAGAAGCCCAGAGTCTTGCACATCCCAGCTAAACACTGTACTAATAATCAGTTACATACCCAGTCCCCACAAGGAAATTTTTTAAAAGAGGTTTTCAGGCAAATGACATGGCTCACAGGTCAAGGGTGATTTTTTTCACACCTCACAGCTGGAGATCAATCCCGGGAGCCATGTGGCAGAGGGGAAAGGAACCCCAAGCTTGAGCAGGAGGTCCTCTGACCCCCTCTCCATGCCACTGCCACTTGTGTGGATTCAAACACAAAATTGTAAAGTAACTTTTTAAAAAGAGCTTTAAAAAAAGGAGAATATTTCATGAGAAGAGCTAAACTTTAAATAGATAAAAGGTATTATTAGCATCACAATAATAGCAGCTGGTTCCAGTATAAGATAATAAATAATCCAAGTTTCCTTCTAGCATTATATGGTTCGAATAACACAGACGATACATCATGAAGAAAAATCACTGCAGAAATAAAAAGGTTAGTTAGGCAAAAATATGAACTGGCAATTCTAAAAAAAAAAAATAGGAATACAGTATTAAATACAAGAGGAGTCAGACACGGCCTGGGAAATACACTTTAAAACTAAACAAAGAGCGAGCCAGCAAGGTGGTTCAGTGAGCGAAATGTTTGCTATGTGAATATGAGGGGCTGAATTTGGATCCCAGTGACTCCTTAAGGCTGAGCATGCCAGTGGACCCATGGAACCCCACCTCTGGGAGAGACCCAGAGAACTCACTGCCAGCCACCCTCCTGAAAACAGTGAGCTCAGGTTTCAGTGAGATGCCATCTCAAAAGGTAAAGCAGAAAGCAAGGGAAGACGATAATGGAAGTTGAGCTCTGACCTCTCTCAACACACGCACAGAAAAGCACTCCTGCATGCATACATACATGTGTATGCCTCCACCCCATGCACACATCTTTAAAAGACATCAATAGCTAGGGCTAGAAAGCTTGCTGTGAAATCATGAGGACCAGAGTTCCCATCCCAGCACCCACATAATAAGCCTGGCATCCTGCACATCTCTGTAACTCCAGCTATAAGGTAGGCTGCAAGCAACCTCCAAGTGCAGAGAGAGACCCTGCTTCACAAGAAGAGGTCGAGAGTGATAGAGGACAATACCAGATCTCGACACAGAAACGGCACAGGGGCACACACCTACATACAATGTTATACACACTCACATAAACTTAAAACATAAAGGAAATAAAGATACTGTGTTTTCTTTCCTCCCTTGCTTCCTGTAACCACAGATTTTGGGAGCTCATAGAAGAAAAAGAGAGAAAGGAGAAATCTTGCCAATAGAAGCAATGATTTTGAAAAGATTATTAATATCGAATCCTACTGAAGCTCATTACCTTTGCCATTCATATCAGAAGCTGGAATAAGACGACCAATGCAGAGAGGACGATTTCCGTATGGATCACGCACTGCATAAATGACATCCCTGTGCATTATGAGCAGAGAGTATGCAGTGGGCGCTTCCTTCATTAAGTTCTTAATTCTGGAATCACAAGTAACTGAATGAATCAACATGGCTGTTAACAAGTCGTACAAGTTAAGCTCTCATAGCCAGAGCTGCAAGTGTCAGCTAGTTATACAGTTACCTTGCGACCCAGTCTGGGGTATCGTCTCGTTCCTGGGGAGGAGTGTAAGCGAGTAACTGGGTAATCATTTCACTATCAGAGGACGTGGAAAGCCCAATGCCATGGCGCAGAAGCTATGGGAGAGAAAAGGCTTATAGTTAGACCGCTATTGTCCAACAGTAATAGAAACCAGGCATCCTACAGATACGAAGTGACAACCGCTATACCCCGCTTGTGTATACTCGTGACAGGGGACTACTGCTGAGTGCAATGGGAAGTCTCCAAAGCCAGGCAGAAAAGAAGGGCTTTAGCAGACATAAAGCAAAAGTGAGTATGGGTGTAAGTAAAACAGCAAAGGGCTTGAACTATGGGCCACCTTTTCTACCCTCCATAACCCTGAAGAGGGCACACTCCTTCCCGAAGAGCAGCAAACTGCACCTGTGACTCTCAAACTGAGTGCGCTGCTGGTGTAAATGAACACCCATACTTGTGAGCACTGACAGCAGACAGGGATCAACACTTCAAATGACGAAATGGAGGCGACAGGAGGCG
Organism: Alexandromys fortis; assembly: GCF_014885135.2. NCBI lineage: Eukaryota > Metazoa > Chordata > Mammalia > Rodentia > Cricetidae > Alexandromys > Alexandromys fortis. The sequence continues at coordinate 32,276,183 of NW_026067949.1, forward strand.
ACAGCTAACCAACACCGGGTGAGTGCACTCTATCATCACAAAGTTCTGCACAGAACTAACCCAGAAGCTGCTCCACAAGCATGTGGAGGATAATTAGGTAGACACAAAAAAGCATTTTCAGTGGATAGCTAAATGTGTAAAGATAGGTCTGGAAAAAGGGAGGGGTATATTCTTTAGAATTGAATTCTTGGTGATGACTATTTTTAAGCAGTCAACTTTGGTTATTTACTTCATATTGAGAGTTTTGGAATTGCCTAAATTTTTTAACAATACTCATTTTCATTTTTTCAATATGTTATAGTCACTACAAATGCCAGTGCTCACCAAGAGGGCACAGCAGAGCTGCAGGAGCTACCGAACACTACAATAGAAAACAGATAGGCCACGGGTAATGATGAAGTCTGGCTCTAGGTATTTGAAACCAACAATTCACTATCATTCAATTTCTTAACAACTTACCATGTGAAATATCAGCTCTAAACACTGTAAACAAAATGTGCATGTATGTGGGTATATGCATGTGTGTGAACACTATACATGCTAATACTAACCACCACCTGGTCCTGAAGTTACCAAAGGAAGGTTACTAGAACTAATGAGCTGGACAAAGTAGAGAGCAATAACTGAATGGAACAAATAGATCAAAAGGGGCTACCAGGAATATAAAGATGCTGCGTAATCAGCAATAAACTGATGAAATGACCACATACACACAGAAACTGGACACCATTAAAAGACGAAGGTCCCCAACAATGTGCCGTGGACAGGCTGCCTGAGCAAGAACTCTGCCCCGACCACCAGATTCTGGTTTCCTGTGGTCATTTCCAGTTTATACTTGTCTCAAATTTATCATTTTCAAGTTGGTACTCATTTTCCTCACATGGCTTCTTAAGTTTCAAAAACATAGAGAGTATTTCCTAATTCAAAACACCAGAATGCTCCAAAGGCTCCTCCAAAGGGCAAACAGGTCACGAGTCCACAGCCCCCACTAAGGCTGCCTGCCGGCCCTTTACACTAGAAACAGTAGTAACTTCACTATAACCACTCCCATTACCTATTTCTATAGATAAAGGAAACTGTCAGAACTGGACACTCCTCCATGATTGACAGCTCTCAGTCATTTCCTGGGCTGGCCAGTGCAGCAGTAACCCGAGAGCCACCCAGTATTTGCCTGACGACAGCAGAAACAGAAGCAGAGACACCGGCTACAGAGCTGCTACTGTGAACTCAGAGGCTCTAGATCATGGCAGGGCTGGGAGGAACTCTGCTGGGAGTGCCACCTGATATGCAGTGCCTGATGTCTCCTGGGAAAGGTGACAGCCAGCTTCAGCTTTTACCATCTTCAGGGGAATCCTGAGAGTTGCCAAATAAATGGGTCAGGATAACTTCAGGGAGAACCAGGCCAACAGTGGACTCCATAGAGAATAATTTCAGATGGGGAGAGGGAAAGGGGTGCTTGCCAATTGCCAAGAACCCTCAAAAGTTCCTATAGCCCTGATAGTTTCAAAGAATCTTCATACAATCCAGCCTGCAGCCTGCACCTCGCAGCCATCCAGATATTCCAGACCCCACTGCAGTTGTCCACAGCACCCCAGGGCAGGAACTCTGCATCAGGTCAGCTAGTCCACAAATGTAAGCTAGGCTCCTCTCAGCCTCCGGGCGTCTGTCTGGGACACTTCCTGCCCACCGCACCTCGGCTGCAGCAAAGTCACCAATTTGATTAGTTTAGGGCCTTTCGTTATGGGTCCAGTAGGCTGAGTGGGCTGTGTGAGGAACACGTAGTCCCTTGGGGTTCCTCATCCCAGGGACACCCAGCAACAACTTGAAAAAAGCTAAAGAGTTCAAGGGGGTGGTCAGGACTACAGGCTACCAAAGATTTCAGAGATTATATTATAGAGACCTGTGGAAAGGGCTGGAGAGATGGCTCAGCGGTTGAGAGGATACAGATTCGACTCCCAGCATCCACATGGCAGCTCAAAAATCACCTAGAACTCCGGCACCCAGGGATCTGATGCACTCTTCTGGTTTCCAGAGGCACCATCATGTATGTGGGAGGAAACATACGCTCAGACCCACACGCACATCCACAAAACCAAAAGGACAGAGGGAAGCACGGAGAAGGTGAGAGGCAGCAGAGCTGTGGAGAAGCTGTCAGACCCAACTGCTGGAAGGGTTCCCAGGCTGCCAGAAGTCACCAGCTGTGCCTACCCAATACCCTGGGCACAGGGCTGTAACACAAGAAGCTGGGCCACGGGCACGTAAAGCCCAGGGTGGTAACACTGACCCCGTGGGCTCAGAACTGTTGATACTTTGCATCTTCATGACTTCTCCGTGAACAGAGCAGAGCTCAGCTGAACAAACCAACCAACCAACAAACAAAAAGCACACAGACTTATATTTAGCCAACATGTTAAATCTGAACCATGACATATGAGCTACACGTTGACTTGGTTGCATTTCATCAGGTGCAAACACTACAGAATCTGAAAGATCTCCCACCTAAGCATGTCAGATTGCCACGTCCACAGCAGTGACTGCCGTGTAATGACAAAATGCCTCTGTGCTGGCTTTTGCCTGTTGAAGGATTGGGGTTAGAGCTTCCTGGAGCGAAGCCCCAGGCGGTCCCCTGGCAATCAGTGGTCAAGATAGGACCTGATGCCGTAGGCAGATCTCATATCTGGAGATAGCCTTGGGAGCGAGCCCTCCTGGCACCCTGCATGATCTTTCTCTGTATTTTTAATCTTTTCTGTTTTTAGCTGACCGCTTACCAAAAAATCAAAGTACGTCCTTGGCTCGGCCCCACCGTTCATTAAAGCAGTCCTTGAGGAAATAAAGTATGCCCCACGCCACATGAGCCTGGGAAACTTTATTAATTATAAAACAAAAACGGCTAAAGTTGATATGTTACGAGGGAATCGTCATAGTAAATCAGATTTAGAGAGAAAGAAGGAGAGTTAGAGAAAATTCCCCAGCGCACTCCTTGATTCACTTTCTTATACAGGAGCCTATGATGAACAAGGGAATAGATGGGTTAATGTTGATGGACAAAGACTGTTATATTATACTTTCAACTTTATGGATAGGCTTGCTAGACCCCAACCCCCATGATGTCTGCCGCATAAGAAGGTACTAAAAATATAGTTCAACAGGTGCAAAAAACTGATTAGGTATATTTGGTCACTAGACGAAATAAAGGGTTAAGAGGAGGAAGGGCCATGATAGCAATAATAAGACAGAAACTTTCTGTTCATAAGATGTAACCACTTGCCTGAGGCTTACAGTCCCAAGGACAGGAGTTCCTCTTCTAAGATTTACAGTCCCAAGGACAAGAGTTCCTCTTCTAAGGACGCTTTGTGTCTAACACCTGTTCCTGATAACATACTTTTTAAACATTGCTAAAAGAAGTTTTCATACTNCTACCCAATACCCTGAGCACAGGGCTGTAACACAAGAAGCTGGGCCACGGGCACATAAAGCTCCGGGTGGTAACACTGACCCCATGGGCTCAGAACTGTTGATACTTTGCATCTTCATGACTTCTCCGTGAACAGAGCAGAGCTCAGCTGAACAAACCAACCAACCAACAAACAAAAAGAACACAGACTTATATTTAGCCAACATGTTAAATCTGAACCATGACATATAAGCTACACGTTGACTTGGTTGCATTTCATCAGGTGCAAACACTACAGAATCTGAAAGATCTCCCACCTAAGCATGTCAGATAAAGATTTCTGAGTCTATAGTCCACTTTTTGCATTTTCCTGAGATTGTTCAGAAGCAGAAATGCCCATAATCCCAGCACTTGAAAGATGGACCAAGAGGAGTTTCAGGTTAGCTAGATCTACATATGTGTCCTGGGCAACAATAAGACCCGGTCACGAGAAAAGAGTCAGAAATGAGGGCTAGCTCTAGACACCTGCAAACCAAACTCTGCAGATGCTTTGGTCCCTTAAACACACTGACGTGGGCAGAGGACAGAAACTCAGTGCTTGCCTAGCACACATAACGTCTTGGGTCCAACTCCCAGAAAGGCAAACAAACAAAACCTACTTAAAATCCTCTTTCTACTCTTACAGTAACAAGCACATTGTAACTACTGTCAGGTTATTTAGGGACTAACGAGGAAGAACACTATACATGTTCAGAATAGACAGTTTTCTACTTTCTACTCCAAATATTTTTATCTACATTTGAGAGACACAGAGAGCCAAAAAAAAAAAAGCCAAACACACATCAATTTCAGCCCAATCTTTCCTGGCACAGAATCCCCAAACTGCCTGGCCACTAAAGAAATTTGTATAATAATATAATAATGATATGTCTGGTGGTTAGATGTTCCTTGACAGCGTCAGGATACAGGGCAGCTACCATGGAAACCAATGGCGTGACCAGAGAGCTACATTCAGTCTTAGACCAGACCTCTAAGGAGGAACAGTCCTTGAAGCTCAAGTTGACCAGCAAAGGTCAAGCTACAAGACTAAAAGACTGGGTCCATGGAGCTTCTGATTGGTGCCTGGAGAGTGGTTTCCAGGGGTCAATAAATTAATAAGCATAAATTAAGCATTTTTCTGAGTTCCACGAGTCACTCCCTTACCAAGTGGAATCAAGGAAGGGATGTGGGAACTCAGTTTACAGCCTATAGGCCCTTAGTGCTCAGGGCCTAGACTGGAGTCGGCATCTGAACTGAACATATGAGACCAGAGGGGATTGGAACAACAGACACCAACAGGCTGGTTTAAGAAATTCCATGTTTGGTCATAGCAATACGCTGTGCTGAGTCTGGACGCAGGGAACAATGCTTAGTTTTCCTTTCACACAAACTCTGAACAGAGGACAAAGCAATAAGAGGATCTTGACAGCAATTCCTCACGCTGCTGACAGCCCCATAAATCAATGGTCTAAATCACAGCACTAAAGTGGCATTGCCTCCAGTCGCCAGGGGAGTACAAGAATCTGGAGTCAGAGCAAGCAGGCCGGGCAATTCTGATGCAATGGTTTCCTGAACAGAGGTAACAAGTGGCAATAATTAGAAGACGCCCTAGATCTAGATCATCAGTGTCTTTTCATTAACTATCATAACACCCAAGGAGCCAGTAAAGAACCCACTCACCTTTTTCCTTAACCGAGCTGCATTTACCAGTTCACCGTTATGGGCCACAGCTATTTTCCCATGCAGAGTTTCAACAACGAATGGCTGGCAACTCTCCAGCTCACACTTTCCCCTCGTGGCGTATCTCGTATGACCAATTCCAAGATTTGAGACATACAATTTCTTCAAATTATCTTCAGTAAAAACGTCATTTACAAGACCCATTCCCTTGAGAAGTTAATGTAAAAGCGAATGTTAAGAAAAACCAGAAACTGGTATTGCTAATGACAAGACTAGGCATGGGCAATCCAAAACAGACAAGCATTTCATATTCTTCAGAAATCTAATGGATTCACTGTTTAAACTGGACTCCAGGTTTTCACATTCAATTCATTTAGAACTTAGCAATTTAGTTTTCAGGATTGTCACAGCATTGAGACACTTCTATTTTATGACACTAACTATGCTGGGTGGTGGTGGCACACGACTTTAATCCTAGCACTCAGGAGGCAGAGATAGGCAGATCTGTGAGTTAGAGGTGAGCCTGGTCTAGAGCGAGTGCCAGGACAGACTCCAAAAAGTACAGAGAAACCCTGTCTNAAAAAAAAAAAAAAAAAAAAAAAAAAAAAGGATTCCTAAAAGTATTGAAACTGATGGACCCCTTGGCTTGAATGCACTGGTCTAGCGAAACATCACTGGGGAAGACTTACACCCTAACTGGACCAATGCGAGAACACAAAGCTGGAAGTAGACTGACGCAAGAATCTTCCAGTTAGCTGATCTAAATGTCTTCTCGTAGACTGATTCAACTGCTTCTAGTTATAATTTTATCCATTTCCCCAATTTATTTACTGACTTGTTTACCTAGAAAACACATCTACTATGTAGCCCAGTCTGGCCTGAAACTCAGTCATATGCAGAACAAACTAGTCTCAAACTCAGAAATCAACCTGCTTCCAAATCCCGAGTCCTGACATTAAAGATGCGCAATCCTGGGCCCAGCCCCACCCAAGATACCAATGACCAGCTGGCAACAGTTCGCTCTAATATCACCAGGATTTAGGGCTCACACTTACCTTATGCACCTTGAATGTAGGCACTGAACTCCCATCACTGGTCACAATGCCAGCGCTCTCTTGACCCCTGTGAACAAAGGAATGGATCGTCTGTCAAATCAGCAAGCTTCACGGGACTGCAGGTGCTCACCAGCATGCATCAGCACACCTCCAGCTGTGGGGATTACAGATGTTTGTGAGCACACAGGGGCACACCTCCAGCTGCATGGATTACAGGTGCTTGTGGGCACACAGGAGCACACCTCCAGCTGTGGGGACTGCAGGTGTTGGTAGCACACAGGGGTACACCTCCAGCTGTGGGGACTGCAGGTGTTTGTGAGCACACAGGGGCACACCTCCAGTGTGCAGGGACCTGAAGTACTAATTAGCACACACAGTTCAAGCTTTTGTCTTCTGCTTTTCACACTTTGAAAACTTTCTCCAATACACACCACCCTATTTCTCTATGTAGTTCTGCCTCTTCTGGAACTTGCGATGTATAGCAAGAGAGCCTCAAACTCAGAGTTAAAATACTGGATTAAAGGTGTGCACTGTCATCCACATGAAATAATGGTCTTTAAGTTAGCATGAGGTATGGAGCTCAGTCAAAATCTAATTCAATTTCTTTTTATCTTCTGTGCATGGATGTTCTGCCTGCATGTATGGATGTGTACCACGTGGGTGCCTGGTGCTCCTACAGAGGCCAGAAGAGGGTGCTGTCAGATCCCCTGGAAAGGAAGCTGCATACACTTGTGACCTGCCATGTGGATGTTGGGAACAAACCTGGGTCCTTCCCATGCAATAACAAGTGCCCTTACACAGTAAGCTATCATTCAGCACAAAATGTAATGCTTTTTAAATGTAGAGTTATTAATATTAACTATAAACCTTTAAAAAATCCCCAAAGCCACTGCCAAACATTTCCAAGTAATTAAAAAAAACACTTTAAATAAAGCCAAAAATATATAAGAAAAGAAATACTTCAAAAATCGTTTTCATTTATTTCCTTTGCCCCAAAGGTAAATTTCCCCTAAAGCCCAAACCAGTAAGATTAGCAATCATTTAGGTCTTGAGTTCTTTAACCAACAAGCCATCTTATTTGGCAGATGCTCAAGTTACTCCCTTAGGCAGCTTGAACCAGTTAAAACTACATCCTTTCAAGCTCTCAGGCACTGATTGACAACCAGGCCCCTAGTTTCCTAGGAAACACAATGTTAGCTAGAAATAGTGAATCATTTCCAGGTCACTTTCAACATGGGGTGTGGAGTTGGAAACCACTGGACTGAGGAGGAGATTAAAGCTTTCCTAAGTGTCTGGGCAGAAAGAAATATACAACAGCAACTTTATGGATCACTGAGAAATAAAGGAGCATTTGTTTACATTGCTGAAGGCTGCAATCACAGTGGACAGACTGGCAACAGTGTCGAGCAAAGTATAAAAAGCTCAGGTATGAATACAGGATAGTTAAGAATGCCCACAGCTCAGGAGACAGCGCTAGAATTATGAAGTTCTTCCATGATTTAGATGCGGTATGAACCTGCCACACAATGACAGAGGGAAGGATAGCTCAAGCACCACCCCAGAGATCACTGCAGATAAAAAGACAACTGTCTTTTGTTTTTCACTTCATTTACACTTTCTAGCCTCAATCTCAGAGATCCACCTTGCATCTGTCATCATCACCTGGTTCTCAGGCTTCTCTAAAGAAGAATTTTAAATCTAGATTTAGAGTTTAGAATTTTAAATTAAATCTGGAATATTCCATTACCTGCAACTTAGCCTCAATTAATCGTGAAACCTGATTTTGAACAGTTTCAATGTTGAAAGTTTAAATGTGAAGACACTGGTTCTCTCCTTCTACATCATGGTCTAGGGGATCAAACAGGTCACCAGGCTTGGCAGCAAGTGTCCTCACTGTTGTTCCTTTGGAAACTACAGCTCCCAGACTCCTCCTGGATTACGAATACCTGCGGACGCGGGCGTGTTCAGGTGCAGGTCATTTCTCCCAGATAACCTTGCGCTTCCCGTTAAAAAGCGAGCTTCCACGAGGTCTTGCTCTCTCTTGCCCCCTACCCTTGTGTATCTTGCATACCCGTCCCTTATCGTGTCCCCCTCCCCCCATTAAAGTGCACCCACGTGGGAGCCGCGTGTCTTGTCTCCTCCTTTTGCGCGTGTCTCGTCTATCCTGTGTTCGTCTACACACCCCACCCGCCGTTTTTAAAAGAATAATACTCACCCACGGTGCATCAACATGACTTTAATCTACATCAGCCCACTCTATTATAAAATATGCCCAAATCAGCAGGGATTGTCAGTTCCACCAATCCAATTCCCCTTCCCAGCAAACCATCAGCGCCACTAGCAGCTGTCTCAGGGTCTCTTACTGTAGATCTCTGGCATCAGAGAGAACTGGGTATAGAAGAACAGGCCAAAAGGTAATGAAACTGATCTAGTGTCAAGCTGGAAAGTAAGGCTGGCTCTTAACTTCAAGGAGCACAGACATTTTTTTTCCTTGATAGACACTTAGTATTAATGAGTTCTCCCTGTTACTCATCTATACTGAAAGATCATTTCCAAGTCACTTGATTTGTTTAGTAAAACGCGGGTCTCCGAGAAATACTGCGTTGTAGGTTCTAAGCTTTACTCTTTAACCGGGTAAGAAATGTCAGAGCTAAGCTGATACACAATAATGAATGCACAGAGCAGCTCTCTAACAAGACAACCAAATTCACATCTAAAAGCAAATCCACAGTGAAGCCATATATGTTTAAATTAATTTCAAACCCTCACTGAAGAGATCTAGTTCATACTTACTATCCCATTCCCTGTGGAAAGTGACTTAATAATACTGTGTCTGAGGCTAGAGAAATGGCTCAAATGGTTAAGAGCACTGGCTGTTCTTGCAGAGGACCTGGGTACAATTCCCAGCACCTGCATGGCAGTTTATACCCGTCTATATGCAAATCCATGGGATCTCATATGAAATCTTCACACCAACCCACATAAAATAAATTATTAAGAACAGCAGTGAAAATCCATCCAAAAAGGAATTAATTCAAGGTCATACTTGTCCATGAGGGGAGGAGAGAAGAGACTACAATAAAATAATAATAATACTGTGTCTGTTTATGCATCTTGTCTGAGGTATACAATCCATATATGTTTTTCTCTCTCTGGCGGATACAAGTATCTGTACATTGATAATGGAAGCCCCTATTAATTCAACTCTTATCCCAACGTTAGCAAACAAGGGAAGGAAGCACTGGACTGGACCAGAAGTCTGGGCTCTCCAGGGCAACTGTCAGAAAAATACCATCTAACAACTAGAGGGAGCAGTGAGAATAAAAACATAAAAAATTGTGAGCAGACTTCGAAAAACTGGAATAGAGAAAAACTGAAAGCAGTACAGAACAAAGTACAAAAATCCAAACTATGAATACAAGATTGTAAAAACAGCCCGAGGCCTAGGTATGAGCAGGAATATGAAATTTGTCACTGAGTTGGGTGCAATTCTGGGAAACAACAAAACACAGAAATCAGAAAGGCATGAATTCCAAGACGGAGAACAAGCCACAGGCTGTGCATGCGTAGGAATGGAAGAGGGCCAGACAGGTAGGGAGGGAAGAGAACATTTAACATATCACACTATAGAGGGATCAGCTGCATAAACTGAACACAATCCGAGTTAAAGGGGTTTCATTAAATGTTACTTACTTAATGATTATTTTGCATAGATGCTACACAGGACTTGTGGGGCACGTATCACTGTGCACACGTGGGGGTCAGAACAGCTCTATGGAATGTGCTTCTCATTCCATCTTTACAAGAGCTCCTGGCAGTGAACTTAGGTTGCCAGGCTTGCATTCCGCTTACCCACTGAACCAGGAGGTGGCCCCTGAAATGTTTAATTAACGAGTTGCTGAACTGATAATGAAGTAGAGCTAATGCATGCTTTTCTCCTCTAAAATATAATTTTTTTACATACTTGGAAAGGAAGAAAGAAATAAAGTAGGATTATTCAGAACAAATTTCAGAAGAGATAAAATTTTCAAAGGTCCAACACGCAATCTCAGATCACAGAAATAAAGGTAAGCTGTCATAACAACTGCATAACACAGTAAATATAAAACCGGCAGGGAAGAAATCCTTAGGGGTGGGTAAGTCTTTGGTGAAACATCAGAAAATCCTTTCAAAGTCAACGTAGCTACAAGTACAAAGATACAATGCATACACAGGTAACGTAAAATGAACCGAATGAGCTCTGGACCAGCGGTCAGGAAGCCACCTTCTACGTCAGTCTCTCAGAAGATGGACAGAATTCCGAAGCAGCCAAACACAGAAACTGTTGCCTAAAATGGAAGGCTCGGGCAAGGTGGTCCTCAAGACCTCACCGTGCACTTTCCTAAAGATTGTATTAGTGGCTTAAATGGTGCGACTCTGTGTGTATCTAAAGAAGACATGAGGGAATAGCAGTTAAGACTGGAACTCTCAAGGTAAATAGAAGACAAAGTATATTAGCTGTTTATGCAGCTATTCACATTAAAAACTAAATGGAAGATGTCTTCTGATAAAGTTACCCACAGGGAGTACAGTGATGTTACTGAAAGGGGTGGATGGAGACTAGGTTGAAAGACTTGGAAATTTAGATAGTCAATACCTACTAATGAACTAAGCCAAAATGATGCTTAAAGGAGAGGAATCTAAACACAATCATACAGAGCATTCGTGGTTTTAAAGTGAAATTCTGAAAGGGAATAAAATCTCCTTATGCTCCTATAGTCGCTGCTGGAGAAGGCACCATGGGTGACTCAGGAAGCCACAAGGCAGAAGACAACAAAGCCCTGACACAGGAAAAGTGATGCTCCGCCTTCAGGTGAAGACAAAAGATTATTATACGTTACAGTGATAAGTAGACTAAATTGTGCCTCTCCCAGCTCCCAGGAAATTATGTATTGAAGCCCTAACTCCCAGGGTGATGGGATTTGTGGGAATGGCTTTGGAAATTGTGTTTAGATGAAGTCATGAGAAGGAGCATTAGGAAGGCTGGGAAGCACTCAATTGTAGGTTACAATCAGTTCAGCACTACACTCTTCAAAAGAAAACAAAGATTTATGATTTATTTATTTATCTATTATATATACAGTGTTCCTCCTGCATGTGCACCTGCAGGCCAGAAGAGGGCACAGGATCTCATTGCAGATGGCTGTGAGCCATGTAGTAGCTGGCAATTGAACTCAGGACCTCTGGGAATGCAGCCATAGCTCTTAATTGCTGAGCCATCTCTTCAGCACCTACATTCTACACCCTCCTCAAGCACAGCTGATAGTAGGAATCACAGTGAGGTTGCCATTCTCAGAGAATAGGACCAGCAGAGGACCAGGGAACATAGCACACAAAAACCAATTTGATTCCACTTCAGGAAAACAAATGAGCTGGTTCCATCGAGTAAGTCACTGCTTAAAAGCCCATGGCTAAAGAAGCCAGGGAAACCAACTCCCAGTCTCCTCCTGTTACACTGAGTAAAATGGAATGGCTGGGATAATTATTACTTTGGATCTAAAAGAAAGATCTGTATTTCTTCCTGGGTTTGAAGTACAGACAAGAGGAAACAAAACTGACTCAATTCACCTTCAGTCTCAGCTGCCATTTATATGGCTGGAAACACGGTATCTTGTGTTTCTTAGGCATGGCTATCTGAAGGACAGTAATAGGTCAATTCTGATTTGGAGGGCTGAAAATTAGGTATACTAAACAAGTACTGGACCAGCAGAATGGATCCTGCTGAACGGTTACTCAGATTTTCAGCCTAAAAATCAACAACAACAACAACAGCAAAAAAACTAAACAACAAAAAAATCCACAAGTGAAAGGCCACGTTGTTCATCTGAGAAAAACTCTAATAAAACACTGGTTGTACTAAAAAGCCTTGCTGAACTTAAAAATGTCACTAACTTCTGAATAAAATTAGCACCGAGATGGCCAGCAGAGGGCATATCGATTGTTACTATCACAGTACATATTTTGTATATTCAAAGTCATTCTAGTCGCAAATATCATTTTTCACAGCATCCTGACCAGCCTGCATAGAAGCCTGCATCTGCAGTAGATACTTTACTGCCCTGAGGACCATTTGCAGTCCCTAGCAACCACTACAAAATTGTTCATTCTGGAAATGTCTCATAAATGGTGTCATACTATATGGTCTTTAGCCCCTGGTTTCTTTTACTTGGAATTAGTTTTTAAATTTGAATCACACTGCAGATAGATTGGTATTTCCAATTCTCTTTTGTGGCTGAATACTATTGTTTTAAGGATAAACTACTTTTTTTCCATTCACTGGTTGACGGATATCACACTGAAATACGTGGATCCATTAAGGAGACTATTCTCCTTTCTGGGACACCCACACTGTCCTATGCTTTCATCAATGTGATTATTCACGTATGCAGTGTTGCACATTGGTTTATCTCTTCATTTAGCAGAATGTCTTCCAGGTTCATGTTCATTGCAGGGTAAATCTGTGCCGTGATCTGCACAGCTGTCAACAATCACTAGGGTTCTTTCTGCCTTTAGGCTATTTTAGAAAATGCAGCTGGGAACAAGAACACTCACAGGTCTGGGTTCCTGCTTCCGATTCTTTCGGGGGTTCACCCTGTGAATCAGCTAGGTCACAACGTGTTTAAGTTGTGTAAAGGAGCTTGCACACTGTTTATCCCCAGCGAGTACAGGACTTTGTGTTGAACCTGTTTTCCATTCTCTGCAGTATAAATGTTTTCCAATGACAGAACTATTTTACCTTCTAACAGAATCATTGATGAACCTACCCAGTTACAGTGACTTAAACAGATGTCCAAATTTCCTTGAGGTCTGAAAATAATTTGGCACTAAAACCAAGCAAACTTTGAGATGAGGGCTCATTATGAAGCGTTGCTGAGTAACACCTCTCCTCCCATACCCCCGTACACCAGCATTTATTAAGACATGTACTGGTTTACCAAGACACCCCCAGCAATTGCTCGCACTAAATATCCCAGAATAGTATTTTCTTTCTTCTTTGACTGAGACTTTCTACATAAAAAATTTAAACTTGAGTTTTTCATCAACGGGAGAAGATATTTTTACTTCTTTTCAAAAGGCCATGCTAACAACCCACTATTCCAGCGTGTGTAGCTTAGCTACAGTAACAAGGTACAGCTGGTCCTTACTTATTAATTTTGCGATAGGAAATTCAGCTCTTGGGTTATTTTCAAGGGTCATTTGCTATCTGCAATTATCCCGACTCACGCATTCTCAGTTAAAGCAGACAAGGACAAAGCAAGACTTGGCCTTTATTGTAGCTGTCTTAGTGTAAACACCAGTTGTTGTGGTTTCTTCTCCTGTTTTTAACTTCAAGCTTTAATGACTGTATTCTCACACTGACAAATGAACACCCACATACATATGCTCCAGAAATTAATTCCTTCCTCACACATTTGTCATTCCAGGAGTATTGACAGAGTAAAAGTGAAAAGTCCTGAATCTAAACTGCAAAAACAAGAATAAAAAGAGCTGTAATGTATTTTGAGAAGTCAATGTAGCCTAAAAGCTATGTCCTTGAGATAAGGTTACTTAATTAACACTTGAAAAACAAGGAGATTTTCCAGAGTACAAGCTCTAATTAGTTGTGTTTGTTTATAGAGGGTTTCACGGAGCTCAGACTGGCCTCTAACTTCCTGTGTAGCTAAGGATAACTGTGGACTTCTGATTCATTCCCCGCCACCCAAGTTCTATGCAGCACCATGGTTTTCCACACTTTGGGTAACTTTTATTTCAGCGATGACCCGAGTGCAATGCTGCCTTGCTATCCAAAGCCTCTAAGGGTTAGGTGCATGGCTGAAACCTAGGGAGAAGACATCAGATAACCTTCACTCAGGCATGCCTTACACTCTCTGTTGGCAGTGAATTCAATGTTAATAAATCCATCACATTAAAGAGAAACACACATAAAAGTTATATATTGATCTATGGCAAAAAATATAATCAGAGGTTTACAGAATTCTAACTCTGTATGGTTAGAAGCATTGGATTCAGTACTCAGGTCAATTTACACAAAGAAGAGAATGGAAGAATATGGTGGCATATGCTTTGAATCCCAGAACTGGGGAGGCAGAGGCAGATGGATGTATAAGTTCAAGTCTAGCATGGTCAATATAGCAAGTTCTAGGCCAGCCAAGGCTACATAGGAAGACATACAAAGATACTGTATATTAGCGGCCTATGTGATTCCACCTACGTGACTCCAGAGTGCAATCATTTAAGGTCTTGATGTTGCCACAATCTAAACTTCATTTTGGACTCATTTTGCAAATATGTCCTTAGTAGTCTGGGGTAATTCTCCTCATACCCACTTTTACATATACTAATAACATTTTGCTTCACTGGCATATTAAACAAATCATTTTTTAGTTTAAAAAACATTACAGGCATGGTGGTATATGCCTTTAATTCCACTCTCAGGGGACAGAAACAGGTGAATCTCTCTGAGTTTGAGGATAGACTGGTCTACATAGAAAGTGAAGGACACTCAGGGTTACTAGAAAGTTCTTGTCTCCAAGAAGAATATTACCTAGGTGATGGGGGCACACACCTTTAATCCCAGCAGAGGTGAATTGATCTCTGTGAGTTCAAGGACAGCCTGATATAAAGAGCTCCAAAAGCTACACAGAGAAACCAGGTCTTGAAGTTTAAAAAACAAAAACAAAAACTTAAACGTCAATTTTATAAACATCTAAACATCTATACTGTTCAAGATACTTAGTTACACAGCAAGCTATTTTTAAAATACTGTCCCAAGTATAGGAAAGTCTAACTGAGATTGGGAAAACAAAAAGTACTACTACCAGACACTTCAATTCAGAATGTCACCTCAGGATTAGCAGTGCTTCCTCGGGGTGCAAACAACTGACTGACTTGCAAACATCTCCTACACGCAGTAGAGCACACCAGATAAACCCATGAATTAAATATCTACCTAGTGGAACCCTTCTGAGTGAATACAGACCACTGTTTCAACATGAAAGCACAAACCACTAATAAGGTTTTCCAACTGCATTAAGGAGCATCCTTAGTTATGATGAAGAGCAAATGAGATCGTTCTTAGCCAGGCGCTCAACAGACTTGGTCTGATAATGCTAGTCCAGGCCCAAGCTCAGCACACCACCTTGAAGTTTAACGTGGAATATGTTAAGATGCTGAAGGAGGCAATTACAACATGGCCTTCTTAAAATGTGGCTGAAGATGTCAAATACTCTTAGTCTCAAGGTTATATTTTGGAGGATAGAAATTTGCCCCGACAGTGGCTCAGTACAACCTTCAATTGCAAGAACAGATTAAATTTAAACTGCTACTCTGTTTTCTAAAAGAGGAAAATAAAGTGACCACTGCCCCAGAAGACACATCAAAGTATTAAAGATTGGGAACAGGAGCTGGGTGGCTGGATTTCAAGTGTTCTTTTGATATTTTCTGTCTAAAACATGCTATCTTAAGTAGTTGGAAACTAGATCTCTATTGTGTGCTACCTCAGAACGTCCTTATTATACGTAAGTCTGTGCAGAATCTGCTATGAGAGAAAGAGAAAAATGTCTATTTCTATTTCTTACCAAAAGAAATTAGTAAATAATACAGCTTTCCGTAGTTATAGAAATCCAATGAAGGTGACCTACTGGTTTAAAGCAGATACATCAAGGGGGCAGTCTGTCTTCATGTTAGATTGAAAGATCAACGCCCCCATCCTGGTTATTGTGATGCTCAGTGATCTATGGAAATCTTGTATGTCAAGTGGATGATACTCCAACTACTAGAATCATGAACAAGTCTGAATAACTGAGCTGTGTTGATTTACAGATAATCACATTCCCTTACAGGATCCTGAAAGTTACACACACTCCCTAACAGCGAACGACACGGAAGCCGGAAAGCATTGGTCTGAAAACCAGGTCAGAGCGCTGACAAAATTAAGCAAATGCTCAAAGAGACTACAAGTGCCAAAGAAATATCTGTGAAAATTGACAGGAGATTGGCCAATTTGGGATAGACAGAGACTGGAAACAATGTCGTACAAAATACAAAAATTTAGAATACAAATATAGAATTTTGCAAAGAAAAAATGATAACCTTCAAAAAACGGAGACTCTATGAAGAAAGTGGCTACATCCTAAGAAGCAGGACCCCTAGAACTAAAAATGGAAACATGGTAAGCTTTGCGATGACTTTAACAAAAGAACTGTAAGAACCTTTCCCTTTGTTTTTCTCAAGAAAAAAAAACGTATAAAAAATAAAATCCATACACCATTATTTTTTAATCAAATGATTATAATTATTATTAGAAAAATAGGTTCCTAATTTCAAAATTACATTCCTGACCAAAATACTAATTAGTCAACTCATCCTAAATTTCTCTAATTACTTACATTTCCTAATTTGAGATATGTGAAAACTAATATTAATCCTTCTTCTGTCTGTTTAAGAATTATCTGAAGGTCATTTGGAAAGCCGAGGAACCGTGAGTGACAAGAGAAAAGCAAGTGAAGATAGCAAGAGCCTGAGAAACGCCAAGGAGTTTTCTCTGTGGAAACTTGTTGCTTTTTCCTGATAAGAGATATTTAGCCTTGTCCCTGACAAATTAGACCAAATACATTGTGAACTACTTAAGAGTAGAGAATGCTGGGAAATTAGTTCTCAACTCAAGAGGAAGAGGAACTCTAAAAGTAATTGGACACATTCCCAGCCAGGTAACTGCAATAACTGCACAATTTAAATTACACACAGGGACATAAAAGGAAAGGAACATACGAATTAGTAAGCTGTAAAATTTGGCTTTGTTCAAAGGTAGGATACTGTTTGTATAAGTCTGAAGGTCTCTTTAGAATTATGCCAATAAAAATTATACAATGAACCAGCAATCCAGATGTGAAAACTCATTCCGTTATAAAAGCAGGCCTCGGGAGGCTGAGGGAAGACCCGATTGAGATGAAGCAGAGCTCCAGGCCAGCCAGCGACAAAGTGAGACCCCGTCTTAAACAGCAAAACACGTGAGCCAACCAAATACTAGAAAGGGTAGTTCGAAGCAATATAGAAAAGAAACCCAAATATGAAGACATTCAAGTTCCTCATATAAAAAGGCATAGCATTTGTTTATAATCTGTACCTATCCTCCTACATATTGTAAGCCATCTCTTGATTGCTGATATTATACAATACAATACAGTACAATATAACTGCTATGAAAGTTATAGTTCGTCTAAAAATCAATGACAAGAAAAAGTCTTTTTATTGTTCAGTACAGATAGTTAAAAAAAAATACTCCCAGTATTTATGGGTTGAAACCATGGAGACAGAACACATGGAGACAGATGGCTCCCTATGCACAGGAAAGTCCACAGAACTGAAGATCAGAGAAACTGAGCTCTAGTCTCTGCTCCTAATTAGACAGCACACCATGTGACCAGCATTCAAATATAAATACAGCACATGACTAGGCCACTATATAGGAAGCTACCATAGGACCATCCCCAGTCCAAGGCCAGCCTGGGCTACATGGCAAAAGTATGTAAAACAACAAAAATTAAAATTCCAGACTAACAAAGACCAGACCCTACAAGGCGGCGAGCTATTGACTCCAGTCCACAAAGGCCATTGCTGTCATCACAGATGAGCTCAAGATTTGTGCTTTCTCTCTCCTTAGTGAGAACTTTTAAATGTCAGGTTTTCTCGTCCAGCAATGTTTAGGAGATCCATCCCTAATTGTGCTTTCTTTTTTGTATTACTCTGGAATGGTCAATTGTACCAGCATGCATCCCACTACTTCCCCACGCCACTCCACTACAACATACCAGTTCCTTTTTTCAAATAGAGGCCCTTATGAGTAACTGCTTGGCAGTCAATGAACATCTGTATGCATCTCTGCTGAGTGCACACCCAAGGGTGGGACAGAGACAAAGGGCATACCTATACCAGGTACTCTTCAGTTTATATATAAGAATTCATCTGTACAAGTTATGAGGTGGGTATGATCATTATGGCCAATTCAGAAGGATGGAAACTGGGGCCTGGCAAAGCCTGTGCTTCTGAATAGTAGGTTACATGCTTCTAAGAGAGGGCTGAAGCCATGTTTACCCTGTGTTCCCCTACTTACCAAGGTGCACTGTATGTACACAGCAGGAACTCAACAAAGCTGTGCTGTGTGACATTTTGGTAAGAGACGGATGGTAGGCACGAGATTGATCCTGCAAAATTACAAAGGAGCTGAAAACTGTCACTTGGTAACAGCCCACAGCACCACAAGACAAAACATTGTATAGTTGGTCATGTTGTTGACAAGAAAGCCACGCTGCCTTGTCATTTGAAAGTACAGCACACTCATCAAGTATATGGCACCTGATAACAACACTGGTAGCAGACAACGCTGTGACTGTTTCTGTCTTTGCAGCATTATTTCAGTGCTCTGCTCCTTATAAAAAGGCTCCCATGATGTAAACAACTGCCCTGTTCCTATAGCAGCGACCTTCTACATCCAATGTTTACCAGGTCTCCTGATTGGATCAGGACTCTTTGCTGACTGACCTGAACAAACTTGCACACTAAGAGCGGTGAGGAGCATAGCAACAAAATGGCCTAATGACGCAGTTCTCAGAATACCTATCCCCCATGCTTCAGCCACAGCCACAGTGCAGGAGTAGAGGGAACTTGTTGCCTGACTCCTACATCTCAACTCTTTTAACTCACGTGACGTAAAAATCTTACATTATCATTTTTTCTTGAATATAAAATGTAGGTCAGATGATTTGTCCCACCTTTGAGCTCAGGTGAATCTGTCATGGAAGAGATTGCAGCTAGCTTATCTACATAAAAGCATCATTCTGAATTGACTAAATTGCAATACTAGAACTTTAAAATGCTTAGGTATAGCCCAAGACATGAGAAAACAGATCTACAAGTTATCAGAAATGCCCAAGATTAAGCTGGTGTTTCAGCTTACTGGCTAACGTCACCAACCTTAATTCAACACCCAAACAAGTTCTCTGATAACCCCTGTGTGTTCCTCAACAACTCCGGGAAAAGGGCTGACACTGCATCCCAAGCAGGCTGTCTCTCCCTCTGGGGCTGTGGAGGAACCAGTGTCTGCACCTCTCAAAACATTTCTGAGATCATTATAAACCAGTTTCCCCAAAGCCTAGCAGAAACGGAAGATTCTACAGATTGTTTCTTCCAACAGCACCTTCAATCAGTAAATTTCCCAAATGTTCAGAAGTCTAAAAATACTTATTGGTTGTTGGTTTTGATTCCTCTCCTGGGGCGCTCATCTCCTATCTAACAACGTTTGTCATCTATTTTCAGTCACTATAACGATATACAGCAGGCAAAGCACTTTGTTCTGTTGTGGTTTTGGTTTTCTCTGAGACAGGGTTTCTCTGTAGCCTTGTGTACCCTGAAATTTGCTCTGCAGACGGATCAAACCTTGAACTCAAGAGCTGCCCCTGCCTCTACCTCCCAAGTGCTGGGATTAAAGGCCAGTTTACCATGCCCAGGTTAGGCACTTTGTTTCTTTAAAAGGCTATTTTGGTCAGTTTGGGAGGCTGAAAGCCCATCTTTTCAGGAAGTCCCAGCAGTTTAGCTCTGGTGAAGCCCTCAATGTGGATGACTTCATGGTAAAGGTCAAGTGAGATGGGGAGGAAGGAAGGGGGGAGAGCTAAGGTGGACAGAGGCCAGTACAATGCAAGGGTTAGGCTCACTCTCATAATAACAACCTGCTCTCAGAGAACTAACTCAGCGAGGCCACCACAATCCACAATACGTAGTCACTCACCTTTCTGCAAACTCCATCTCTTTCTCAGTTTATCGAGACAGGGTTTCTCTGTGTAGCCCTTGCTGTCCTGGAACTCCCCTAAAGACTAGGATTGGCCTTAAACTCAGAGATCCAACTGCCTGTGGTTCCCAAATGCTGGGATTGAAGGTGTGTACTACTGCCACCTTTAAAATATAACACTAGAGTACTGCCACACTGTTCTTCGTTTTTTTTTTTTGTTTTTTTGACCCTGCTCTTTTAGGGTAGTGGGCAATTACTATATCTTCTAAGCATAAGGGGTTCCATTGGTTTTTTCCAATTAAAATCAATTCTTTCAAAGTAAGGACTTTCCTCTGATTTAAAATTGTGCTTCACTTAGGATTTGTTGTGAGAACTAGATAAACTCTAATGATTCTTACGAAAATCCTAAGTCGTTTTCTAGTACGTTTATTCCCCAGAAACTAGCTTATTGTTGCTGTTCAAAAGAAAAGGAAATATCACAGTCCTAATTTCAACCCAAGTCTCCAAACAAGATCTGCTTAGTTTCGGTAAAGAGCCATCCTAATAAAGCAAATCCTCCCTCCCTCCCTTGGTAGCGAGTCTTGCTTTGTGTTTTTGTCAATGCTGAGATTAAACACTCCACCATATGATACAATCCGTTGATGCCACTAACACATCTTATCTTCAATGTCCTCACATTATCTAATCTCATAGTACTTTCATATAAGAGCAGCTACAGGACATGTAGGACATGCAATTAAAAATCAAGCTCTATTTTTTTTTTATTGAGACAGGGTCTCACTGTGTAGCTCTGGCTGGCCTGGAACTCGCTTTGTGGCCTAAAACTCATGAGATCTGTTTACCCCCACATCTCCAATGCTGAGAGATTAGAGGCTTGCACCACTCACTAGGCAAACTGTAGTTTTAACTTAAAAAGAGAAACAACATATAGTCCCCTACACAGGCAAATTTAAAGAAATAGAAAGACAAAAATGAAGTATATGAGGGAAATTTCTGAGTAACTGACCACAATGTAAACAGTGGAGAAAAGGATGGAGTCACTTCCCTGTTGTCTAAAACTCTCTACCTCCATTCCCACTGCTCCTAATGTGATATTCGAATAAACTGGAAAATGGTATAGACAACTGCTCCTCAGAATCACATAATCAGATTTAAATTTCTCTCTCTCTTTCTCTCTCAAATACTAAGGACTGACCCGAGGGCCCTCTCCAATCTAGGCAAGAGTTCAACAATAGAGCACATTCCCAGATCTCAATAATTTAAGATGTAATATAGTCTGGCAGTGGTGGCACATGCTTTTAATTCCAGCACTTGGAGGCAGAGACAGGCAGATCTCAGTGAGTGCTGGCTCCTGGATGCTTTTTTTTTTTTTTTTGATTTTTCGAGACAGGGTTTCTCTGTAGTTTTTGGTGCCTGTCCTGGAACTAGCTCTTGTAGTTCAGTATGGCCTCAAACTCACTGAGATCCACCTGCCTCTGCTGGGATTAAAAGCATGCGCCACCACTGCCTGGCCCTGGCAGACGCTTTTTAATAAACAAAAAGCATGCAGAATGTGAAACTCCAAACATTTAGGACTGTGAGAAAGGCAAAGGTAGCTGGTGAGGGAAAGGCTATCACTAGGAATGCACTGATACCTGTGGCATCCACGCTGCTGAAGTCACTGCTCAGCTCCATTGCCTTAAGGAAACTTCGTGAGATTTTGGGGAAACACACAAACCCTGTATTATTCCTTCAATAGATTTATACTAACTGCCCATTAAGTCAGGTGTTGTTTTGTTTACCTCGAAGGCATCTCCCAGTTTTTCCAAGTCAATATGTATCTTGACATCAAGCACACCTCCTCTCTCCCTTTAAAGGGAGTTTGCTAATGGCTCTTACTGTTTTCATTTATTATTTAAAAGTTTATCAATCAGAGCTGGGCGGTGGAGGCTGAGGCAGGTCTATCTCTGTGAGTTCGAGGCCAGCCTGGTCTGCAACAGCTAGTTCCAGAACAGGTTCCAAAGCTACAGAGAAACCCTGTCTCTAAAAAAACAAAACACAAAACAAAACAAAAAAAATTAAAAAAAAAAAAAGTTTACCAATCAATCTGCGCCCTCTGAAGCTAAGGTATAAGAAATCTACTAGTATGGTGACTCATTCTGAATACGAACTAGACCTCTTTCCCTGGGTCTGAACTCTAGGGTCCCCAAACCGATAACTGCTTTCACGCTAACAATCTACTCATTAGCTCTGCCCGTGCAAACAAAGATTCTGCAAGCTGGAGGTCACCTGCAAAGGACTAAAAGTATTGGAGGACCTTCACCAGCCACCACCTGACCTTACAGAACTTTATCTCAGGAATAGTTCTAGGTTAATGGAGATCTAAACGATTCCTCCCAACCTGGCTAGTGCAAGCAAACCCGCAGGAGAGGTGCACATTCTTGGAGTTAACCATAAAGAGCATTAGGGAGGAGTTCGACAGGCTAGGTTAACGTCTATGAGGCAAGGCGTACCCCACGCCCACTTGGTCAATTCCCTGCGAAGGTACTGATCTGGTTCCCGAGATCCACCCTCCTAGTCCTGCGGTCTCCATAGCTCCAGAGCAGGGAAGCCGCTCGCGGAGCTGAGCAAAGACTTGCCACTCCACCCCTACCCCTCATCCTGTTGCTCACCGGTGCTGCAGCCCTTGGAGTCCCACAGTGATCACATGCGGCACATCTAGCTGCGTGGGCCACTCTCCAGAAGCGATGCACCCAAACACGCCACATTCCTCATGCATCCCCGACTCCTCCATGTCCATGGCGCCGCCGAAAGCACGTGGACGGACCTGCTGCCGCGGCGCGGTCCGAGCACCAACCAGCTGTCCGCTCTGCTCTAGGAAGCCGCAGAAGCTCACGCCGCCGACCGCCTCCTCCTTCCCCGCGGGCTAGGTTCTCGCTACTGCGGCGGCGCGCGCTTTCCAGGGGCCGTCGCCAGCTGGGCCTCCAGCGCCCGGCCAATCAGCTACGGCGCTGTTCGGGGGCGGAGCTATGGAGTCAAAGGGGTGTGGCCAGCTCTCCGAGGGTGAGGTGTGGGCAGCTACTGTTTCCACACGTGGAAATCTCCGTTATTTTCCGCTCCCGAGACGTCGGTGATGCGAGGAGCGCAGTTGGTGGTGTTTACCCCTCAGAAGATTTGAGCTGTGCGTTCCCGAGGTCGCACGCTGTCCCCCGGCCGTCGGGACTTGGTACGCTCCAACACAGAACCCTCTCCCGGCCAGAGGGGCCCAAGCCTGCGCGCCACTTTTCGCCGCTCGGGATTGAGACGCAGAGCCGCCAGGAAGTGGTGTCTCGTCGGTGCGCATGCGCGGCTGGAAGCCCGTGGGTACCCGATCCCAGCACCGGGCGCGGCCAGTGCGGTACTTCGCTGTCGCCTTCGGGTCACACGGACTGCTCAGGTTTAGCTGCGCCTCTTCTTCGCACTGCCCTTCCCCGCCCTTCTAATCCCCTATTCGGTCTTTTTTCCGACCGCTGCTTCACTTTCCCGCGTTGTCTTGCACCTTCATCCCACCTAGAGTCATGGCGACAGCTGAGGGTGAGTAGCAGGCTTTCTGACCCGCTGGTGTCCTCACACTCACCCTCCAGCAGGGAGTTGCTTGCTTGGCGTGGACTCATGCGGCCCCGGGGTCGGATTGCAGCCCTCCTGGTACAGTGCCCGGCTTGCTAACCCACGTTGGCGCCCATGGTACCGGATACTGCACACGTGTGGTCCACGTGCTGGGGGACGTGCTTTGGACACTAAGCCCCCGGGGCTCCTGAAATTCCCAGAAATCTCCCCGGGAGAGGAGGAAAGTAGCAGAGTGGGAAGGTGCCCCGGAGGAGAAATGTCCTAAAAGTAACGAAAGGCCTAAAATACTCTCTCTCAAGTCCCCATCTCCCTCCCACTTGACAGCCTCCAAAACACTTAAAACACCAAGACTTACATAACGATTTCATCTTGAGCCCAGCGAATATCTGAGAGTTCTTAACATTTAATGTACAGAAATACAACATTTTAAAAGACTTGACAAGGACTGCAGTGGTCTCTCTGTGCTTTTCTTTGGTTTAACCACTATATAATGCTTTAGCTGGTTTCTTTTGAAAGACAAATGTGGTCTTTATTGGAGAAATTTAAATATTATATTAGTAAAATCCTTTAGTCTCTCCTTAATAAGCACAACCTAAATGATAAAAATTGTTAAATTGGGTGCTTAGACCCCAGCGCCTCGGGCCTGAGAGTTGTGTTGGTTGGACTCCAAATCCCAGCATGCCAGGTCCTGACCTCTCCCCGGGGCAGGGGCAGGCCAACAGGACCACTTCCACAGTCCATTTTTGTGAGCTAGCTAAGGAGAAACACGTGGTCCCTTTTCCTTCCTCCAGGAAGTCATGTTAGAGGCCTCCTGGTTATAAATTGGCTTGTTTTGATTTGGCCTGATTGGGAATTTGCCTCAGCAGAGAGCTCGCGTTAGGAAAAATTCTTAACAAAAATGATTAATATAATTTAAATAATATTAGGATAAATGTGTACTTTAACTTCTTACCTCCTGAAGAGTCATTTTACTGAGGTTTGTCTAAACACCAGTGGCCGAGAAATCTACACAGAGAGAAATATCAGAAGTTAGGGGAGTTTTAGGGAGGCAAAGAAGAAACATGTCTCAGAATAAAAAATGAGTGTATATTGATTGGCTGGGTATCTACATCAGTAACAGACTGCTTGCCAGTGTGCCCCCCAAGTTCCGTCCCAAGAAAGGCGAAAGAACAAACTGAAAGGAAGTGCCCCAGTATCTTGGGATATACCGACAGCAGGTTTACTGCCCACCTGTGTTGTGAGACACTTGTACACTGTGAAGGTGTGCTGCGGTGGTTGGTGTAAAAAAAAAAAAAAAAAAAAAAAAAAAAANGAACAGCCAATAGCTAGGCGGGAGGTATAGGTAAGGTTTCCTGGGAGAGAGAATAAGAGGAAGAGAATCCAGGCACACAGGAGCTGCCATGAGACACAGGGAAAACAGGAGGTGCAAGATGGGAGAAAAGGTAACACCATGCGATAGTACACAGCCTAATATAAATGGGTTAATTTAAATTATAAGAGCTAGCGAGGGCCGGGCGGTGGTGGCGCACGCCTTTAATCCCATCACTTGGGAGGCAGAGGCAGGAGGATCTCTGTGCGTTTGAGACCAGCCTGGTCTACAAGAGCTAGATCCAGGACAGGCTCCAACACCACAGAGAAACCCTGTCTCAAAAAAGCAAAAAAAAAAAAAAAAAAACTAGTGAGGAATATGCTTAAGCTATAGGCCAAGCTTTCTTAATTATTAAGTCTCCATGTCATTTTTTGTGAGCTGGCGGTCCAAAGAAAAACCTCTCCACACAGCTGTCTGCTGACATCCTCAGTGTCTGTCAGCTGAAGCCTCTCTGGATGTGAGTGACAGCCTAGCTTCCACCAAGCCCGCAGCTATGACCATCATCTCAGGACCCCCCCCCACACACACACAAGAATGGAATGTCTTTAGATTTGCTGTAATCCACCTACCTAATTCCCACCAATGGATTTTGAAAATGCCTTGGTTTTTTACTTTCCTGTGTCTTTCAGCTATACAACCTCATAGAACTGCTTACATGCCTAGGACACAATTTTTGAGGTAACCTAATCTGTGTTCCTGGAACCTGACCTCTCATTTTTGGCTCATAATAAATTATCTCTTATTATCCTTATGGTAAGGGCAGTAATTTGTGTTACTAAAACAACAAAAAGCTGTATCAAAGATCCATAACTGACACTCTAGACTTACAAAATACCTACAGCGATTCGTGGGAAAACACTGACAGAAATACAGCTGCTTCAGCCAGTGGCTTAACAAAATAGAGGCAGGCTGGAAGAGATATCTATAGAGAGCAGGTAGAGTCAGTGAAAAGTCATGGAGCCACGGCTGGAGACAAGTATGGACGGTAGGCTACGATCCTCGGAGTAAGGTATTAAATAGTAAAAATGCTTAATTTAAGATATAATAATTAGCCAGAAATGCACTTATACTGTTGGCCAAACAGTATTGCAAATAATATCGTTTCTGTGTGATTATTTCGGGGCTTAGCGGCTGGGAAACCCACAGACAGCCTCTGCCAACAAATGGCAGTTCAGTCAACATTGGATCAGAACTTTAAACATGTGGAAATGATGTGACACATACATAATAGGAGTAAACAGGTATAAATGTAGATTTATAGCAAATGGTGGTAGTGGCGCATGTCTTTAATGCCAACACTGCTAGGTAGAGACAGGCAGATCTCGAGTTCAAGGCTAGCCTGGTGAACAGAGTTCCAGAACAGGCTCCAAAGTTACAGAGAAACCCTGTCTCAAAAAAGTAGATTTATTCCTCAATTGGCCACAATGTAAAGAAGATATGTACCTTAAAAATAACCAATAAAGGGGCTGGAGAGCAGGTTAAACAGTCCCTAGTTGCCAAAGGACTGGGGTTCAATTCCCAGCATCACCTGGCAGCTTATCAGCTTAACCAATAAAGGGGCTGGAGAGCAGGTTAAACAGTCCCTAGTTGCCAAAGGACTGGGGTTCAATTCCCAGCATCACCTGGCAGCTTATCAGCTTTCTAACTCTCGTTCCTAGGGATCCTATTAGCTCTTCTGACCATGGAAATGAATATGGCCCAGAAACACATGCAGGTAAACATTCATGAGTAGAAAATAAAAATAAGATTTTTTTTGTAGATTTATTGTATGTATATGAATTTTTTGTCTGTGTGCATGTTCATCACATGCACGAATGTTAGAACCCCTGGAACTGGTGTTGTAGATGCTTGTGACACACCATATAGGTGCTGGGAATTTAACTCAGATCTTAACATTTCTGGAGTTTTTGTTATACATTCATATAAAGTGGTCAAATTCCTATATGCTGACTTTAAAATTATTTACATAGGACTGGAGAGATGGCTCAGAGGTTAACAGAGGCTATTCTTCCAGAGTCCTGAGTTCAATTCCAAGCAACCAAGTGGTGGCTCACAACCATCTGTGATGAGGTCTGGTGCCATCTTCTGTCTGCAGGCATACATGTGGGCAGAATGCTGAGTACATAATATACAAATGTTTAAAACAAATAATGATATAGGTCTTTTAAAATTCCTATGAGAATTAAAACTAGAGAAAGACAACCCCCCTTTTTTTTTCTTAGTGATGGAGATTAAACCCAGGGCCTTAAACTTGGAAGGCAGGTACAATGTCATGAGTTACTTCCCCAGACTTTGGTAAAAAAAAAAACAGACAAAACAATAGAGATTACCTATCCAGTTATAGTACACTAGCTCATCATCTACCATGTTCTAACAATAGAGAGAGTACCTATCCAGTTATAGTACACTAGCTCATCAGCTACCATGTTCTAACAATAGAGTGAGTACCATCCAGTTATAGTACACTAGATTATCATCTACCATATTCTAAACACCTTTCAAGATTGCAAAACAAAACCTCTTCACACATGTAAGTCATGTAGTTTTGGAAGTGGCTAATAGATTCCTTTAAATTTAGGTCCTATATACAGTATTAGGAGTTAATACAGGATCAGAATATACCAATAAAATCTTGGTTGCCAAGTCATGGCTTTAAGCCCGGCACTCAGGAGGCAGAGGTTAGCTTAGTCCATATTGTGCATCACGGACCAGCTAAGGGCTTTATGATGTGTCCCTCTGGCAAAAAAGATTTCTGGCTTTTCAATATAGATTGAAAATTTTCATATAGTATTTCATTAAAAAAAAAAAAAAGGCCAGGCATAGTGGTGATTGCCCCTAATCCTAGCAGACAATCCCAAGCACGGGCAGCAAGTGGAGCTCTGTGAGTGAGTCCAGCCTGGTCTATATAAAGAATTCCTGAACAGCCAGGGATACACACATAGTAAGCTCCAGGATAGCCTGGGCTACACAGAGAGAGCCTGTCTCAAACAAAACAAACAGAAACATGCTAGAGATCAATGCTAACAAAAACATTGCAGCTGCTGGTTTCCTTCAAGGCAAAGGACACCTTCCGAAAGCTATTAACATAGATCGGAGAAAACAAGGCTTATCAAGTGTCATTCCAGTTCATTACCAGCTCATTCTTAAGTGATTTACTTACTGATTCAAAATAGAATTAATTTTCAATTGTGCCCTCTAATTAACATCAAATTGGTTAAAGAAAATAAACTCACAAAATTGAAAATGTCCAAAAGGATGCCAAAAAATTGAAATGTGATTTCTAAGTATCAACTTAAAAATACAAGATATTTTTAATACCTGTGGTATTTCTTTTTAATACACACTTCTGTAAGTACTAATATTTGTGGTACACAAAGATGATTTTTCCGCAGATACACAATGGTCATCATACAAATTCTACAGAGCACAGTACGAACTATAGGCATGCAGAGTGCATTTACTGGAATGTAAGGTTAGTGTAGTCGAGTGCCTCCTGCTAGTATTGCATGTTGACAGGGACCAGCCAAGTAAACTTTCTTAAATACTCAATTGTCCACATTATCTTTTATACTTATTTTTACAAAATTCTCTGGTCCTGGAAATAATGCCTCAGGAGTTAATCAGAGAACCCAGGTTCAATACCAGCACCCACAGGGCAGCTCATAGCAGTCCATGGTTCCAGTTCCTGGGCATTCGACGCTCTCTGAAGAAACCCAGTATGGAGGTAGTGCACTTATACACATAAGTTAAAACACTGCTATATAAACTAAAATTTGAAAAATAAGTCTAAGAGTTGGTTTTCCTCATCAAAGCAAACACATATAATTGCTAATTTCTCACAAGAAAATGTAATCAAGTAACATACTTCACAGAGGTGAAATAACAGGACTATAAGTTCTTAAAGAGAAAAGTGTCATTTTTATAACAAACTACAAAACTCATCACAGAAAATCTATACATTAAGGAGATTTTCTACTATGAATTTACAAGTTCCCATGTGGCAAAATTCAGTCTCATCTACGTTTTCGTTCCAGTCATGGAATTTATGTATATATATTTTTTTTTCTCTCCAATAAATAACATCATTATTCCATGCTCAGACATACTTGGGCCAACTTGATTGATGGCTCAGTGAATAAAGGAACTTGCCTGAGTTCGATTCGTGGTATCCACATGATGGGAGGAAAGAACCAACTGAAAGAAAGTCCTGTGACTTCCTCAAGCATACTGTCCCCCAATCCCTCTCCAAATACTTTAGTTTTAAATAACAAAAAAAAAAAAAAAAAACCAATTCAACTATGACTTTTTAAAAGGGGCCTTTAAGGAACAACAACAACAAAAAAATCTAACAACTAGATTTTGTGTTACACCATTGCATTTAAACGGCTTGCCGATTTACATCTTTTGTAAATGATGATTACATACCAACAAATCCTGCTTTTTAGGGCTCTACCTATATTGGGAATTATAGTGGTGAATTATCCATCAATGCCTTGATATACGTGACCACGCAGCCACCTTTAGCTACAATGCACTCTGCGTTTCCAAGTCTTTCACTGAAAGGCAGCTAAATAGGTACAAGGCATGCCCCTGAAGGGCACCTGGTGGAGGCGCATTACCAAGGACACCACAGGACATGAATCAGATAGCCAGACCCATAGGTTCCGAGCCATATCTGATTCTCCAGCAAGCTCCCACCCCACCTTTTCATGACAGCGCAAGGACTTCACTTTCCAGGGAGCAGCAGCATGTTAAAACATGCCTAGGGAGGCAGCAAGGTGGCTCAGTGTCATGGGCATTCACAAGCGAGCCTAAGAACTTAGGTTTGGTAGCCTGAACCCACACAATGGGAATGATTCCCACAGTTGTCTTCACATGTGCGCAAGCGCACACACAAATGAACTGGAAAGATGGTTCGGCAGTTAATTGAACTTGATCTTCCAGAGGACCCAAGTTCTGTTCCTAGCACACATTAGCACTCATGCCAGGCAGCTAAAAATCACCTCTGACTACAGGTCCAGGTAGTCTGATCCATCTCAGTTCATCTATACTTACATGCTACAATACACACACACACACACACACACACACACACACCAAATAAACCAAACATGGTGTGTACACATCTTTATTCCAGAGCAGAGGAGGCAGATCTCTTGAGTTTCAGTCTAGCTGGGGCCTTTTATTGAGACATTGTACCAAAAAAAGGACAAAGATGCTTGGGTTCCAAAACTTTCTCAGTGGGCTTAAACGGAACATGGCAATTTAGTAATATGTATTGCACAATTGCTGACCCTACTACTTGATTAGTGCTGCACGGTGGGATTTACTGTCCACTGCTCAAAAGGCAGTGAGGTGCAACTCAGAAGGAAGACATGCTTTTTCAAGAAAATGAACCACAGTATTGGAGTCTCCAGGGAAACAAGCAATAGGATCTAGTATCCAGATGGATGGAGTCTTTAAGGAAATTACATGTGAGACCCCGGGACCTGACAAGTCAGAAATCTTCAGGCCAGGTCAGCAGGCTGGGAGTTTGGGGGCAACTTAATTTCTAGTTCTGAGTCCCCGCAGGCTGGAAAGGGGAGATTTTATGCTGTGGCCTTTAGGATCCAGTCTTTCAAGAGTGCTGTCCCTCCCTGAAACTTGACCCTAGTGTTCTGTTTGTTTCTGTCTCCCTAGACAACCAGCCAGTTGAAATCAGCGTGTGACATTTCCACAGTCCTTTACATGTTAATATGCATTAAATCTTGTGTTGCTTCACAGCTTCTTTCTTGTTTGTTTCTTGATGTAACAGCCCTGGCCATCCTAGAACTCACTCCACAGACCAGCTTGGCCTTGAACTCACTGAGATCTACCTGCTGCTGCCTGCTGAGTACTCGAATTAAAGATGTGCACCACCACTGCAGGGAGCTTGTTTCTTTTTAACACTACATAGGATCCCGTTGTCTAGATTGGGGGGGGGGGGGGGGGGGAAATCCACTTTCATTCACTTGTTTGCATTTTTGAAGATCTTTGAAGACTCTGAACACCAAACCATGGCTCCCAGTGTTTCCAAAGAAACCTTTCTGCATGGTGCTCTTTCAGCATTCTATATTCAAATTACTTTACTGTCCTCCTACTTGGCATAAGTTTGCACAGCTCGTAAGAGATGGGCTACTTATTAAAATGAATCAGAGAAATGAGATCTCACTAGTTGGTGCCAGGTATGATCAAGGCTGCCGTCTTCATGGTTTTACCATAATGTACCAATGACCACTATTTTTAAAAAGCACACATGTAAACATACTTACTACATATATTTGTCACCAAAAAAAATCACAAAAAGGCTTTAAAAAAGGCTTACATTGGTTTCTGATGTTAACTGTGTTCAAACATTTTTCATTTTTTTTCTGCATGTTGTACTCTAGTTATATACATTTAAAGCAGATAAAAGAAGGCTTGAAACTGGTAAAAAAATGTTAATTTAATTCATATTCAGACTAGTGAAAAAAAGTCACAGTGAAGAAATAAGAAAGTTGTACAATTATCAAACAACCACAACATCATTTCCCTTTATAAAAGTATCCCAATAAAACAAAATAAAAACTATGGAAAACACAAGGTCAAATTAGAGATTTTGGTTTTAATACTTTCCCTGAGTTTCCTTTTAAAACATAGAATTTAAATAAGGCCATTTTAAAACTGACCTAAAGGCTTACCCTCCAGCCCACCATAAGTAATGCATTTAATATACAAGGCTCCGCCCACTGAAACGGCCCTAGGGCTATACAACATCAACCTGCCTGCAGCTGTCACAGGAGCACTTCAGACACCAAAGCACATGACCTAAAAGTGCTAACAGTTTATCTTGACTGCTATTCTGTAACACGTGAGACTATATACCAAATGCAGACTAATAATTTCAGTTATCAGTAAATACTATGTTTCTAAGTGTGTTGGGAAGCTACAGCAATTTTGGCAACAATATAGAAATAAATGTTTTTGCACGGGAAAACTTACACAAACATGAGTTAGTAAGCAAATCACCACAATCCTCTAAATCTGCATCATAAAAAAATTGAAACTAAAATCTCACTAGATCTAAGAAAACAAAGCAGAAAAGACATGGTTATGAGCTGACTGACACTTGGGTACAGGCAAATAATCCCCCAACAGTAGCCGTCTTCGCCATTAAACAAAATCAGCCCCTAGTATGGTTCTATTTGCTCAATTTCAATCCTATGTATACAAGAATGCATGACTGTAAACTATCAAGCACTCAATTCAGACAGCCAAATCTAAACAAATTAACGACAAAGGCTTACTTGGAATTCAAATTTTTGTTTTCTACTTCCAGTGTACTAAGTTATTTGCTAGGCTTGTATCATAAGGTACTAGATGTCATTGATCATGTAAGTGTAGGAAAAAGAAGGCCTCAGATACATTTTTCAATCATTCTGCATCCCAAAGAGACGGCAGAGGTCTGCAAATCTGAACATTTCCCTCCATCCTAATGAAAGTGAAAACTTATTTAGCAAAAGCTAACGATCATGCGCTATTAAAACATAAGGGTAAAATGATACCTCTAAACATCTATGTATGGCGTGTATTCATGTTCCTCCTGTGTATTAGATGCTTTAAATAAACGGGGGCTCCGAGGCACAGAAAGACACTTTTAATCCTCGGGCAGAAAACCCAGATTGTCCTTGAACTCAAGAATCCCCTGCCTCAGCTTCTCAAGTAGTTTTTCTTTCCTTTTTGTTTTTGTTTTTGTTTTGAGTTTTCCATTGATCCCCAGAACCACAGATGTGTGTGCTGAGGAGGGGGCGGCCACACCTACAGACTAGATACAGATTAGATCTCTATGGGGCACGAGGAATTCAGATTTTTCCTGAACATTATAAAGCCCCTTGTCCTGTGTATATTACACATCCCTAATCTAACCTCTTGCAAACCCTTCAAGCATGAGCCTGGGAAATACCATTCACCTCCTGCCTTCTCCTAGGTGAGAAGGCAATCCTTGTATAAAAAAAAATTCTGTACATGTTGTATTACATGTAACCATCATGTTTCAATTATAGCAATTTAGTAACCTCAGGAATTCTCAGAGCTTATAAAGGTATACACACACAAGCAGGTGGTATCTCTTTTGTACCAACTGAGTAACAGATAGTATATAAACCACTTCTTGATCAAGTTCAGTCTCAAGACACTCCATCCAGGCAGCTACCATTCCAGTTCCACAGGGTACTGCCCCGTGAGGCAGGCTGTACAGTGTCCCGTCTTCTCAAAACATTCCAGACCATTGCCATTTTGTTGAATTGTACTATCATGTCTTTTCACTTTCTGTTTCTCGAATTTGATGTCTTGTTGCACAGATGAAACCAGTCCTTCCACCGACAGATACTTAACACTGTTTGCTCCTGCAGGAGGAAAGGGAAACGTCACGAGCTTTTGCTCTAGGGAGGAAAACACGCTCCACCACAGCGCGGCTACAGAAAGCATCGTTTACGTCAGCATGGAAAGTCTCCTTCAGCTTTCCTGAAAAGGAAGCTGCAGGCGATGACTTCTAACCTGTAATCCCAGTTTCTTGGGAAGCAGAGACAAGATGATCTCTAGATCAAGTCACCCAGGACAGTTCCAACCTTTAAAAGGAGAGGGAACGTCCTGAGAATGAGGCCTGGGGATAAAATGCTTGTTTAGAAGCAGGAGTCCCTGGATTTAATTCTCTGTGTGTGGGGGGGGAGGGGTCTAGGGTAGGGTTCTGATTGTGTGTGTGTGTGTAGTCATTTCTCTTCTGATCTTGCTTTGACCTACATCTAATATAAAATAAAAAATGCCCTAGCACTTTTACTTTTTAGAATAGTGTTCAATGTCTACTAACATATAAAAATAACTTTTTAAATTCAGGGTTTCACATTGATTTCTATGGCTCAACAAATATATACATACATACGTACATGTACAGACAGTCCCATATACATACATACATACATACATACATACATACAAAGCCAACATAGTAAGCTAAAAATTGGGAACGTAGGTAAAGAGCATGGTAAAGCTCACTGCACCGCCCATCTACTTTTGTGTAGATCTGGAATAGCTAAGCTACACTGTGATTAAGTAGAAACAATGGCGGCAAAGCTGGAATTCAGAACAATGGAATTCTGGATAGGATGCGATTATGGGGGAGACCCTTATAGGAGTTTCCAATACAGGCAGTATCTCCACCAGGCATGAAATTTGGATTTTTATTTTTAGTTATTAATGATGTAGTCCACACAATTTTTTCTGAGTATATTATTTCCAAACTGATAAAGGTAAAAACCATGGAATAAAGTGTATAAAATATTTTTGAAGAAAAATCACTACATACAACTTTGTATATGTATGTATAAAAGTAAACTGTTTTGCTTTGTAAGATGTAAGGGGGCTTTTGCTAGAAGCCACATACCTGAGGTCAGGCTAGTGGAAATGTACTCGCTATGAGCTAATCATGTTAGTTTTCCATGATGTAGTTCTGATATAAACAAAAATTCTCAATACTGCATTGTACTGATATTTTGTTATTGTTCTAACAAAAAATAGCTTACCTGAAGATCAGAACTAAGTCACTAGTTTGCCACAGAGACCAAGTAGAGGCACACACCTTAATCCCAGCACTCAGGAGAAGGAGGCAGATGATCTCTACGTTCAAAGCCACCCTGCGCTACACAAGAGAAACAGCTCACACAAAGGTGATCCCACTTGGTAGCACATGACTTTAATGGCAGCACGAGGAGGAAGAGACAGCAGTGATCTGTCTGGGCGGATAGAAGAATATAGGCAGGAGGAGACAGCACAGAACAGTCTGAGGGTGCACAGAGAGATTCATCCTGAAGAGTCAGAGACAGGGTTGCCCCTTTGGTATGAGTGTTGGTGGAGATAAGAAAACTCTAGTGGCTGGCTGCTCTGCTTCTCTGATCTTTCAGCATTAACTCCTATATCTGGCTTTGGGATTTTATTATTAAGACCAATCAGAATACATGCTTCATGGGATAATTTGATATTAGGCAATATGGCTTTCTAAACAATTTCTGTGGATTAAACATGCCAGTGTATATATTCTGTACATGCAACTAGAGTTTCATTGTGAAAACCTGAATGCTTGTTACTCAAATGTCATAAAGAATGTATGCTGCTCAGCTGCCAGTTCCGTCCGTTCTTTTCTGATGCTCTCATTAGGTTGTGTGTGTGTTCTCTCAGCCCTCTGCAGCGGACTCTGTACTG
Source organism: Alexandromys fortis (assembly GCF_014885135.2). Lineage (NCBI taxonomy): Eukaryota > Metazoa > Chordata > Mammalia > Rodentia > Cricetidae > Alexandromys > Alexandromys fortis. The sequence goes on from NW_026067949.1 coordinate 32,311,378, forward strand.
GTGGCCATCCGTGTGTCCACCTTGTCACCTCAGTCACTGTCAGCATCTAGATCCTCATCACTGTCCCTTTTCCTTCTGTAGCTTTGGATGTTTCTGGTTATTTTCCTTTTGTTTTGCGACAGGGTTTCTCTGTGAAACAGTTCCAGCTGTCCTGAAACTCACTCTGTAGAGCAGGCTAGCCTGGAATTCAGAGATCCACCTCCTCTGCCTCCTGTAACCGTGTGCCACCACCATCCAGCTAAGCTTCTGACTCTTTATTAAACAGAATAATAACTTGGTTCTTTGCACACTCTGCACAAACTTCACAGTTTCACAGCACATGCTCTACATGTGTTTAAGAGTCCTTCCCTGCTTCTGTAAACTTGACACACTTCCTAGGCTTTGGCAGTGGTTTCTATTTACTGTATTTTACACGCCAACCAAGAACTTCTTTGCGGCTCTGATATACTCTATCATGAAGTTCTGCATTATTTTTCTGGTCTGAAAACTTTTTATCAAATTTGTTGTTTTGAAGGGAAATGGATTCTGGTGCTTTTGAGGCCTGGACTAAGCCAGGATGCATTTCTTGGAACTCAATACCAAATCACAAACCAAGAACACCCTGAAACTGCCTTTTGCTATAGGCTTTTTTTTAAAGAAATTTCTTTAGCCGTTGCCTTGAACTCAGAGAGCTCCAGTTGCTCCTATTCCAATGTTAGAATTAAATGCATAAGCCACACCACACAGCAGAATCTGAAATCCTTATGTTTAAATTATTTATAAGAGACAGAAGTTTTGTTGCTATTGTGAATGACTTTTCTCCCAACGTGCACGTGTGCATGCACATGTGTGGATGTGGCTATAGAGGCCCCAGGCTAATTGATATGGGATGTCTTTCAGCATGCTGTGAATGTTTAATTTCCATGGTTAATAAAGAAGATGACTGGCCAATAGGCAGAATATAGCCAGGCAGGAAATACAAGCACATACAGGGAGAAGAAGGGCAGAGTCAGGGAGACAACATACACCCACCTAAGGACTATATGCCAAAAACCACCATTAAGCCTTCGGCCACATGGCAATACACAAATGAATAGAAACAGATACTTAGTTGTAAGAGCTAGTTAGGAAGCCTGCGTTAATGCGCCAGTTTATAATTAATACTAAGCCTCAGAGTGGCTATTTTAAGAGGCTGCAGGAGGACTGTGGCAGGAGACATGGGGGATGGACAGGACAGAAAATGACAGGACAGAAAGGCTCCACTTAGAGTCAGGGGTCTCAGAGTCACTGATCCCATTAGTCTGGCTACTCAGCGTACTCTGGGTATACGGTCTCCACGTGCTCAACTCTGGAGTCACAAAGGCACCCATACCTACCCAGCAACTGCGAACTCAACTATGCTCCCCAAAACTGTGGTGCAGAACTATAATGCTGAGCCACATCCCAGCACTCAGATTTATCTTGAAATCAGCTTCTTATTGCTGTTTTACACAAATGTACACTTAAAATTTAAAACAAACAAACCAACAATTACAATATACAGACATTTTAATACCTACCGAGGTATTCTGCAAGACGATCAAATTCTGGTTTGTTGGCTATCAGCTCTTCTTTGGTGGGTATATTTATTCCCATGAAGCAAGGATATTTTATTGGTGGGGAAGCAACTCGAATGTGCACCTTAGAAAGAAATCATGTACTCACAGTAAATTAATTATGCATACTCCATACTTATAAAACTGTCTTACTGAACATTCAATTAACAACATTAGCAACAAGGTAAATCATAGAAATCATTTCACTGAATAGGAAATCTTTAGATTAGATAAATTATTAGATATATTCATTTTCTATTATGTGTGAGTTTTTGCCTACATGTCTGTCTGAGCACCATGTGAGTGCTTCACGCTAGTGGCCAGAAGAGGGCATCAGCCCTCACTTTCTGAAGTGATGAACATGGACATACAAGTCAAACCCTTCCCTCTCCAAACTTGCTTTCCAATCCTGGGTTCACTGCAGCAATAGAAACCTGAACTCAGACATAGGAGACCAAAGGAATAATATATAACAGTAATTTTAAAATATTATACTGTGAAAAATGTTTGGGCTTTTTTGTTTTCTTTTGAGTTAGTATTTATTATCAGCAGCTGCAGCTGGCCTTGACCTCTTCTTGATCCTCCTGGCTTTACCCACAACATGCTGGATTCCGACGTGTAATCATGACCAGATAACAAATGTTTTAAGACAGTATCTTATTCTGTACCCTTGGCTGACCTGGAACTTTCTATGTAGACCATGCTGGTCTTTAACAGAAAGAGATAAACCTGGCTTTGCCATCTACTACTAGGATTAAAAGGATGCACCCAAACACCCAGCCTCACAAATGTTCTTAATAGCATATAAAATGTTGGAACCTCTTAAATTACATTTATTTATTTACTGATATGTATATACACACTTATGCAAACCTGTGCCTTGTTGCCCATGAGGAGGTCAGACAACTCATGGTAATGAGCGTCCTCAATCCACTGTGTAGGTCCAGGCATTGAAAGGTCAGGAAGCAACAGAAAATGCCGTTACTAGCTGGGCCACCACACAATCAAAAATGCTGAAGGCTTTCAATTAATTTTTCTCAGAACGACCATCAAAACATTCTGCATGACAGGGATATCCTTATAGGATGTCCTTCTTTCCTTTTTTTTCTGTTGAGTCAAATTCACAGGCTATATGCCTGACTGACCTTTCTAGACCAGAGTAACCTCGACTCTCAAATGCTAGGACTATGAGTGCGTACCACCAAGACTGGCACACACTCTTAAATAAAAATGGCTAGAAATTAAAATTATTCTTTGGTCTGTGGGCTCCAAAGCAGACACTAACAGCATTAAAACAATAAGAATGACCCATATTGCAGTAGAGTATGCGGGTGACAAGGTGTGATGTCAAGGAGCAGTGGTTATTCACGTGCAGAGAATGTCTCCTGAAGGGCAAACTTTACACACTCGGCAAACACACAGTAAACGGATCCGCTGTCATCCAGGTCGTGCTCTATCACTGCACAGGTACAGCATATTATTTACTGTAACATGAGGGCCTTAGGATTTTTGTCTGCTCTCCTTGAAGCACCACAGATAGGCATGATTTTGCTTTATCTGAAAAGGCTGAGATGACTGGGAGGTGGTTGCGCATGCCTTCAATCCCAGCACTCAGGGAGCAGAGGAGCTAGCTGTCTTTAAGTGTGAGGCCAGCCTGGTCTTACATAGTAAGTTCCAAGGCAGGCAGAGCTACACAGAGAAACGCTGTCTCAAAGAACAAGGAGAGAGATGAAAGACCGTGAATGCGGTAGACAAGGTCTTCTATCTGGATCACTAAACTCCATTCTCAGCAGTTTCTCTTCTTATTTATATATGGTTATGAATTTCCCCTTGGTGGTTCAGAACTAATTAGCATAAAGCAGACTATCCCACCATGCCTTTCTCATTAAGCTAATCACTAGGAAAGCAAGTTTTTCAGCCTTGCACACAAACAATACAAGGCCACTGAAATTTATTTACTGGCCAGTTTCAATACTGTATTTTAGGAAGTAGAGAGGGCGAAGGAAAGAGAACGAGAGGAGAGGTTGGTGGGAACAAAAAGCTTCTTGATTAAGTTTGGCATCAATTTTAAAAGGCATACTTCATGATGATTCAAACAATTTTAATAAATTTCAATTTTTGTAAAAACTGCAATATATAAAATTCAATAAAGTTAAGTACATGAAAACAAGATCTCCTATAATGTGCATCCAAGCATTTAAAACAGCAAAATTAGACACATGCTTAGCAATCCTTTTTAAAGCTCTATTTTACAAAGATAAAGTGATACTAAACTAATTTGGGTTAAATTCATTGCATTGGTTCTGTATCTTCAAATAGAGAATACAGCAAATACTCTTATATTTTTATGGTCTTCTATTTTTGTTACATTTTAAAAACTTTGTTATAAAAAGGGATGTTTCTTTTAGGTTTAGTTTCAATATAGTAAAGATTAAACTTCGTATAGTCTAAGAGTAGTTAATCCATGCTTTCCATATTGCTGCTCAGCTATCACAAAGCCATCTGGTAAGCAGAGTTAAATCCCACCGACCTATTCATTGGATACCATTAACTTTGATGCCAGCATCGTTTGGTTGACTTGGCGCCACAAGGCCTGTTCCAACATTACTCACCTCCTTTGCCCCGGATTCTTTGAGCAGTCTTATGATGGGTGAGATGGTATTGCCTCTCACAATCGAATCATCTACGAGGACAACTCTCTTGCCTTTAAAGTTGTCAGTCAACACGCCAAATTTTTTTGCAACACCAAGCTGTCTTAACCTCATGTTTGGCTGGATGAAGGTTCTTCCTACATATCGGTTTTTACACAGCACCTCCACATACGGCAATCCACTCTGGCAGGGGAGAAATAAATGCACTGTTAGTAGCAACACTGGGCTGAGAAGATGCCTTTCAGGGACAGGAGGCATTCCTCCATTCCTCACGGTACCCATCGCTCTAACACACACTCAGGACTTCATTTAGAGGCTAAGTAGGGATGCTCAACTACACCACTAAATTCTGCACATATTCATGATGCCATCCTGGAGATGGTCTCACTACGTATATGCTGCCCAGGCTGGCCTCCAACTCACAGCAGTGTTCCTGCCTCGACTGCTCTAGTACTGGGATCGCAGGCCTATGCAGTTTCTATCTTTTCAAATAATGAGTGAGGCCAGAGACTGCCAGTAAGATGCCAGACCTCTGGGTAATGCCATGAAAATGAGTAAGAATTGGAGAAAGAAGATTCAATCAGAAAAGAATGGAAGAAGCACCATGGAAACCCACAAAGGCATCATAACAGTTTAAAATGCCGAAAAAAAGATGGACACACCACCAATAAAAAGCTAGACAAACCTGAATATAGTGTACAATGGTGTGTGTGTGAGAGATACAGAGAGAGAGAGAGACAGAGATAGAGAGAGAAGTGAAAAAAGAAAGGGGACGAGGAGAGACAAAAGACCACAAGGGAAAGGGAAAGGTAACGGAACTGCTTCTTGTTTGTGCACGTGTGCATCCACGGGCATGTGCACACCACAGCTGGTACAGAAATCGAGGTACTTGGGTCAGTTCTTTCCTTCCACCACGGGAGTCTTAGGAAGCAAATTCACGTGGTCAGCCTTTACCCACCACCCAATCTCTCGGCCCACATGTTGTTGAAAGAAACGGCTAAAAATTCTTAAACAGGAATCAACATTAGATCCCAACATTTCCTTCTTACAGTAAGTTGGTGAATTTTCCCGTTCTAATCCGTATGTATTTGAAAAACAGAAGAACAACTCACTGAATAATTAAAAGTCAATACCTTTGCCGCATACCCAAGAGCTGCAGGTGTAGCCGACTCTGGAACCGTGCTAACCAAGTCCGCCTCCACAGGCGCTTCAATTGCCAGCTGCTGGCCACAGCGGTACCTTACTGTATAAACCATCTGGCCTGGAATGTTTGGAAGAGGAAAAGATTGTTTTAACTGAGAACAATATTGGTTTCTAAAAGCTGGTGTAAGGATTTTATAGATTGAACAAAAAATAAAGAAACAATAAAGTAGAAAAACATAAACTAAGAGATTTAATTGTGTGATATTTACAAAATTCCGCCTTAAAATGTATTTGAAAGTTATACCCTTTATTACAAAAAAAAAAACCTAGAATCTAGGAGTTGAAAAGAAGAGCAATTATGATTTGCAGCTCAGTGACATATTCGTAGCTCCCATTCAGCCACATGCTTCCCAAGTGCACACAAGCCTTTGGCAAAGAACTGTGATGTCTCAATGAGATAAATAAGATTCATACAAAGAGTCAAAGAAAAGAAATGACTTACCTTCAAATATACTGTCCGGTCTTGCAAAATAAACATATTCAAAGATACAAAAAGCCACTGGGTCTCCTTCAGACCTTGGAATTGTATCAAGAGTTCTGACACCATGTTTGGATATTTCTACAATTTCTCCAGGCTTGACTTCATGAGAATATCTTAGAACAAATAAACAGAAGACATCTGTGAAACCTATCATTTTATATGATGAGTATATGCTAATTTTTATAAGACAAAACAAAAGACTATAACTCTGCTACTCTTAAAATAAAAAATGTTAAGAATAAGGGACTTATTTTATCAATAAAGGAGCCAGTCAGTACTTTCATTCATATGCCCATTGACAAATCTTGACAGTGTATGCAATATAATCTATAATATCATTTCACTCTGAAAGTAACTATGTGTTTTTTGAAAGGAGTAAAAATTAATTCTTTTTGTTGTTGTTTTTTGGAGACAGGGTTTCTCTGTCAGTCCTGACTGTCCTGGAACTAGCTCTCCTAGACCAAACTAGCCTTGAACTCAGAAATCCAGCTGCCTCTGCCTCCTGAGAGCTGAAATTAAAAGTTTGCACCACCACGCCTGGCATACTTTATTCTTAAGAGCATGACCTAAAGAGGCAGTGAATTGTTGAGTATGGGTAAGGACAGTTGGTTCCAAGCCTGAGGACCTGAGTTTGATTGCTGGAGCCCACACAGCAGAAGGAAAGAACTGACTCTCACAACTTGTCCTCTGATCTCTCCACAGGTGCCCTGTGGCACCCACACCCCTTCACCACACAAAATAAAGAAATGTGAAACAAACAAACTAGAAATCTCTCCCCAGCCTACCCCTCAGGTCTTGGGATTATACTGCAACCAACTTTCCCTTGAGTGTTGGGATCTAAGCTCAGGTCCACTGCTCAGGCAGCAGGCACTTTACCAACAGAGCCTTCTCCCAGCCCAAGTCCCTACTTTGGAAAGTAAGACTTTAGCCGTTTTGGTAGAGGTGCTTGTCGCTAAATCTAAAGACCTGGATTTGATCTCTAGGACCCACAGGTGGGAGAAGAGAACTGACTCCTGCATGCTGTCTTCTGATCTCCAAATGTGTCCCTACCCATACAACTAAATAAATGTCATCATAAAATCATCAAACTAAATTGTCCAAGCAGGGCACTGTGTCTCAACCTGTAGTCCTAACCCTCAGAAGGCAGAGGAGAATTGCTGCAGACTCCAGGGTGGCCTGGGTTAGTGAGAGACATGGAATCAAACACAAATACATGCATACTCAAAAATAAACAAACAAAAAAATAAATCAAGTTGGAGACTTGTGGCATTTTGAAAGACAGTATTTTCAGAACCAGAAAGTGGCACTGGGACATTAAAGTCAGTACAATTGCTATGGACACTACTCACAGGTGCTGTCTTAGAGCAAAGAAATTGGTCATGAAAACAAAAATAGCCATCACCTCCCTGTAAAAACGATAATTCCCAAAATTATTTCTTTTTTTCCTTTCAGGGTAGTGCAAGGTGTTTCAATTCAGGGTTTCTCTGTAGAGCCTTGGCTATTCTGGAACTTGCTCAAACCAGGCTTTGCTTGAACTCAAAGAGACATGCCTGCCTCTGCCTCTACTGCGCTAGGATTAAAGGCTTGTGCCACCACCACCTGGCCATACATTTCTTCACCTCTTTCTTTGGATACACATTTGCCTAAGCTGGTATTGAACTCCAGAGTTCAAGGTTCAAATGATTTTCCATTTTCAAAATCACAACTACCCTGTTCGGCACTTATAAGCTGTGCATCACTATGTCTGAATAAAACAGTTCTGTTCTTTCCCTCTCCCCTTCCCCTGTCCCAGCTGGTTTCCTGTGTTTTTTTGTTTGTTTGTTTGGGGATGGGGTGAGAGACAGCGTGGCCATATGTAGAATTCAGCTTCTCTTTACTGCCTCAGGCTTTTGGAAGCCAAGACTGCAAGCATATATTATCAAATTTGGCAGAAAAATGTCTTCATGATGTAAAAACAATATGAAATAATAAATAGGATACAACTTACCTTGCGCCAATAGAGAGAAAGTTGCCCGACTCGGAAGACACCACCCATCCCGCACTCTCTGAAGATTTCTTCTCTATAAAGCACAAGACAATCATTTCAGTCACTGGGTACAGGTACGTCTCTGTTTTCTGTTTGCTTTTTGTATGGCGCCCTCAGGATAGAAGCCCAGAGTCTTGCACATCCCAGCTAAACACTGTACTAATAATCAGTTACATACCCAGTCCCCACAAGGAAATTTTTTAAAAGAGGTTTTCAGGCAAATGACATGGCTCACAGGTCAAGGGTGATTTTTTTCACACCTCACAGCTGGAGATCAATCCCGGGAGCCATGTGGCAGAGGGGAAAGGAACCCCAAGCTTGAGCAGGAGGTCCTCTGACCCCCTCTCCATGCCACTGCCACTTGTGTGGATTCAAACACAAAATTGTAAAGTAACTTTTTAAAAAGAGCTTTAAAAAAAGGAGAATATTTCATGAGAAGAGCTAAACTTTAAATAGATAAAAGGTATTATTAGCATCACAATAATAGCAGCTGGTTCCAGTATAAGATAATAAATAATCCAAGTTTCCTTCTAGCATTATATGGTTCGAATAACACAGACGATACATCATGAAGAAAAATCACTGCAGAAATAAAAAGGTTAGTTAGGCAAAAATATGAACTGGCAATTCTAAAAAAAAAAAATAGGAATACAGTATTAAATACAAGAGGAGTCAGACACGGCCTGGGAAATACACTTTAAAACTAAACAAAGAGCGAGCCAGCAAGGTGGTTCAGTGAGCGAAATGTTTGCTATGTGAATATGAGGGGCTGAATTTGGATCCCAGTGACTCCTTAAGGCTGAGCATGCCAGTGGACCCATGGAACCCCACCTCTGGGAGAGACCCAGAGAACTCACTGCCAGCCACCCTCCTGAAAACAGTGAGCTCAGGTTTCAGTGAGATGCCATCTCAAAAGGTAAAGCAGAAAGCAAGGGAAGACGATAATGGAAGTTGAGCTCTGGCCTCTCTCAACACACGCACAGGAAAGCACTCCTGCATGCATACATACATGTGTATGCCTCCACCCCATGCACACATCTTTAAAAGACATCAATAGCTAGGGCTAGAAAGCTTGCTGTGAAATCATGAGGACCAGAGTTCCCATCCCAGCACCCACATAATAAGCCTGGCATCCTGCACATCTCTGTAACTCCAGCTATAAGGTAGGCTGCAAGCAACCTCCAAGTGCAGAGAGAGACACTGCTTCACAGGAACAGGTAGACAGTGAGTGATGAAGGATGACACCAGATATCGACACAGAAACGGCACAGGGGCACACACCTACATACAATGTTGTACACACTCACATAAACTCAAAGATAATGTGTTTTCCTCCCTCTATTTCTTTCCATAAGCTTCCTGTAACCACAGATTTTTAAAAGAAAAATGGAGAAAGGGGAAGACTTGCCAATAGAAGCAATGATTTTGAAAAGGATTATATAAATCAAATTCCAACTGAAGCCCATTACCTTTGCCATTCTCATCAGATGCTGAAATAAGACGACCAATGCAGAGAGGACGATTTCCGTATGGATCACGCACTGCATAAATGACATCCCTGTGCATTATGAGCAGAGAGTATGCAGTAGGCGCTTCCTTCATTAAGTTCTTAATTCTGGAATCACAATTGACCGAATGAATCACTCTGGCTATAAACACGTTGTACAAGTAAAGCTCTCAACGCAAGAGCTACAGTCATCAGCTAGTTATACAGTTACCTTGCGACCCAGTCTGGGGTATTGTCTCTTTCCTGAGGAGGGGTGTAGGCTAGTAACTGAGTAATCATTTCACTATCAGAGGACGTGTAAAGCCCAATGCCATGGCGCAGAAGCTATGGGAGAGAAAAGACTCATAGTTAGACCGCTGTTGTCCAACGGCACACAGTGCAGCAGTTACCCGAGAGCAGAAACAGAAGCAGAGATACCAGCTACAGAGCTGCTACTGTGATCTCCGAGGCCCCAGATCATGGCAGGGCTGGGAGGAACTCTGCTGGGCGTGCCACCTGATATGCAGTGCCTGATGTTTGCTGGAAAGGGTGACAGTCAGCTTCAGCTTTTACCATTTTCAGGGTAATCCTGAGTGTTGTGATGTAGGTGGGTCTTCTGTTGCTTTCATTGGTTAATTAACAAAGAAACTGCTTGGCCTTTGATAGAACAGCAGCTTAGATAGGCAGAGTAGACAGAACAGAATGCTGGGAGGAAAAGGGAAGTGGGACAGATGCTATAGCCCTCCTCTCCAAGATGGACTCAGGTTAAGATCCTTTCCCGTAAGCCACCACCTCATGGTGCTACCCAGATTATTAGAAATGGGTTAATCAAGATGGGAAATTAGCCAGTAAGAAGCTAGAGCTAATGGGCCAAGCAGTGTTTAAAAGAATACAGTTTCTGTGTAATTATTTTGGGTAAAGAGCCAGAGGCTGGGGGCCAGGTGGAAGAACACAACCCACCGCTCCTACTACAGAGTTGCCAAATAAATGGGTCAGGATAACTTCAGGGAGAACCAGGCCAACAGTGGACTCCACTGAGACTAATTTCAGACGGGGAGGGGAAAAGGAGTGCTTGCCAATTGCCAAGAACCCTCAAAAGTTCCTATAGCCCTGATAGTTTCAAAGAATCTTCAAACAATCCAGCCTGCAGCCTGCACCTCGCAGCCATCCAGATATTCCAGACCCCACTGCAGTTGTCCACAGCACCCCAGGGCAGGAACTCTGCATCAGGTCAGCTAGTCCACAAATGTAAGTAAGCTAGGCTCCTCTAAGCCTCTGGGCTTCTGTCTGGGACACTTCCTGCCCACCACACCTCGGCTGCAGCAAAGTCACCAATTTGATTAGTTTTGCTGCTTATTTAGGGCCTTTCGTTATGGCTCCAGTAGGCTGAGTGGGCTGTGTGAGGAACACATAGTCCCTTGGGGTTCCTCATCCCAGGGACACCCAGCAACAACTTGAAGAAAGCTAAAGAGTTCAAGAACTCCGGAACCCAGGGATCTGATGCACTCTTCTGGTTTCCAGAGGCACCATCATGTATGTGGGAGGAAACATACGCTCAGACCCACACGCACATCCACAAAACCAAAAGGACAGAGGGAAGCACGGAGAAGGTGAGAGGCAGCAGAGCTGTGGAGAAGCTGTCAGACCCAACTGCTGGAAGGGTTCCCAGGCTGCCAGAAGTCACCGGCTGTGCCTACCCAATACCCTGAGCACAGGGCTGTAACACAAGAAGCTGGGCCACGGGCACATAAAGCTCCGGGTGGTAACACTGACCCCATGGGCTCAGAACTGTTGATACTTTGCATCTTCATGACTTCTCCGTGAACAGAGCAGAGCTCAGCTGAACAAACCAACCAACCAACAAACAAAAAGAACACAGACTTATATTTAGCCAACATGTTAAATCTGAACCATGACATATAAGCTACACGTTGACTTGGTTGCATTTCATCAGGTGCAAACACTACAGAATCTGAAAGATCTCCCACCTAAGCATGTCAGATAAAGATTTCTGAGTCTATAGTCCACTTTTTGCATTTTCCTGAGATTGTTCAGAAGCAGAAATGCCCATAATCCCAGCACTTGAAAGATGGACCAAGAGGAGTTTCAGGTTAGCTAGATCTACATATGTGTCCTGGGCAACAATAAGACCCGGTCACGAGAAAAGAGTCAGAAATGAGGGCTAGCTCTAGACACCTGCAAACCAAACTCTGCAGATGCTTTGGTCCCTTAAACACACTGACGTGGGCAGAGGACAGAAACTCAGTGCTTGCCTAGCACACATAACGTCTTGGGTCCAACTCCCAGAAAGGCAAACAAACAAAACCTACTTAAAATCCTCTTTCTACTCTTACAGTAACAAGCACATTGTAACTACTGTCAGGTTATTTAGGGACTAACGAGGAAGAACACTATACATGTTCAGAATAGACAGTTTTCTACTTTCTACTCCAAATATTTTTATCTACATTTGAGAGACACAGAGAGCCAAAAAAAAAAAAGCCAAACACACATCAATTTCAGCCCAATCTTTCCTGGCACAGAATCCCCAAACTGCCTGGCCACTAAAGAAATTTGTATAATAATATAATAATGATATGTCTGGTGGTTAGATGCTCCTTGACAGCGTCAGGATACAGGGCAGCTACCATGGAAACCAATGGCGTGACCAGAGGGCTACATTCAGTCTTAGACCAGACCTCTAAGGAGGAACAGTCCTTGAAGCTCAAGTTGACCAGCAAAGGTCAAGCTACAGGACTAAAAGACTGGGTCCATGGAGCTTCTGATTGGTGCCTGGAGAGTGGTTTCCAGGGGTCAATAAATTAATACGCATAAATTAAGCATTTTTCTGAGTTCCACGAGTTACTCCCTTACTAAGTGGAATCAAGGAGGGGATGTGGGAACTCAGTTTACAGCCTACAGGCCCTAAGTGCTCAGGGCCTAGACTGGAGTGGGCATCTGAACTGGGCTTTAGCCTCATGAGAATGAGTTCTAACATATGGGACCAGAGGGGATTGGAACGACAGACACCAACAGGCTGGCTTAAGAAATTCCATGTTTGGTCATAGCAATACGCTGTGCTGAGTCTGGACGCAGGGAACAATGCTTAGTTTTCCTTTCTCACAACCTCTGAACAGAGGACAAAGCAATAAGAGGATCTTGACAGCAATTCCTCATGCTGCTGACAGCCCCATAAATCAATGGTCTAAATCCTCCAGTCGCCTGGGGAGTACAAGAATCTGGAGTCAGAGCAAGCATGCCGGGCAATTCTGATGCAATGGTTTCCTGAACAGAGGTAACAAGTGGCAATAATTAGAAGACGCCCTAGATCTAGATCGTCAGTGTCTTTTCATTAACTATCATAACACCCAAGGAGCCAGTAAAGAGCCCACTCACCTTTTTCCTTAACCGAGCTGCATTTACCAGTTCACCGTTATGGGCCACAGCTATTTTCCCATGCAGAGTTTCAACAACGAATGGCTGGCAACTCTCCAGCTCACACTTTCCCCTCGTGGCGTATCTCGTATGACCAATTCCAAGATTTGAGACATACAATTTCTTCAAATTATCTTCAGTAAAAAC
>NW_026067949.1:32324688-32327412 GCF_014885135.2 Alexandromys fortis
AAAAAAAAAAAAAAAAAAAAAAAAAAGGATTCCTAAAAGTATTGAAACTGATGGACCCCTTGGCTTGAATGCACTGGTCTAGCGAAACATCACTGGGGAAGACATACACCCTAACTGGACCAATGCGAGAACACAAAGCTGGAAGTAGACTGACCCAAGAATCTTCCAGTTTGCTGATCCAAACGGTTCTAGTTCCAATTTTATTCATATCCCCACACTTTATTTATTTACTGACTTGTTTACCTAGAAAACACATCTACTATGTAGCCCAGTCTGGCCTGAAACTCAGTCATATGCAGAACAAACTAGTCTCAAACTCAGAAATCTACCTGCTTCCATATCCCGAGTCCTGACATTAAAGATGCGCACTCCTGGGCCCAGCCCCACCCCAGATACCAATGACCAGCTGGCAACAGTTCGCTCTAATATCACCAGGATTTAGGGCTCACACTTACCTTATGCACCTTGAATGTAGGCACTGAACTCCCATCACTGGTCACAATGCCAGCGCTCTCTTGACCCCTGTGAACAAAGGAATGGATCATTTCCAGGTCACTTTCAACATTGGGTGTGGAGTTAGAAACCACTGGACTGAGGAGGAGATTAAAGCTTTCCTAAGTGTCTGGGCAGAAAGAAATATACAAAAGCAACTTTATGGATCACTGAGAAATAAAGGAGCATTTGTTTACATTGCCGAAGGCTGCAATCAGTACGAGTAGACAGAGACTGGCAACAGTGTCGAGCAAAGTATAAAAAGCTCACGTATGAATACAGGATAGTTAAGAATGCCCACAGCTCAGGAGACAGCGCTAGAATTATGAAGTTCTTCCATGATTGGGATGCGGTATGAACCTGCCACACAATGACAGAGGGAAGGATGGTAAAAACAGGTTCCTGGCAACCCTGAGCTCCAGCACCACCCCAGAGATCACTGCAGATAAAAAGACAACTGTCAATCTTTTTTTTTCTTTCACTTTGTTTATAATTTCTGAGTATATTTGATAAATATTGTCTGAAATATCAAGATTACAACAATCTAACATACTATTTTGTGCAAGGTTTGAAGCTCAAAAGGAGGTTCAATACCGTCACTTCTTAGATTCCAAGTAAACCAAAAGCACGTCAGAATGGCACTAATTCTGTACAAACCATGGTTGCTGTGGCTCTGATGTACGAACAGGTATGAAGATAGGTTTGGACTTAATTTTATACCCTTAGCAAACGGGTCTATCAAAAATGCTGTCCATCTGATGATTTTCACATAGCTCCAAACAAGACAGAAAATTCTCCTCTAGTATTTCCACCTTCCTAAATATATAAATAAAAACACTGAAATTCTGTAATGGAGTCCCCAGGAATTAGGGATCCTTCAGGAAATAGAACACTAGGAATGAAAACAGGCTGTCCGCAGGAGCCTTGGACTCCAGACTACACCTGTCCACCTTCCGGGACAAAGATCTCCATGTGCTTATTTCATCTTCTGATCAACTGTGTCACGGCTCAAGCAAGGTCCACAGACTGAGATTTCTCCCCAGCTTTGTCAAACGCTAAGCCAGCTCGCTTCCCCTTCTTTGTACACTATGTCATTGTCTCTTAACGTGGACAAGCATCAGCTAGCAGGGCCAGGCTCTCCGGCTAGAGATCCAGTAGAAGAAACTGTTGAACCACGAAGGAGGGTATCTGGTGCCACCTCTTAGATATGATGAGTCTGGAGAGCTGATATGACATCTTGTGTCTTCCCTTTCAGTCAGTGTCTGCAGCCCTTTGCCACCTGTTTGCCTTAAGGAAAAACTAACTTCTAAAACCTACCAACTCCATTTTATCTCTGTCTCTCCCCTCCCTACCAACTAGGCAGTTCTGAGGAATGAACGGTATTGTCCTTGTTGGGACCACTGACCTGCAGCCTTCCTTACACCCTTCTCAGTTAAACTCCTGCAGGTCAGACACACTTGTTTATGGTATCTATGAAAAATTCCCCCCTAAAACTCCACAGCTGAGATTTTAACACGTAATCACTAGCAGTGTGCAACATCTTTAGATTTACTCAATTCTTTAACTGACTTAGATATTTTTACTTCTTTTCAAAAGGCCATGCTAACAACCCACTATTCCAGCGTGTGTAGCTTAGCTACAGTAACAAGGTACAGCTGGTCCTTACTTACTAATTTTGCGATAGGAAATTCAGCTCTTGGGTTGTTTTCAAGGGTCATTTGCTATCTGCAATTATCCCGACACAGGCATTCTCAGTTAAAGCAGACAAGGACAAAGCAAGACTTTGCCTTTATTGTAGCTGTCTTAGTGTAAACACCAGTTGTTGTGGTTTCTTGTTCTATTTTTAACTTCAAGCTTTAATGACTGTATTCTCACACTGACAAATGAACACCCACATACATATGCTCCAGAAATTAATTCCTTCCTCACACATTTGTCATTCCAGGAGTATTGACAGAGTAAAAGCGAAAAGTCCTGAATCTAAGCTGCAAAAACAAGAATAAAAAGAGCTGGAATATATTTTGAGAAGTCAATGTAGCCTAAAAGTTATGCTCTTGAGATAAGGTTACTTCATTAACACTTGGAAAAACAAGGAGATTTTCCAGAGTACAAGCTCTAATTAGTTGTGTTTGTTTATAGAGGGTTTCACGGAGCTCAGACTGGCCTCTAACTTCCTGTGTAGCTAAGGATAACTGTGGACTTCAGATTCATTCCCCGCCACCCAAGTTCTAT
>NW_026067949.1:32333533-32549469 GCF_014885135.2 Alexandromys fortis
ACCCAAGGGTGGGACAGAGACAAAGGGCATACCTATACCAGGTACTCTTCAGTTTATATATAAGAATTCATCTGTACAAGTTATGAGGTGGGTATGATCATTATGGCCAATTCAGAAGGATGGAAACTGGGGCCTGGCAAAGCCTGTGCTTCTGAATAGTAGGTTACATGCTTCTAAGAGAGGGCTGAAGCCATGTTTACCCTGTGTTCCCCTACTTACCAAGGTGCACTGTATGTACACAGCAGGAACTCAACAAAGCTGTGCTGTGTGACATTTTGGTAAGAGACGATGGTAGGCACGAGATTGATCCTGCAAAATTACAAAGGAGCTGAAAACTGCCACTTGGTAACAGCCCACAGCACAAGACAAAACATTGCATAGTTGGTCATGTTGTTGACAAGAAAGCCACGCTGCCTTGTCATTTGAAAGTACAGCACACTCATCAAGTATATGGCACCTGATAATAACACTGGTAGCAGACAACGCTGTGACTGTTTCTGTCTTTGCAGCATTATTTCAGTGCTCTCTCTGTTCCTTATAAAAAGGCTCCCATGATGTAAACAACTGCCCTGTTCCTGTAGCAGCGACCTTCTACATCCAATGTTTACCAGGTCTCCTGATTGGATCAGGACTCTTTGCTGACTGACCTGAACAAACTTGCACACTAAGAGCGGTGAGGAGCATAGCAACAAAATGGCCTAATGACGCAGTTCTCAGAATACCTATCCCCCATGCTTCAGCCACGGCCACAGTGTAGGAGTAGAGGGAACTTGATGCCTGACTCCTACATCTCAACTCTTTTAACTCACGTGACGTAAAAATCTTACATTATCATTTTTTCTTGAATATAAAATGTAGGTAGATGATTTGTCCCACCTTTGAGCTCCAGTGAATCTGTCATGGAAGAGATTGCAGCTAGCTTATCTACATAAAAGCATCATTCTGAACTGACTGAATTGCAATACTAGAACTTTAAAATGCTTAGGTATAGCCCAAGACATGAGAAAACAGATCTACAAGTTATCAGAAATGCCCAAGATTAAGCTGGTATTTCAGCTTATTGGCTAACATCACCAACCTTAATTCAACACCCAAACAAGTTCTCTGATAACCCCGTGTGTTCCTCAACAACTCCGGGAAAAGGGCTGACACTGCATCCCAAGCAGGCTGTCTCTCCCTCTGGGGCTGTGGAGGAACCAGTGTCTGCACCTCTCAAAACACTTCTGAGATCATTATAAACCAGTTTCCCCAAAGCCTAGCAGAAACGGAAAAATCTACAAAATGTTTCTTCCAACAGCACCTTCAACTCAATCAGTAAATTTCCCAAATGTTCAGAAGTCTAAAAATACTTATTGGTTGTTGGTTTTGATTCCTCTCCTGGGGCGCTCATCTCCTATCTAACAACGTTTGTCATCTATTTTCAGTCACTATAACGATATACAGCAGGCAAAGCACTTTGTTCTGTTGTGGTTTTGGTTTTCTCTGAGACAGGGTTTCTCTGTAGCCTTGTGTACCCTGAAATTTGCTCTGCAGACGGATCAAACCTTGAACTCAAGAGCTGCCCCTGCCTCTACCTCCCAAGTGCTGGGATTAAAGGCCAGTTTACCATGCCCAGGTTAGGCACTTTGTTTCTTTAAAAGGCTATTTTGGTCAGTTTGGGAGGCTGAAAGCCCATCTTTTCAGGAAGTCCCAGCACTTTAGCTCTGGTGAAGCCCTCAATGTGGATGACTTCATGGTAAAGGTCAAGTGAGATGGGGAGGAAGGAAGACGGGAGAGCAAAGGTGGACAGAGGCCAAACAAAGCAAGGGTTAGGCTCACTCTCATAATAACAACCTGCTCTCAGAGAACTAACTCAGGGAGGCCACCACATTCCACCATACCTAGCCACTGACCTTCCTGCAAACTCCATCTCTTTCTCGGTTTATCGAGACAGGGTTTCTCTGTGTAGCCCTGACTGTCCTGGAACTCCCCCTGTAGACCAGGATTGGCCTTGAACTCAGAGATCCAACTGCCAGTGGTTCCCAAATGCTGGGATTGAAGGTGTGTACTACTGCCACCTTTAAAATATAACACTAGAGTACTACCACACTGAGAACACCTTCCCACACACAAATCTTTGGAGGATAAATCATATCTACATTACACAAAAAACCTATACATGGGCGTCCATGGAATGTGTCTAGTAATTTCTTTTATGGAGTTTGAAATAAGTCCAGACCATTCTACTCCCCATAAGATGCTGTGGGATAATGCTCTTGTACACAGGCAAGATTTGTCACTTGCATTGATTTAATAAAATACTGATTGGTCAGTAGCCAGACAGGAAGTATAGGAGGGGCAAACAGATTCTCCAGTGCTGAGGGAATTGGCAAGGTGTAGTTAATTTAAAAAGAAAAACACATAGTACCCTACAAATGCAAATTTAACGAAAATAGAAAGAAATATGAGAGAAATTTCTGAGTAACTGACCACAATGAAAACACAGTGGCGAAAAGGATGGAGTCACTTCCCTCTGTTGTAAGATTCTCTACCTCCATTCCCACTGCCCCTAATGGTTTATCTGAAATAAATCCAAAAGTGGTATAGACAACTGCTCCTCACAATCACAAAATCAGATTTAAATTTCTCTCTTTCTCTCACAAATACTAAGGACTGACCCGAGAGCCCCCTCCAATCTAGCCAAGTGTTCAACAATTGAGCACATTTCCAGATCTCAATAGTTTAAGATGTAATATAGCACTTGGGAGGCAGAAACAGGGAGATCTCGGTGAGTGCTGGCTCCTGGAGGCTTTTTAATAAACAAAAAGCATGCAGAATGTGAAACTCCAAATAAACATTTAGGACTGTGAGAAAGGCACAGGTAAGCGTGGTGAAGGAAAGGAAATCACTAGGAATGCACTGATACCTGTGGCACCCACGCTGCCAATGAGTGCCACTGCCAGTTCCGTTCCAGAAGTAGTGGCTATTGTCTTAGGAAACTTTGTGAGATTTTGGGGAAACACACAAACCGTCTATTATTTCCTTCAATAGATTTATACTAACTGCCCGTTAAGTCAGGTGTTGTTTTGTTTACCTCGAAGGCATCTCCCAGTTTTTCCAAGTCAATATGTATCTGGACATCAAGCACACCTCCTCTCTCCCTTTAAAGAAGCGAGTTTGCTAATGGCTCTTACTGTCTTCATTTATTATTTAAAAGTTAACCAATCAGAGACGGGCGGTGTTGGCAGAGGCAAGCCGTTATCTGTGAGTTTGAGGCCAGCCTGGTCTACAAAAGCCAGAAACATTGCCTCGAAAAAAACAAAAACAAACAAACAAAAAAAGACTTTACCAACCAATCTTCATCCTATGAAGGTAATGTATATGAAATCTACTCCCACTGTGACTCAATCTGAATACGAACTAGACCTGCTTCCCTAGGTCTGAACTCTAGGGTCCCCAAACCGATAACTGCTTTCAGGTTGACATTCTGCTCATTAGCTCTGCCCGTGCAAACAAAGATTCTGCAAACAGGAGGCCACGCGCAAAAGACTAAAAAGTGTTGGTGGACCTTCACCAAGCACCACCACCTTACAGAACTTTATCTCAAGAATAGTTCTAGGTTAATGGAGATCTAAACGATTCCTCCCAACCTGGCTAGTGCAAGCAAACCCGCAGGAGAGGTGCACATTCTTGGAGTTAACCATAAAGAGCATTAGGGAGGAGTTCGACAGGCTAGGTTAACGTCTGCGAGGCAAGGCGTACCCCACGCCCACTTGGTCAATGCGCTGCGCAGGTATTGGTGCTGATTCGTGAGTTCTACCGTCCTAGTACTGCGGTCTCCATAGCTGCAGAGCAGGGAAGCCGCTCGCGGAGCTGAGCAAAGACTTGCCACTCCACCCCTACCCCTCATCCTGTTGCTCACCGGTGCTGCAGACCCCCAAGTCCTGCAGTGATCACATGCGGCACATCTAGCTGCGTGGGCCACTCTCCAGAAGCGATGCACCCAAACACGCCACATTCCTCACGCATCCCCGACTCCTCCATGTCCATGGCGCCGCCGAAAGCACGTGGACGGACCTGCTGCCGCGGCGCGGTCCGAGCACCAACCAGCTGTCCGCTCTGCTCTAGGAAGCCGCAGAAGCTCACGCCGCCGACCGCCTCCTCCTTCCCCGCGGGCTAGGTTCTCGCTACTGCGGCGGCGCGCGCTTTCCAGGGGCCGTCGCCAGCTGGGCCTCCAGCGCCCGGCCAATCAGCTACGGCGCTGTTCGGGGGCGGAGCTATGGAGTCAAAGGGGTGTGGCCAGCTCTCCGAGGGTGAGGTGTGGGCAGCTACTGTTTCCACACGTGGAAATCTCCGTTATTTTCCGCTCCCGAGACGTCGGTGATGCGAGGAGCGCAGTTGGTGTTGTTTACCCCTCAGAAGATTTGAGCTGTGCGTTCCCCAGGTCGCACGCTGTCCCCCGGCCGTCGGGACTTGGTACGCTCCAACACAGAACCCTCTCCCGGCCAGAGGGGCCCAAGCCTGCGCGCCACTTTTCGCCGCCCGGGATTGAGACGCAGAGCAGCCCGGAAGTGGTGTCTCGTCGGCGCGCATGCGCGGCGGGAATACTGGGGCAAGCGATCCCAGCCCCTTTTGGGGCCAGTCCGGTACTTTGCTGCAGCTTTCCCGACGCAGGGACTGACCAGGCATAGCGGCTTTGCCTCCGCTAGCCCCGCCCTTCCCCGCCCTCCTGAGCCTCTGGAGGTTCTTGTTTTACGGACCGCTTCTTCACTTTCCCGCGTTGTCTTGCACCTTCATCCCACCTAGAATCATGGCGACAGCTGAGGGTGAGTAACAGGCTTTCTGACCCGCTGGTGTCCTCACACTCACCCTCCAGCAGGGAGTTGCTTGCTTGGCGTGGACTCGTGCAGCTCCGGGGTCGGATTGCAGCCCTCCTGGTACAGTGTCTGGCTGGTTCACCCGCGGTGGCGCCATGGGCCCCGATACTGCACACGTGGTGTACGTGCAGGGAGACGTGCTTTGGACACCGAGCACCCGGGTCTCCTGAAATTCCCAGAAAACTCCCCGGGAGTGGAGGAAAGTAGCAGAGTGGTTAGGTGCCCGAGAGGAGAAATGTCCTAAAACTAACGAAGATCCTAGAATCTGGGATAAACAGTCATGAAAATCTAGCAGAATTTTTAACCCAAAGTTTGTTTATTCTGTTAAGATTCTTACGCCAATTATCTCCTTTAGGTTGGGCATATAATTTAATAATATGACTCTAGATCCAGATATTTTGTGGTGGTCTACTGCTTGATTTGTAGTTCAGGCTAGCCTGGGATTTCGGGAACGTGTGTGGGAGAGTACCGATCTGTACTAATTGATAATCTTTGGTGCCACGATAACTTTGGAGAGCACCAAAATCGAAGGAAAACTCACATTGTGTTTGGTAAGTTTAGTTACGCTACCATTTTGTCTCTGCTTGGTTAGAGCCTCCGGAAAGGTGGTTTGCTGCTTTTTACCAAGAAACGCTATCGTGGGCCACAATAAAAGTTTCTACGTAGTGACGTAAATTGTGTTGGCGCCCCAGCATATTATTTCCCACTTTCGAAGAGCGAAAAACAACAACAAAGCGGTGCTATAGCTTCATTAATTGGAACTTTGGCCCAGAATTTTTCTGAGATCAGGGTGCCTGTATTTCAAAACTAGTAAAAATCTCTAGAATATTCCTCTTCGGTGCCATCACTCTCTTGTGAGAGAATGCTATGTTGGGGGGGTATGCTTGAGAAGTCTGGAGTGTTTCTGGTCCCCTAGAACCCGAGTTAAATGCCTTTTTAATAGATACTGCTTTTACGCTTTTGGTTTTTGGCTTTGGGGTTTTTTGTTGTTGTTTTTCGAGCCCCTGTTTCTTTGTAGCTTTCAGAACCTGATCTGGAACGATCTCTTGTAGACCAAGCTAGGCCATTGATTTCCTTCTTGGACACTTAATTGTTTTCCTGTGCCAGCTGCTGGTGTGACCTAATCAACTCTTCTTTGGTTTATTTTTGTTTGTTCCCGAAAGGGTCTCACTGTGTATCTCTGGCTGGCCTCCCCGCTAGCTTTTCCACTTTATTTCCTGCTGCTCTGCCTATTGGCTGCTCTGACCACTACCAGTCTGCGTGGGACCAGGGCACTAAGTGCTCAGCCCTGCTGACCGGCTCCACCCTTGCTGCTTGATCTTGCCACTTTTAATTATGCCATGTGACGTTCTGATCATATTTCAGGCCTCCATGCAGCTTTTACTTTACTCTAGGCTTCTCTGATGCAAGTAAGGTGGTCCTGCTGTGAATATGGGATCCCATAGTCCCTACTTTGTGTTATTTTTATTATGGTTGCTTATTTATTGACTGTTTCTTTCAATACTCAGGTCCCTTGAGAGCAGAAACTAGATTTCATTTGCTATTATATCCATCATCCTGGCACACGAATACCCTGGGAAAGCACTGGGGATAAATGTGCTGTGCAAACATGAGAAGCAATTCCTGTACCTTTACACCTTGGTTCCTTGTTCTTTTCACCTAAGTCATTCCAGTGTGGAGTCTAGTGCTCTGCTGTCTAGCTGTGCACATCTTCAGTCTCGGGGAGAAGCAGGGGCAGAGGAACCTCTGAGTTCAAGGTTAGCCTAGTCTACCAGAGCATTCCAGCCTAGCCAGGACTGTGCAGTGACACCCTGTCTCTGGGAAAAAGAAAATGCTTTTATATTCATTTCCTGGTACTCTCCTACTTCCCCAGTGGAGAGGGCACTGACTGGCGGCAGAGACTTGAAGTACTTCTTTCGAGGGCTAACTAACCCAAGTGTAAATAGAGGAAAGCCTGCCTTTGTCTCCAAGTCTAGCCTAGGAGTCAGGTGGGCCCAGCTTCAGAAGGGAACCTCATAAAAATGTCTTTTGATTTGGGATTTGTTTTTCATTTGGTACTGGGGAGGCCCAAAGAATCTGGGACTTGTTTCTAGTTCAGTCAAAGTTAATCAAACAAAGGTTCCACCTAGTTATAAATCAAAGAGTTCCACTCACTCTTCAAGGCTGTTGTCAACAGGTGTGGCTAGCTGCTGTGCCTGTGCTGGCCCCTGGAATGGGAAGTAGTTGGTCTCACCTAAAACAAAAGTCTAAGGATCCAACTAAGTTCCATTCTGGAAGTAACTTGGGATTTCACCCAGGGAGTGGTTGGTCTAGGGTGTGAGTGTGAAGAATGTAGTCCGTGACTTTCAATTTGTAGGTACGTGCAGTCTTTTGTTGTTTTACTCCTACCTTTTGGGGTTAGGGCATATTAAACTGTTGGAAAATTGAACACAGGCGAATTTTCAGTACATTTCTCAATTTTCACACCTCCACTCTGGAGAAAGGCTGGCCCCCGGCGGGCACTACACTTTCAGCCCAGACTTTTTTTTTTTTTTTAAAGATTTATTTATTATATATACAACATTCTGTCTCCATGTATGCCCGCACGCCAGAAGAGGGCGCCAGATCTCAGTACAGATGGTTGTGAGCCACCATGTGGTTGCTGGGAATTGAACTCAGGACCTCTGGAAGAGCAGCCAGTGCTCTTAACCTCTGAGCCATCTCTCCAGCCCCAGCCCAGACCTTATAAATGTTATGCCAGCTCCGCTGTCACTACCTACACCACCTACTAGATTTTTCAGATGAGTGAAGAAGCCTCTTACAAATTAATTTAAAAAAAAATTGAAATCAAGAAATTATTCTGAATTTTCCCATTTAACTTGTTATGAAAAGTCAAGAAAAATAAAGCATTTTTTTCTACTGTAAATTAATTTAAATAATGTATTGTAGTTGTGTATACAAAAATACTACTGCTAGTTTTCAGGTATCTATACTGGCCTGACCTTGGGGTGTACGTCCCCACTTGTAGCCACTAAGAGCACACCTCCTGTGCACATTTATTACCTTCCCCTTTAAAAGGACTCTTCCCATCTCCCATCTCTTTGTCTGTCTGTCTGTCTGTCTGTCTCTGACTCTTCTCTTCTGACACTCCCAGAGGCCAGTCTCCCCTGCCCCTTTTCCCATTCACTTTCTCCCAATATAAAACCCCTCCACCTAAGCCCTGTCACATGGCATCTTTCTCTCCTGGGCTGCTTTTTGTAAACTACAACAACTACTGTGGTTACACTAATTTTAATTGTTTTAGTTCAGAGACAAGCTGATAGAGAAAACCCGATGTTGATTCAGAAGATTTGGGATTATTTGTAGTTCTGCATATACTAAATGTGTAACCTCAACTTTGTGAGCCTTCGTTTTCTAATCTGTAGTTAATGTAAGTACACTAGCAAAATTATGTGATGATCATGAGAAAATTACATTGAAAAGTATAACGTTTATGCAAATGGTTTTTATAAATTTTTTTATATTAATCACTGTCCATGCTGTGATTCAATCAACATTTTAGCTGATTCTTGGTATTTAGGAAATCTTCCTCAATCTGATATAATTCTATTTTATTTCCACAGTACTGAACATTGGGAGAAAACTCTATGAGGGTAAGACAAAAGAAGTCTATGAATTGTTAGATAGTCCGGGAAGAGTCCTCCTGCAGTCCAAGGACCAGATTACAGCGGGAAATGCAGCCAGAAAGAACCAACTGGAAGGCAAAGCTGCAATCTCCAATAAGATCACCAGCTGTATTTTTCAGCTGTTACAGGATGCCGGTGAGTGCTCACTTTGTGTCTTCATATTGGTCGTTTTCGTGGGGAGAAATTATTTGGGTCAAGAACATGTTATAATTACCTGTGTAATTTACTACATCAAATGTGGTAACTGACTTTTTCTCTGGAAGATGGCTGTATTTGAGTTAAACTGTTTGGGAATGTCTCACAGGCTAAGTTGCATGTAGTAAAATCAAGGCAAGAGTTTTTAAAGTTCTCACAGTTAACTGGTTTGGAGGTAATGGTCTTTAGGTTCAAAGAAACTTTAGGCTGGGGATAGCTCAGTGAGGATAATCTCCAATATTGCCCACAGTCTTGGTTACTTTTCTGTTACCATGACTGAGGCAACTTAGAAAGTATTTAGTTTGGGGTGTACAGTTACAGAGAGTAGAGTTCATGACGGTCATGGCCGGATGGTGGCCGGCAGGCAGGCACTGGGGCAATAGCTGAGAGCTTACACCACACATAGGAGGCAGAGAGCTAACTGGGAATAACTTGGGGTTTTGAAACATCAAAGCCGAGCTCCTCCAACAAGGCCATACCTAATCCCAAACAGTTCCATCAGCTGGGGAACAAGCATTCAAACCCACTTCCCACAAAGACAAAAGAATTTAAGAGAAAGAAGTTAACATTTCCTGTAGTCTTCGGTCCTGTGAATCACCAGTGTAATTTTCTTCTGCAAGGCCGTCTTAGCCTTAGGGAATTTAATTATACAGGCAGCCTTCCTGGTGTTAGCAGCCCTATGTAATAACCTGAATTTACTCCCTGGCGTGCTGCACAGTTGCTCTTTGTTCTGCCTATTAGAGGCAGTACAGACTTAAGTCCTGCTTCTGCTTGTAAATGCTGAGAAGTATTGGAAGGTAGCAGCTGTGCCTTCCTGTCCTTGTGTTCTAAGTGACTGGACTGGACTTAGTTAAGAGTTCCACCTTGAAAAACTATTTTTCTTCCAGTATACAGAATACTGAAGTGAAGGAGGAGAGTTAGGATTTTTTTTTATTATTATTTATTGGATCATGAGGCTTTGTTTTCCAAGTTTATGTGTATGTGCTGAAGCTGGCGGTGTGTGGGGGAGTGTCACATGCATGCATGAGTCCCCTGGTATCTGAAGAGGGCTTCCGGTCCGGTCCCATGGAACTAGATTAGAGGTGGTTGTGAGGAGGTGGTTCCTTGTGGCTACTAGGAACCACACCCGGCTCTGCAAGAGCAAGAAGTGCAGACCCACCTTTCCAGCCCTAGAGCACTATACATTTAAACTGTCCTCAGAGAGGTCGTTAGTTTCCAGAGTCCCATCCCAAACAGCTCTTGGCTTAGCTTTTCAGTTACAATCACAAGAAATGGAAGAGCACATATTATAGATGCTATTTCAAGGACTCTTTAGACATTAAAAGAAAGGGTATCTTTAGAATGTAGGAGTGAATCACAATACTGGACTATAGGACATGAGACTTCTGTACTCCATTTAGCTTTAGACGTAATTTAACACCACTCAGATGATTTATGTGCCTTCCACAAAGTTAGACAATCAGTAGTAAAGAGGGGAGAGACCAGGGTTTCCTGTTTAAAATAAGCCTTATAGGTGGAGGGTAAAACATGCTTAGCTTGGGTCTTTAGGTCTACTGTATGGTTTGCTGTGTGATATTAAAATAAAACTGCTATTTTGATAACGAAAACTTTTTATTTGTTAGCCTTTTTATGATCTTATTTTTAATTATGTATATCTGTGAATGGGTGTAGCACGAATTCAAATTGTTCTTAATAAAAACCCAGAGTCAGATATTAGGGATGAAAGCTGAGAGATCAGAGAAGCAGAGTGGCCAGTCACTAAAGAGACCTTTTACCTCTACCGATGCTCAGACCAAGGGGCAATCCTGTCCTCAGATTGCCTTCTCTGACTGCATCTCCAGACTGCAGTGAGTTCCTGTCTCTTCCTGCTTTATATTTCTCTCTCCACCCTGCCATATCCCTTCCTGTCTCCACCTCTCTAGTGCTGGGATTAAAAGCATAAGCCACCACTGCCTGGCCCCTAGTGGTTTAGCTCTGCACTCTGATCTTTAGGCAAGCATTATATGTTAAGACACAAAGTATACTACATGTGGGAATGTGCATTTGAGTGCAGGTGCCATAAAAGGTCAGAAACATTGGATGCCCTGGAATTGGAGTTAAAAGGGATTGTGAGCCTACAGTCATGGGTGCTAGGGGCCAAACTCTGGTCCTCTAGGATAGCAATAAGCATTTAACCTCTGAGCCATCTCTAATCCCATGGTGAATTTTATTTTTAATAGAGGTTTTTTTTGTTTGTTTGTTTGTTTTTGAGATGGCTAAGCCAATGCAAACCTAACTTGTCTGAGTTCTATCCCCCAGAAACCTTGTAAAGAGGGAGCTGGCCCTGCAGTGTATACATATATAAATTGAAGGATGAACTTTATTCTTTAGGTGTTATTAACCTCTTTAAAGAAAAATTTATTGATTTTTACCCTTTTATCATCAATATGTAGGTATCAAGACTGCTTTCACCAAGAAATGTGGGGAGACTGCTTTCATTGCACCCCAATGTGAAATGATTCCAATTGAATGGGTGTGCCGAAGAATAGCAACTGGATCTTTTCTCAAAAGGAACCCTGGTGTAAAAGAGGGGTATAAGTTTTACCCACCAAAAGTGGAGATGTTCTTCAAGGTGATTGCTTTTGTGACTTAAATTAACTCTTATAACTTATATTAGCCCATAATTCTTGTCTGTGTTAGCCACATGGCTTGGTACCTTTTTCAGTGAGGCAATCACATCTTGCTTCCTCTGTGTCTGGGTGACAACTGCAGACTCAATCTTTCTTCTTCCCAGAATTCTCCTGTTCTCATGGCCCCACTTCTACTTCCTGCCTGGCTACTGGCCAATCAGCATTTCATTAAACAAATAGAAGAAACAAATCTTTACAGGGTAAAACTGTTGTCCTACAGCAAGAAAAGATTTAGATGCTTGGTGGGCCTGGTGGTGCACACCTGCATTCCTGCCCAGTATTTAAGGAATGAAGGTCTGTGCTGAAGAGGTGACTCAGCAGTCAAGGGTACTGACTGTTCTTCCAGAGGACCCAAGTTTGATCCCAGTACACATTTGTGGCTTACAACTATTTAACTCCAGTCCCTGGGAATCTGATGGTCTCTTCTGGTATACATTCAGGGAAAATACCCATACTTGCTGAGAAATGAAATTTAAAGAAGGGGCATAGAAAAATTACTATTTCAAGGCCAGTCTGGGCTATGTAATGAGATACTGTGCCTAGGTGTTTTGATTTTTGTTTTGTTGATTTTTGAGACAGGTTTCTCTGTGTGTCCCTGCCTGGCTATCCTGGAACTCAACTCTCAATCAGGCTGGCCTCAAACTCAGAAATCTGTCTGCCTCCGCTTCCTGAGCACTTGGAGTTTTATAATTTTAGTCATATTATGAACATTTTATTAATTGCTTAAAAAGGAAAATTGACATTGTATCCAAAGTAGATACACGTGATGCACATATATACAGACAGAACATTCATTACATAAAGATTGCTTTATAGACAGAGGACAAATTTGGTTAAGTATTTCATTGCCTAGAATAAGTTTCTTATCTAAATGACCTAAAAGAGCTGTTAAAAGTAAACAAATTAGGGGCTGGAGAGATGGCTAGGCAGTTAGGAGCACTGGCTCAAGATTTAAGTCCCAGCATCCACATGGTGGTTCACATATGCTGGTAACTCCAATTCCAGGGGAATCTAGCTTCCTCTTCTGGCCTCTATAGGCACCATAGTATACAAATGGCATATTATGTACAGGCAAAACACACATAGACCTAAAAAGAAAAACTGTGTGTCTGTAAGAGTAGTCAACTTAGGGCTCAGCACTTAACTATTCTTACAGAGAAGCAGGATTTGCTTTCATCTCCACACATGTAGTATAACAGAAATTTTTTTAAAAAAATTCAAATAGACAAAATTGAATCTTAGGATGTTCTGAGAGAAGGTTAGTTATATTGAAAATATCAATTCTGTTGTTGTTGTTTTTCCCGACAGGGTTTCTCTGTGTGGCCCTGCCTGTCCTAGGACTCATTTTGTAGACCAGGCTGACCTCGAATTCACAAAGACTCTCCTGTCTCTGCCTCCCGAATGCTGGACGTAAAGATGTGCACCACCACTGTCTGGTGAAAATTTCAATTCTCAGGAACACATTCCAGGAAAAAGAGAACTTTATTTTCTCTGGAAAATTCGAAATTCTAAGATTGAAATGAACTTGTACTGCTTTGCCTTATTCTCAGGATGATGCCAATAATGATCCACAGTGGTCTGAGGAGCAACTCATTGCTGCACAGTTTTGTTTTGCTGGACTTGCTATAGGCCAGACTGAAGTGGACATCATGAGTCATGCTACACAAGCTATTTTTGAAATACTGGAGAAAGCCTGGCTGCCCCAGAACTGCACGCTGGTTGATATGAAGGTACTGATAAAATAAGGTTTAAAAATGAAAGTTGTAAATAAGAAATGTCCTTAGTAGTGTGTGATTTTCTTTTTTCAAATCATTTCCTTGGTAATGTGCTGCTTCTAGATTGAATTTGGTGTTGATGTAACTACCAAAGAGATTGTTCTTGCTGATGTAATTGATAATGATTCTTGGAGACTCTGGCCATCAGGAGATCGGAGCCAGCAGAAAGACAAACAGGTATGTAGTGCTTTGTAAGATTAAGCTGTGGCAGTGGTGAGGGGAAGGGGATATTAGTCTGATATCTTGTTAAGTGTTTGCCTTCAAAAATCATTTCTCTCTGCTGGAGATACAGCACAATGTTAGGGCACGTGCTTAGCACACACAAGGCCCTGGATTCAGCCTTCAGTCCCAAAAAGTAAAAGTAGACAGAACTCTCCTGTGGTAGTAAGGAATACTTTTAACCTACAAAAGCAGGTTTTTGTATTATTTGTCATCTTTTGATTCTTAAACAGGAAAGGAGCGAGTGTCCTTGTTTATCTAATAAGTATCTTCACAATATCAAGACTAACAAATCTGGGATTCTACATAGCAAGTCTCAAGGGCTTAAGTCGGTTACTTGTAATTGCTAATAAAAGCATTGGACCTTAGATGAAAAGCAAAACTTAACTTTGCTGCAGAAATTTTTTATTGGAAAAACATTTGTACAGCAGGGTGCATCTTCAGACACATCTTATTATGGGAACTTGTCATAGCTCTTTTTAGCAAGTCTTTAAGCAAGTCTTTTAGATACCATGATAAGATCTTCTAACTTTGTATCTTATTTTCCAGTCTTACCGTGACCTCAAGGAAGTAACTCCGGAAGGACTCCAGATGGTAAAGAAAAACTTTGAGTGGGTTGCAGATCGAGTGGAGGTAATTCTTCTCTAATAAACCTGCAATAAACAAAACTTGATGGCATCATTGGGCTGAGGAAGTAGCTTGGTAGCTTTTAAAGTGTTTACCTGTTTTGAAGCCTGAAGACTTGGCTCTAATTCTCTAGCACCTATATAAAACAACAAAGAAAATGCCAGATGTGGTGGCATTTGTAATCAGTCCCAAGGTTGGGATTCGGGGCAGGAGGACCCCTGGCCTCCCATGGTGGCCAGCATACTTGGAAAGTTCCAGGCCACAGACAGTCCTGTCTCCAGAAGAAAGAAAAAAGATAGATATGACAAGATGGCTCAGTGGTTTAATCACTTGTTGCAAAGTCTCGTATAATAGAGATCAAAGGAAAAAGCCAAATCCGCAGAGTTCTCTGACTTTCACATTTGTGTGGACATATATACAAAAATAAATTTTTAAATTAGGGGGAAGTTGGCTGGCACCTGAGGAGCATCTGTGCTGTCCTCTGCGTTCCACACAGTTCCACATGTTTGTACATAGCAAACAGTGTATCCAGGATGCTGACAGGAGACCAAGATGTGAAGTTTCAAGGTCCAGGCCTGTGTGGGCAACCTGATTAAGTGAAACTATGCGGGGTGGGGTTTTTGTTGTTGTTGTTTTTTGTTTTGTTTTGTTTTTGAGGCAGGGCTTCTTTGTAGTTTTGGACCCTGTCCTGGAACTCCCTCTGTAGACCAGGCTAGCTTCGGCTCTCTGCTGGGATTAAGGGCTCGCACCACGACCGCCCATTTTGTATCTTTTTTTTTTTTTTTTTTTTTTTTTTGTTTTGTTTTTGAGGCAGGGCTTCTTTGTAGTTTTGGACCCTGTCCTGGAACTCCCTCTGTAGACCAGGCTAGCTTCGGCTCTCTGCTGGGATTAAGGGCTCGCACCACGACCGCCCATTTTGTATCTTTTTTTTTTTTTTTTTTTTTTTTTTCAGTGACTTTGAAAGAAAGGAACAGCTTTAGAGGTGGCCCCCACCATGCTACCTTACCAGGACTCTCTGCCGGTGTGGGAGCCTGGGGTTCTGTTTCTAACCTGTGTGTCATTTTCATTTTTATGGTATTACAACTGTGAATCCATGAAAGTTGAGTGGGATTCATTATGAATCATAATCACTTTTTAGAAGATTATTTCCAATTTATGTGTGTAGATAGCGCAAAGTGGCCAACTGACAAATTTATAACCTAACCTAATTTGGCTGATTATGCTTTAAAGGTGCAACAGAATGCTGAAACCCCTGGGATGAAATACTTTGTTATTGTTCCCCGAATATTAAAATGCTTATTATCTTATTAATTAGTAAACATAATTTGTCTGGTTAAAAAGTTTTATCTGTTGGCAGGCAGGCAGGCAAGGTGGTACATGTCTGTGATCCTAGGACCCAGAAGGCAGTAGGATTACAAGCTTGAGTCAAGCCTGAGCTGTGTAGCCAGACCCTACCTTAAGTTAAACAAATTTATGCATTATACAGAGGTTTGGGATGCGTTCATTCTTTTTTGAGACAGGCCCTTGCAATGTAGACCGGGATGGCCACCAACTCCCAGGAATCTTCCTTCCTCTGTCTCTTTGGTATTGGGATTAAAGGTGTGTGCCACTGTGTCTAAGATTCTTACTATTACTTTAATGATCATTTTGGTCTTTTGAGAAAGAAAATGCCAACTGTGCATGGTGGCACACTTTTAGTCCTAGCCCTTAGAAGAGAGATGGCATTTCTCTGAGGTTAAAGCCAGCTTGCTCCACCTAATGAGACCTGTCTCAGAAAATAAAACAAAAAAAAAAAAATTGTGTGCTGAGTCTGTAGCTTAGTTTACAAGTGCTTGCCTAGCTGTCATGAAGCCCTAGGTTTGATCTCCTGGACTGCATAAAACCAAATGTGATGGTGCTCACCTGTGAGCCACCACGCAGGAAACCAGAGGCTTATAATCATGCTCAGTTTCAGTTGCCTGTAAGGCTCAGGTCGTCCGGGGCTACACAGACAAAACCCTTTCAAAAAAGGGAAGGAAAAGATAGAGAAGCCACCTGTCTGGGTGCTGGAGGCAGAAAGGCAAGAGTGAGTATCCGGAATTGATGGGCATCCTCAGCTGTGTAACATCCTGGCTCACCGTACACACACACAGAAAGAAAAGATACTCTCTTACACTGACTTCTTGTGGTACCCATTTTTGTCTTTTCCATACCCATTTCTCCTCTAGTTGCTTCTGAAGTCAGACAGTCAGTGCAGGGTTGTAGTGCTGATGGGTTCAGCTTCTGACCTTGGTCACTGTGAGAAAATTAAGAAGGCTTGTGGAAACTTCGGGATTCCATGTGAACTCCGAGTGACATCTGCCCATAAAGGACCAGATGAGACATTGAGGATTAAAGCAGAGTATGAAGGTAAACTTTATAAATAAATGAGGAATTTTGGCTGTTTCTGATTTTGATAAAAGATTTTAAAATATTATTTTTGAATAATATGTTTAAAAGAGCCTTTCCATATTTCCAAGGAAAATCATGTGGCATGCCTTGTCATAAGCCATGTTTTTGGATGACTTCTGTTGTGGTCCAGCCAGCTGGTTCATACATTCCAGGGTAGAGCGAGTGATTAGAAATGTTAGGTAGGAGGAACAGAGATATGAAAGAAACACAGAGACGTGGGGCGGCAGCTCAGCCTATACTCAATTCGCCTGCATTTAATTTTCATAAACTTTTATACCCTAATAAAAGAGGGGGGAAAGAAGGCAAAAGATTGCTTTAACATGACACAAAGGACAACCAGCACAGTTACTTGCTTCAATACTAGACATCGAGCCATTATCTCCTGAGTAAAGCATTTGATGTTTTAGGCAGGATATGGATATGTGGCAAGCACAACCTAGACCAAGTATCCTGTAGGCAGCCACTCCCTATGTCAAACCTCCTATTTTAAAATGAAGGAGCAGAAATAGGCTCATTCTCTGGGCCATCTTAATATCCAAAACAGCACTTAAACACACCCTAGATCAGGGTTTCTTGTTTGTAGCCACACTCCTGGTCACCAACTTTGAAAGAGTAAAATTAAGCTCCTACTCTGATCCTTAGTCAAGGTGGAACAGGCTCCCATCTGTCTGCCTCCACATAGGCCTGTACTTTTAATTTCCAGGGATGCATTAGAAACCTTTAAAAAAACAAGGAGCAAGAACTTAAAACACAAGTGTGAAGGGGCTGGAAAGAGGTCTCAGTTGAATTCCCTGTGCCCACATTAGGCATCCCACAACTGCCTGTAACTTCAGTTTCAGGGTATCTGACATCCTATGCCTGTTGGGGCACCTGCATGTTTGTGATGCCAATAAACTCATGCAGGCATACATAGTTATAAATCGTTTTTTAAAAAATGGCTCATTGATTAAGAGCACTCACAACCATCTGTAGCTCCAGTCCAAGGATGTTCTGGCATGAGGGAAAGCGAACTACGCCTGTGAGGATGTGTGGTCTCCTTGTCTAATTATCAACGCCCCTTGAGCATTGTTTCTGGTGTGTTTCAAAAGAAACGGAGCCCCTTACCCACCTGTATGAGGCCTAAGGCTGAAGCAGCGTTTCTTTGTTCTGGGCCTTTCTCTTTGTTAGCTTTCTTAGAAGGAAATGAGAAATAAAAGGCTATGGTTTCATTAAATAGGATATTAAATAAATGATAGGATAAAAAATAAAGGATATGATATCATTGATCTAAAATACTGAGGTCTGGATTCACAAGAAAACTTTTCTAGGGAAAAATGTTTGATTCTTTTGGTGACTACTACAGAAGTATAGTTAATCATGGGAGGAATGCTTCCCAGTCCTTTTAGTAAGCTAATTAAGACTTGGATTCTTTCTCCAGAAATGCAGATTGAGTTATAATATAGCTCAGTTGGTGGAGTGTTTACTTAGCATGCAAGAAATTCAGGATTCAACATATATAAAACCCAGAACAGGTATCACACCTATAATCCTAACAGTTGGAGGGTCAAGCTGAGCCTGGGCTAAAGTAATACCATATGTAATATTTCAGGTTGGAAATTTGTATATGCACTTTGGCTGTTGGCTTTTGATGCTGGAAATGATCGAGCCTATAGTTTCAGGCACCCTAACTAATCACGTTAGCTGTGGGATCTTTCCTGTATGTACCCCAGCACCCAAATCTTATGTATTGGGGAAGTAGCCGCAACATTTTTACTCACTTTTAAATGAGTACTGGTAGTGTGTTGAAGGAAAGCTCAACATGAAAGATAGCCCTTCAGCTGGTGGGGTCTTCATGTTGCTTGAGTCTAAGGAGCCATAGCAGAAGGAAGCTATGAATCATACATTCCCTCACCTACTTCACGACATTGCCTTTATACCATAGATCTCAAAAAATGGCCACACCTATTCTACCTAGGTTATTATTTAACTGTACACTTAGGAAACAAAGTGAATTTTAATTTTGAATATATGTATGCAACTATCTTTTTAGATTCTTTATCCACGGCAGATTACTAAGGGATTTAATTTTATTTTTATTGTATAGGTATGTGTAGATTCATGTGCCATGAGCATGCATGCAGGTTAGAGAACAGCTTGCAAGAGTCAATTCTCTCCAACTATATGGTTTCCAGAGGTCAAGCATAGGTCATTAGACTTGAAAACAAAGTCCCCCTTTCCCACAGAGCCATCTCACCTGCCCAAGATTGTTCTGTTCCTGCTGTTACTGTCACCAAAACAAATTACTTGGTTATCTTGTAATTTCCCTAGGGGATGGCATACCTACTGTATTTGTCGCAGTGGCAGGCAGAAGCAATGGTTTGGGCCCAGTGATGTCTGGTAACACTGCATATCCAGTTATCAGCTGTCCTCCCATCACACCAGATTGGGGTGCACAGGATGTGTGGTCATCTCTTCGATGGCCCAGTGGTCTTGGCTGTTCAACTATACTCTCTCCAGAAGGATCCGCCCAGTTTGCTGCTCAGATATTTGGGCTAAACAATCATTTGGTGTGGGCCAAACTTCGAGCAAGCATATTGAACACGTGGATATCTTTAAAGCAAGCTGAAAAGAAAATCAGAGAAAGCAATTTGTGAAAAAAAAAAAAAAAAGGAAAGGAAGAGAAAAAATTTACCTTTTAGGGGAAAAGTTACACATTCCTAGTTTGGATTAAAAAGGAAAGAATTCAAACAATGATTTCACATCAGAGAAATCAATTCAACTAACTACTGAACAAATGGTCCTCTAGATATCACCTACTATACGGTCATTGTTGGGCAGTTGTGTAACATTAGCAAAGAAATGTCTTTTATGGAGTTGGAGCTATGTCTCTGTGCTTAAGAATCGGTGTGGTTCTCTTGCAGAGGACTGAGTTTGGTTCCCAGCATCCATGTGGAATAATAATCACCTGTAACTTCTCATTATTTCTAAATGCTAATAATGACTTTATATAAATCAGTAGTTACTACTTGATCTTCTATAGTTCACTGTTTGAAAATTAAAATATTTGTATTGTTTATGCTAATAACAATACATTCTTCTCACTGCGTGGGTCTGTATTCTAAGTCATTATCTAAGAAAGTACACAGCTACATCACTCCAGCTAAGTTTGTGCTGTTTTTCTACAGCAGTGAGGAAACCCTAGGGCCTTGCACATGTAGGCAGGCACTACCACTTTTATTTCTGTAAAACATTTGAGCCACACCTGCAGGCACCTTCCTACCACCTTTTAAAAAATTGGATCTCCAGTGTATAATCAAGCGAGTGGGTGGGTAGAAGTTTACATGTCCATTTTTATGAGAAAGGAGTATAGGTTTGCAAAGAAGCGTCCACAGATGAACTGGTGACAACCCACTTTAGTCTATGTCCCACCTTTCACCTATTCAGATGCTACCTCTTATAAGCTACTTGCTTGGGCCCTGTAGGGTGTAATTAGCTAACCGTTCCTTCAGCTAGACATCAAGATAGTTAAAACTTACCATATTTTCTCAGCCTTTTTCTTAGGTATTGGTGCCGTCTACTTTAAGATTCTTAGCAGTCCAATGTCGGCCTTTGCCACACCTACATATACCAGAAGGCTGAGTCCTCCTATTTTTGCCATTTGGTGTCCTAAAGGCTATTGGCCAAAGAAGCTCCCACTGCAGAAAGGTGCTGGGGATAGAGTGTAGTGGCAGAGCATTTTTCTGGCATGCACAAGGCTCTGGAAGGAGGAATCATTTTTTCCCCAGGGAAGCAATCCCCTTCTTCCCCTCCCCCACAGTCCAAAAAGTAAAATACTGGTTATTTGGGCTTCATCTTCAGTTTCCATAAAACATAGACACGGTGGATATAACATGTTATGAAATTGCCTGAGGGTCTCAAGCAGCGGGTGCCAGGCAGTGGGTCCCAAGAGCCGCCACCCCTAGGCAGGGCCCAGCCAGGCAGTGGAGGCAGCAGGCTGGTGCTACAGAGAGTGAGTCCCGGGAAAGTGCAAGTTCCCAGCAAAGGTGCAGGTTCCCTGCGGCATGTGGGAGGCACATGGACAGACGCATCGTACAGAATAGAGTTGTATATTTATTAGTTGAGTTATGGAATGGGGAAGAAAAAGAGGACAGAGAAAAAGGAATGGAGAAGTGGGGAGAGAGGCAGAAGCGAAGCTGCCTCTCCGAGAGGAAGATGGAAAGGAGAGAGAGCTCAGGCGGGAAGATGGAGATCAGCCTGCCTCAGCGGATGGGGAGGGAGTGGGCGCGGCTTGTCTCCCAAAGTGATGGACAACCATAACGGTTCTTTGCTCGCTTGTCAACTCTAGAGAAATGCTGCACACTTTGTTTCTCTCACAGCATATTAGTTACTCTGCACATGTGTGACAAGATACCAACCACAGCTACTTAACGGGATGGCTTTTCTCTGGCTCACAGTGGGGAAGGCCTGCTGTCAGGAGTGCTAGTCATGCTCCCAGGGGCAGAAAGGGGAATGAATGTTAGTGCTAGGCTCACTCTGCTTTTCATTCTGTCCATGGCCTAGCCCATGGGATGGTGCCTCCCACATCTAAGATGAGTCATCCTGGCTCAGGGAGCTCTCCTGGGAACACCTTCACCAACACATCCAACAGTGTGTTTCCATGGTGATTTTAAGTCCTGTCAAGTTGACAGTTAACCATCACAGTTTCACTCTGCTATGCCTAGGTGTCGCCTAGAAATTAAAGAATTACAGTTTGGGTTTTTTTAGATTTATTTATTATGTATACAGTTTTCTGTCTGCTTGTGTGCTTGCAGGCCAGAAGAGGGCACCAGATCTCATTACAGATGGTTGTGAGCCATCATGTGGCTGCTGGGAATTGAACTAGGACATCTGGAAGAGCAACCTCATCAGCCCCCATGGTGTTTTTTTTTTTTTTTTTTTAACATCTAAACAGTCTTACTGTTGCTTGATGTGTTGATATTTCTGCTCTACTACCCCACAGTTAGACCCCACCTGACTAGGTACGTGAAAATTATTTTTAAGCATGGACAGATTGGTTAACAGAACATCTATTAGCAGTACTCATCATCAGTTTGACCATTTGTTTTCACACTTATTTTTAAATATGTTTACATGTATGGGTATGTGTATGTAAATATCAATGCCCTTAGACCAGAGGTGTCAGGAGTTTCCTAGAGCTGGAGTTACTGCCTGGTATGGGTGATGGGACTCATGCAAGTCCTCTGGAAGAACAGTGTATTCTCTTAACCAAGGAGCAATTTCTCTAGCCCCCATTAGTTTCTTTTAATATGCAGTGTAAGTCCTCGGTATAATCATTATTTGCATTTGAAAGTGTGTTTTGTTTAAAATGCGTAAACGTTTTTCATTTCCCTGACTTGTAGAGGAACATCAAGTGCCAATGGTATAGTTTTTATTTCTTGAGACACTGACATGTAGTCCAAGTGTGCCCCACACCTGATCTATAGCCGAGGGTAACCTTGGATTTCTGACCTTCCTACCACTACCACCTGATTTAGATGGTGCTGAGGATTGGACGCAGGCCTTTATGGTGCTAGGCAAGCACTCTGCCAAATGAGCTACACCCCCAGCCCTGCCTGGTTTTTAAATCTTTGTTGTAAATCTATGTGAGATTTTTGTTGCTTCAATAAGTAATCTAAAATCAAGTGAGTTAATATGTAAACCTGGCAAATGACTATAGTATATTAGATCCTTTTAACAGCTGTATAGAAAATAAAATTCTAGCTCTCCATGAAAACTACCCTGACTAGGACTTCATCAGCTACATTTGTTCTGCTGTGGTATAGGCAGACTGCTCAGACTCTGAATAATCACACAGAAACTATAGTAATTACAATACTGTTTGGCCTGTTAGCTCAGGCTTATTAACTAACTCTTAAATCTTAAATTAACATATTTCTAGTAATCCATGTATCACCATGAGGCTGTGGCCTACCAGAAAGGTTTCGTGCATCTGTCTCCTTTAGCAGCTGCATGGTGTCTCTTGACTCCACCTACTCTATATTCATCTTTGTTTGGATTTCCTGCCTGGCTATATTCTGCCCTGCTATAGGCTAGGGTAGCTTCTTTATTAACCAATGGTAATAAAACATTCACAGCATACAGAGGGGAATCCCTAGAACAGGTTAACATGTCCCAGCAAATAAAAGGCAGTTTGGGATGATGTGGGGCTAAATAGCACTTGTCTCATGGGATGGGTGGTGTAAAATAGTATATGTGGAAGCTTCCCAGGAGTCATAAGTGGTCCGGTTTATTCATACACAGACAAGCTTTTGAGTGCCTACATAATAACTAATGAATTTGACTGGGCTAAGAGATGCCCAGGTAGCTGATAAAATTATTTCTGCGAGTGTTTCTGAAAGTAGCATTGAATATTGACCAAGTAAAAATCTGTTGAAGGATAAACTAGATTGTTCTGTTTGACACGGAAAATGTCTCTGCCCTTAGACATTAGCATTCCTGGCTAGGGGCCACCATGCTTGACCTGAAACTATTAAGTAATCATGTACACTGACCATGGCTTTTCTTTCTCTGGAGACCTCCCACAAATACCCTATAAACATGTACAAGATTCTGAGGATGCAAAGATGAGAACAATTGAATTTCTGCCCTTAGTAAGTCTTTGCTAAACAGTCCTTTGTAGTGTTTGCATGGCTGGTGGTTTTGTGTGTGTGAGGAGGTTGGGTTTTGTTGATTTTGTCTTTTGTGGGATCACCCACCCCTGTGGAAGGGATTGAACACAGGTCCTTGTGTGTGCTGGGCAAATGACTATGAATTAGCTTCAATACTTTAAATGACCCTAGTATGGAATAGTGACAAGGTGCTTTTGATAGACTTTCTGGACTCTAAGGAAAAATGCAGAGAATAAAGAGGGGGATTAACGTCTCCTTTTATTCTCAATCATCACCCTCAGTTTTTTCATAAAATTTACCACCACCAGGTATCTTTGTTTATTGCTTATCACTTCCAGCTAGAAAGTACATAACCCCAGTACACTGGACATCTTGTTTTATCTCAGCAACAGTCAATTTCTAGGACAGGTATACATATGCCACTGAAATACTCAATGAATGAAAAGAGTGACAATTCCCAAAGGTGGAGACACAACCAGTGCATGTCCAGCAGCTGTCTTCCAAAGACCCTTCTGACACTGTTTAGAGGTGGTGGGACCTTTAGAAGGTGGAGCCTAGTTAGAGTGTCTTCTTAAGGGAGACATTTGGACTGGGGCTTTGCCAGCTTCTTGCTTCCCGGTAATCATTAAGTGAGTAGCTCTAGGCGACTACCACAAGCTTCCCACCATGCTCTTCCTCCCCAAGGTTCCAAAGCAACCAACCAACCATGGGCTGAAATTTGTGAATTCATGATCCAAAATAATCTTAGTATGATGTATTACACTAAGCCCTCAAAGTTGGCAGGCACCATATGACCACTGGCTAGACAGCCCTTGACTCAGACAATAGGAAATAAATATTTGGTTTAAAAGCTGAGTAACAGGTGGTGGCGGCGTACTGGTAGCATACACCTTTAATTCCAGGCAAAGGCAGGCAGACATTCCTGAGTTCTATGCCAGCTTGGTCTACAAATCGAGCTTCAGGGCAGCCAGCTGAACTGTTAACCCAGAGAAACTCAGGGGCGGGGAGGGGGAGGGGCACGGCATAACAACCTCATTAGGAGAACCTGGGGTTGACTCTGGAGGAAGTGAAGGGAGGTTTGGCACAGGTCTCCCCGGTTACCATAAAAAGCAGTGACAGCAAAGTAAATAAGGTTTCTGGCCTCAGGATTATAAGAGTAAGATAGTACTTAAATACTTAAAGGATCAGTGCTCAGAGGTACAGTCTGGTACTGAGTGCGTAGCTGATGGTAAGAGCACTTAGCAGGCATGGGCCTGCTTTCCACCGCCACCCAAGGAAGTGTCTGACCCCTTAGAACCAGAATGTAGAACGGCTATGTGAATTTACAGAGGTACTTGAAGGAAGTCCTCCAAGAAGTAGTTTACTGTGTGGCATCCACATAAATCGTAGAATCCAGTTCAGAACTGGGCATTCTCGCCTGATTAGGCGCCAACCCTCTGCTCCTGAACTGGATCTCGAAGAGGTTAAACAGTGCCTTCGCATTTGCGTCCGCACTAGAGTCAGCCCCGGGTTCTAACCACCGTTTCAAGTCCTGAAATGGCAATTCTGAAACACCTGCCTCCTTCACGCGATTCCCGAGGTTTTCTTAGTTACCGTCTTTACCGAAGCCTGTCGCCCCGCCGCAGCCTGACCATCGTGGTCGCACCAGAAGGTGCGCGGCTTTGGGCGGACAACTTCGGTGAGCCCCTCCTGAGCCCTACCCTTTCTTCCTCCAGCCGCCTTTCGTCTGGAGTAGGAGTGCTAACCACTAGGTAAACCAGTTTCTTGCCGGGAGACCGGAAGAAGAGCGAAGAGCGGTTTCCTACGCTAGCTCTGGGACCTATACGCTGGCGACTCCCAGTCGCCTAGCAACCACTAACTTCCTCCCCCCCCCCGCCCGGCCAACTATGAGATTCTCTTCCGGGGCAGAGGTCGCCCCGCTCCTACCCTCGTCTCCTACAAGATGGCGAGCGGCGGCAGCGGCGGGGTGTCGGTTCCTGCGCTGTGGAGTGAGGTGAACCGTTATGGCCAGAACGGCGACTTCACGCGTGCCCTCAAGACCGTCAACAAGAGTAAGTGTCGTGGCGGCCCGGGCTGTCAGGACGCCGCCGTCCGTCCGTGTCCAGCGCTCGACGCCTCAGCACAGCGCCGTGGGGATCGCTGCGTCTTCCGGCGCAGCCCCAAACCCGGAGGCGGGCGGCAGCCCCACGGCCACCGGCGGCCCGGGCTCGGTTGCTTAAGGCCACGTGGACTTCCTCCGTGCCCGCGGGATCCGACGCCGAGGGGGAGGGGGGCCTTAAAGAGACCGCGGCGTCCCGAACCGCATCCAAATTGATCTCGATTTCTTCTCCGCTGCCGGATTTTGCAGAGACGTCAGATTGACTCTTCTTCGTTATTTTGAGAGACCTGATCCGTACAGTCTCATGGAGGGAACCTGTTGACTGGGGCAAGGGTAGGGGCAGGAGAAGCAACCTTGCTGGATACGTAACAGCATGTTGCAGACAAGGGGTGGGGTGTGGATGTCAAGGCTCCATTTATTCGTTTCCGCGTCTATAGTCTCCCCGTGGTGTTTAGCCAGAGTGTATGAGTGTGTGTGTGTCTCCGCGTAAGTGCCCCAACATTTAAAATTACATAGGAAGAAAACTCGGATCTGTGTTTTTACCCCCCCCCATAAGTGATCATTTCTAATTTTAATTGTCTTCAGTATGAGATTCCACACGTTGTTAGATGCGCTTGTGTGTTAGGCTTGGTAATGTAACTACCGAACGGTTTAGCTGCGCAAAACACTAGTTACGTAAAAGGTACAGCAGTAACCTACACTTTGCACCTTTGGGTTGTTGAATTACTGTGAAAATAATGATGGTGCCACAGTGCATTGAGGAAAATAGCGACTAATTTGAATCCTTGATTCTACTTGAATTAACACTATCCCCTAACTGGGCCTCCAACCAATACTTAGCAGTGTAACCCTCTGCAGTAATACTTTAAGCAGCCAGGACTGTCATTTTAGCAATATATATCACTTTCTAGAAATTCCTTTGACTCATAAACTGAGAATTGAACTCCTGTAGTTGACCAGGAGCAAGGACAACCATGATCCTAGTCATTTTGACACTGACCCTCTGTTAGCATTCAGCCTAGGCCACCTGAGTTGTTTGTATATCTCTTTGATCTCCTTATGGGAAAAGGAAAATTTGAGTATCTGTAACATTTCCATGAGATAAATCATGCCTACATTGTCCTTTGGTTTTGCAGTGCTAGAAATTGGACTTAGGGCCTCACATATGTTACGCGAGCTATCTTCCCGTTTTTATTTAGTAAAACATTGGGTAAGAAATGGATTTAAAAATGACTTTCCTAAAATCGTTCTCTAGTATTGCAGATCAACAAGGATGACGTAACTGCCCTGCACTGCAAAGTTGTTTGCCTTATTCAGAATGGAAGTTTCAAAGAAGCCTTGAATGTCATCAATACCCACACCAAAGTGTTAGCCAAGTAAGTGGTTTAGTTAGTTGTCCAGTTACTAGGAATACTTTGTTAGCATTGTTTGCTTCCACTAGTCACATGCTTTTGACCTACTTTTCTTTCCCCTTTGTTTTGTTTTGTTTGCCATGGGTCTTTCTGAAGTTGGAAGAAGCAGTAGTTACTTTTGTTCTTTTCTACTATACCATCAGAAGCATTTATTGAGGTTTTTGTTTGTTTTCCCTGGTTTCATTGTTTTGTATTTGCATGTTTGTTTGTCCTGGGTCTAATCCTTGATAGCCTGGAATTTACTGTGTAGCCCAAGTAGGTCTCAAATTTTAAAATCCTGTTTCAGCCTCCTGAACGATGGGATGACAGGTAAGTGCCACAGTCCCCAGCTTTGTTTCTTTTGAACTAGTAGGAAGGGGCAAACTATAAATGAATGCAGAATATAAATGTGAAAAGAGCCAGGTGTATAA
The DNA here is from genome assembly GCF_014885135.2 of Alexandromys fortis. NCBI lineage: Eukaryota > Metazoa > Chordata > Mammalia > Rodentia > Cricetidae > Alexandromys > Alexandromys fortis. The sequence continues at coordinate 32,360,537 of NW_026067949.1, forward strand.
TTTATGCTTGTAATCCTGTTCTCAGGATGCTGAGGCCGAGTTCCTAGTTTGAGGCTCTGTTTCCAAAGGTGGGGTTTGGTGAAGGGCGTGAGTAATAGTTCATGGAGCGGGGAAAGGAGGGAGAAAGCAATCATGAATCCATCAGTGAATATGTATAAGGTCAGCGCATAGGCACATCTAAATTGATGGAAGGCTTTAAAGTGATGTGGCAGGCTTTGCCTGACCTTTGGCCCTAACTCCATTAATTGTTTAGGCAAGACCTTTCAGTTGTTTAAGTTTTTGTTGGTTTTTAATTTAATTTATCATTTCACAGAATGTGAACTTCCTGAATGGTTACTTTTTTACATTTGTTTTGATAGATTTTTTTTCTGAGTGGGAGATTTTAGTTGAAACTTCAAAGTGAACTTTAGATATCATATTAATGGGTGAGTTTTAAATCTGGGTATTTAAATGCTGCTTGTTTGGTTTTATCTTTGCCAGTTAATTATAAATACAGTATTTTACTTCTAATTTTTTCCTTTGCTAATTATTTGCTTCATGAACAAAAACAGAAGCATTATATAACATATTAGGAAGATTTAAGAAACATTTTTCTTTGGCATCTTGTGTTTCCCAGACTGGTCTCGAGCTCCTGAAGTAGCTGAGGTAGAGCTTAGGTTTCTGATCTTTACCCGTACTTCCCAGGGCTGAGATAACAGATGTGTACCACATGCAGTTGTGGGGTGCTGGGCATAGAACCAGGACTTGGTGTATCCTAGGCAAGCACTCTACCAGCTGTGTGTCAAGATGAACCATTTGAGTATTTGTATCTAAGGCAGTCATGGCATGATTGCCGTCTTTAATGCCTATTTCAAAATACCAGTAGTTTTGTTAATATTCACGAAAAAGAAGAGTCGATGAGGAAATGAATGTAGTACTTTGTGCCTCTTTAAGAGTATGTTATTTGGGAGGGAAGTCAGAAAGCTTTGTTTTGACTATTAAATAGATTAACATGCGTTAAGTGCTTAGAGCAGTGGCCCTCAGCCTTCCTCATGCTGAGACCCTTTAATACAATCCCTCTGTTGTGGAGACCCCCAACCATAGAATTAATGCAATGCTACTTTGTAGCTACTGTTTATTGCTATTGTTATGAATTGTATTGTAAATATCTGTGTTTTCTGATTGTCTTTGGGGGTCATGACCCACAGATTGAGAACCACTGGTTTAGAGCAATCTGGTATATATGGAGTGTTACATTATTATATAATAATCAGATCCTTTTTTATTTATTTATTTTTTCTTCAGTAATTCTCTCTCCTTTGAGAAGGCATATTGCGAGTACAGGCTGAACAGAATTGAAAATGCCTTGAAGACAATAGAAAGTGCCAACCAGCAGACAGACAAACTAAAGGAGCTTTACGGACAAGTGGTAATTACTGCTTTAAATATTTGTTGACAGTCATCCCAAGGAAGCATGGCCTTAGCCCTAACATGGAGCAGGGTTGAGGAAATTCAGCCCATTCTGATCTCAACAGAATTAGCCACCAAACCAGTTCTTGAGGTTTGGCTATATTCCCTGTTCTTGCTCTTTGCTGGAAGAGTTGTATGTATAGCATTCTATAAGCTAAGATTTCTTCAAGGTCAGTGCGTGAAATTGGAACTTCTGGTTAGAAAGGTAAAGAAAGGCCAGTGAGCTGTGTACATAGGTGAGACAATATTTCTAATATTAACTAGTATTCTAAGTTGAAAATAGGATGATTATGAAGGGTGGGAATTTGGGGGACTTTTTTTGCAATATATATTTTATTTGTAAAACTATGCCCTATGAAAATATTCTGTTTTTAAAATTAGATTTATTCGTTGTATGTATGTGTGAGTATTCTGCTTCCATGTATAGTATGTGCACCACATGCTTGCTTTGTGCCATAGAGGTCAGAAGACAGTGTCCCATGCCCAGGAACTGGAGTTACAGATGGTTGTGAACCACCATGTAGATAGTAGGAGTTAAACCTGGGTCCTTTGCAAGAACAGGTACTCTTAACCACAGAGCTGTCTCTCCAGCCCCTGAAAATATTCTCAAAGGATTTCAGACAAAATTCAGCCTGATCTGAAAGTGCTGTTAACGATGAGAGGACAGAGGTGTAAACTGGATCATTATAGGTAGGTTCCAGGACTTGAAGGAACTAGTCTCTGGACACATAGGGGCCTAATGGGTCTAGAGGAGCAGCTGTTACTGCCCTTCTTGTTTGTTGATTTTGTTTGAAGGAAGGTTCTTTCTTAGTATATAGCTATGGCTGGCCTGGAACTTGCTGTGTTGACTAGACTGGCCTTAAACTCACAGAGATCCTTCTGCTAGGATTAAAGGCATGTGCTGTCACGCCCAGCCCTGTTGCCGTCCTTTTAGAACAGCCTGACTAAAGCAAGACTTGTGTTGTATATACTTGGTACTACTATCATATTGTGTGACCCTTAATTTCTGAGAAACAGAAAGTAAAGGTTGTATATAGTGAACTTTTAGGATATTTTAAGGCTTTAGTTGGCATTTAATTTTTCTTCTATTACTGGCACTTAGTAATCATTTTGTGTGGCCTTTTTTCTTCATTGTAATTCAGGTAGCCAAATTATATAGGTTTTTATAGATTGCATAGATCGTTATAAAAAGATAAAGAACTTGCTTTCTAAATGTAGGTATTATAATACCTACAAATGTATATTATAATAAAGATTCAGCACAAGCAATTTTTCTTGAAAGTATTAGCACACAAAACTAGTTAAAAATATATACAAAAGATAAACCTTTCACTTGCTCCTATTGTGTTCCCATGTTCCTTACTGGTTCCAGAAAATGTTAGTGCGTCTGAAACCAAGACCCTTAGTCACCTCTGACTTCTTTGTTTTGGCCTTAGCTCTACCGCTTGGAACGGTATGACGAGTGCTTGGCTGTGTACAGAGATCTTGTCAGGAACTCGCAGGACGATTATGATGAGGAACGGAAAACAAACCTGTCGGCAGTTGTTGCAGCGCAGAGCAATTGGGAGAAGGTGGTTCCAGTGAGTATCCTTCTGATCCACGCAGCTATGAAACAATATTCATGTACTTGCGGTTTGACTGACGTTTTTCTCTGTGACAGGAGAACTTGGGTCTCCAAGAAGGCACACATGAGCTCTGCTACAATGCTGCCTGTGCACTGATAGGGCAAGGCCAGCTGAACCAGGCCATGAAAATCCTACAGAAAGCTGAAGGTTGGGAGTTTTTAAAGCTTTCTGTAACTACAGTGTGGGATACATAACTTTAGATAATCTCTAAAAATCGCATTTAATATTTGTGAAATTCTGAAGTGGAAGTTACTGGGGCAGTGAGATTTTCAGAGGTTTGTCTAGCCATCTCTCATTGTCCATCTTTCTAGTTCTATTGAAGAATTAAAGTTGTTTCTAAAGTTTGATTTTGAAGAATAGGTATTTGAGGGGTTAATATGAGGACTAAGTATAAATTAATTGACTCACAACAAAACAGTATTATAATAAAATGATTCCTGAACCAGTGAAGGGTCAGTGAAACAGCTCAGCGAGCTAGGGCGCTGGCCTCTATCCCTGATGACCTGATAGCCACATGGTGGGAGGGGATTGACTGCTACAGGTTGTCCTCTGACCTCCACATGACATGATACACAAACACATGCTCAGGTGCGCACACACATGCAGAATAAATTTTATAAATGTAAGTTTAAATTTTTTAAGAAGTCATTCCATATATATTAGTTATTATTTCTACTCAATACATATTACTCCTGTGTACATGTGCACATATGAACTGTACCACTCAAGGACATTTTAGCTCATTTAATATTTTTTTTACATATATTTTATACTTTGAAGCCTTTAATTTAAAAACAGGGTGGTAGGGGTACAGTTAGCATTCTACAGGGTTTTGGGTTCAGTCTCCAGCTCCAAAATAGAAAAGAAAACAGGGAAGAAGGAGAGGAATGAGAGAGGAGAGAGAGAAGGCTTGGGTGATTTAAATTTAAATTTAGCAGATTTAAAATTTGGCTCAAAACCATCTATAGCTTAAATGTAGGAGATCTGTCACCCTCTTATGCCCTCCACAGGCTTCAGGCACACACATGATGCACTGCCTTATCCAGGAACTCTATTTCTATAATTAAATAAGAGTGTGTGTGTGTGTGTGTGTGTGTGTGTGTGTGTGTGTGTATTTTGCATAAAGGTAAACTGAAGGGATGTTTAGGAGAACGAGTTTATAAGTAGCATGAGTTTCTGTGTTGTTAAAGATAGGTCATGGGAGCTGGGGGGAGTTACGTAGTCAGTAAAGTGCTTGCCTTGCAATGAATGAACTTGTTCCTAGTCCAGTCCTCCCATAAAAAAGCTGTGGTAGGGCTGGAGAGATGACTTAGCATTTAAAAGCACTGGCTGCTCTCCCAGAGGATCCCCGTTTGATTTAGCACCCACATGGTAGCTCATAATCACATGTAATTCCCATTCTAGGGAACCAGATTCCTTCCTCTAGCCTTCATGGCCACCAAGCACACACATGATGCACATACTACATGCTAGCAAAACCTACATCTAAAATTAACAATTGCAAACAAACAAAAACTCTGGGCCTAAGGATGTATCTCAGTTGGTAGACTGCTTGAAAATTGCTCAGAAATTAGCTTTGCCCTTTGAACTGTGAAAAGAATAGGAAGTGCCCAGCGATGCTAATTTTAAAGCCATTTACCATTTTTCTCCTATAGATCTTTGTCGTCGTTCATTTTCAGAAGATTCTGTAAGTATTCAATAAAGCCATATTTTATGTTTTGACTAATAGTGGTGGGAGGTTTCACTCTTGTGTTTAAACTTTGTGGGAAGGTGACAGCATACATTTGGTTCTTATCTGGTCAGATAGTAATTTTCTTCAGGAACTCGTCTTCAGCAAATCTGGGCTTTCTGTGTGATTTGTACTGAGACAAGCATCTTTTTGCGCTTGTTCTTCTTTTACTTTAATTCTTAGTTTTAACATTTCTCTATCAAGCACAAATGAAATCATGCATTTGGGAACAGCATCTCATACCCACCTAGCCAGTATACTTTCACCAGCTTAGTGCTCGGTTAGTAAAAGAGAGTACTGGGTGCTGTTTCTTTTTATTTATTTATTTATTTCTGCTTAGGATGGGGCTGAGGAAGACCCACAGGCAGAGCTGGCCATCATTCATGGTCAGATGGCGTATATCCTGCAGCTGCAGGGTCGCACCGAGGAGGCGCTGCAGCTCTACAATCAGATAATAAAACTGAAGTGAGTTGTTGAAATGAAGCATCCCTGGGGATGAGGCTTTTGTTGTTGTTGACAGTGTGTCTGATGCTAACTGTTGCTTGTTCACAGGCCAACAGATGTGGCTCTACTTGCCGTAATCGCAAATAACATCATTACCATTAATAAGGTATGAACTCTGGATTTTCTACATGTGTTTTATGCTGAGAACATATTATCCCAGCTTTTTTCTAGAATGTTTTCTTTTTTCCATTACAGAAAGAAATTCAGGTGTAACAAACTCATAATGGAGAGTATTCTCAACTCATAGTATTGGTGTTTTTGCCATGTTTATTCAAGTAGTAAAACTTTCTTAGTTGTAGGCCTTAGATTTAATAAAATATTTACTGTCTACTTTATGCTAACAATGAAGAATATCTTTGTGTTAGGAATATAAGTAGTTTGTACCTTTAAGTCCATGGGTGTTTTATATTCCTTTTCTGAGTCTGAATTGGGGGGGGGCAGTTATGAGGAACAAGATATGGGTAGGTGGTTTGTCCTACCCACCTACCCTCTGTAAAACATTACAGGAGTGGCTATAGGTATTTCTAACTCAAGAGTGCTATGCTAATCACATTAATTACTATGGAACATTGTTTAAATGGAAAAACAATTCAAGTTGAGATTGGAAATCAACTGATGTATCGTGCTGCTCCTCATCTTCAGTGGTGGGAGACTGAAAGACGCTGTTCGTATGAGGGCTAGAAAACACAGAGAAACCCTTACTTGGAAAACCAAATAAATAAAAAGAAAAGTCTCAAATTGGCATACATAAAGAATTATAAAAAATAGTAATAATACCTAATTCAAAAGCGTGGGTATTGGGAGTAGTGGCTCATACCTATAACCCCAGCACTTGGGAGGTAGAGTTAGGTAGAGAGGTCAAGAATTCAAGGCCAGCTATAGCCACCTACAACTATCTCAAAGCAATAAAAATAAGAATATGCTTGCAAGCAAGAGAAACTGTCTTCAGAGTGCTTATGGCTTAGTTGTATTACCTTCCTAAGAAATGCACAATGTTTGATAATTTTGTTTTCTACCCCTCTCACCCTCATTATGAAGAGCTGGGGCTTGAATTCAGAGCCTCAGTGCTAAGTACATGGTTGCCCTGTAAGAAGCTTCAGAAACTGAATCTTCATGTGGCTGCCTAGTTGAACTTAGGAAAGGGAATTAGTGACTGTACTACATTCGTGTTGTCTGCTACAAGTGGAGTCTGTTTCAGAAACTTAGGGATTTTCTTAGCCACAATTCAAGCAGGATTGTCACCTTCTTCACTTCTCATCTAAATTCTAAATGGCATGGTTAATAGACACTGCAGGTATGTGTCTTTGTGGTCATTTTGATTTTTTGAGACAGGGTTTCTCTGTGTAACTGCCCTGACTGTCCTGGATCTCACTCTGTATACCAGGTTGGCTTTGAACTCACAGAGATCTGCCTGCTTCTGTCTCCCGAGTGCTGGGATTAAAGGCGTGTGCCACCACTGCCCAGTATCTTTATAGTCTTAAGTGACTAGGGTTTGTATTGTCCATATTTATTACTTACAGAGAACAAAACAAACAGGCATGGTGGTTCACTCCTGACATCGTAGCACTTGAGAAGCCAAAGCAGGGAACTGCTATGGATTCCAGGCTACCTTAGGCTGTAGAGTGAGACCTGTCTGAAAACCAAACACTAAAAACGAAAAGTCTCAAAACCAGCATCCAACATTGGGAAGATGAAACAAAAGCTTGTTCTCCCGTAAAGAATGTCATGGCAGCATGTCCATAGCTGTAAGTAGAGAAGGAATATGTGTTTACATAAACAAACAAAATCCAAGCTTTCTTATTATGTTTATGTGAAATAAATGAATGGAAAAGGAAGGTTTTTGAGAGTCGCAAAAGCCAAAGTAGAAGTTCTGTTAATGGTGGGCAACTTTTCTTTGTCAGGACCAAAATGTCTTTGATTCCAAGAAGAAAGTAAAATTAACCAATGCAGAAGGAGTAGAGTTCAAGCTCTCTAAGAGACAGCTGCAAGCCATAGAGTTTAACAAAGCTTTGCTGGCTATGTATACAAACCAGGTAAGTAATAAGTCTGTTGCCTGGCTGACCTTGTACTACGTGGGCTTATGAGGCACGACAGGTATCTGTATGATCTGTTTCGTCTTCTTTCCTTCTTTAGTATTACGTATAAGTTTAGTAATTTTGCTAAACAAGTAATTGACCCACTTCTCTAAGCATATGGACTTAACTTTAGAGAAAGTTAGCAGCTTTGTGGGAGGGGGTGTTCTCTTTCCTGTTTTACTGCTGGTGATTGATCACAGACTTGCATTGCATATACTACTGAGCCCAGCCCTTTTGTTACTTTCATTGCTAATCTTTCTGAATTAAAACAGAATCATTAAAGACATCAGTCAGATCTAAGATCCAACTTCCATTTTACTGTACACAGCACAAATTAGAAATGTTAAGGGTTACAATTCTTTTTTAAAAAATAATTATTTTATATTTATTATTATTTTATGTGTCTTGTCTGCATGTCTGTCTGAACACCATGAGTTTGCCTGTTATTAGATTCCCCTAGAACTGGAGTTACAGTCATGAGCTACCGTGTGGTTTCTGAGAATCGAACCCAGATCCTCTGGAAGAACAGTCAGTGCTCTTAACTGTTACGTCATGTCATCTCTCCAGCCCAGGGATTCAGTTCTTTATCTGTATTCCTAATTAAATTCTGAATTCATACATAGAGCACAAGATTTTAGTCCAAAAACATGAGAAGCAGTAATGTTTTTATTATTTAGAGCTGAGTCAAGTTTCTTGATGTTTTAGCAAGAAATATATTTCCGTGGCTTTTCTGTTCATTGTGTTGCTTTTAGGAAGAAATTCTAAATTTCATTTACCTGGAACTTAGGTTTCAGATGATCATTTAATCCAGTGGTTTTTAACCTTCCTAATGCTGTGATGTTTAATACAGTTCTCGTGTTGTGGTGACACTCCTCCAACAGTAAAATTATTTTTGCTGCTACTTCATAACTGTAATCTTACTACTGTTATAAACCATAATACAAATATCTGTGTTTTCTGATAGTCTTAGGCCACCTCCATGGAAGGGACATTTGACGCCCCCAAAGGGGTCATGACCCACAGGTTGAGAACCACTGATTTAGAATTTGCTTGTTGCTTACTGCTTTTAGGACTCTCTTAAACTCAGTAACTAGAAGTTTTGTTCTTACCATAAACTACAAGATGGGGGCTGGAGAGATGGCTCAGTGGTTAAGAGCATTGCCTGCTCTTCCAAAGGTCCTAAGTTCAATTCCCGGCAACCACATGGTGACTCACAACCATCTCTAAAGAGGTCTGGTGCCCTCTTCTCGCCAGCAGACATACACACAGACAGAATATTGTATACATAATAAATAAATAAATAATTTTAAAAAAATAAACTACAAGATGGATGCTATAAACTGATGTGTTTAATCCTACATATTTTTTCACCTATTTTAATTCAAGCTGATTACTCCATCCCTTTATTTTGGATTATTTAATGTTTAATTTTATTAATATACTTATTAATAAGGGGTGCATCTTTTAGGCAGAACAGTGCCGAAAAATATCTGCCAGCTTGCAGTCCCAGAGTCCTGAGCATCTCTTGCCTGTGTTAATCCAAGCTGCCCAGCTCTGCCGTGAAAAGCAACACACAAAAGCAATAGAGCTGCTTCAGGTAAAGACATCGAGTTTGAATGCTTAGTGAGGCATCAGGTAGTTAAAGCTGTTTCGTTACACTACAATGTGCAAGCCTGTGCATTACACTGTAACAGCCTACGAACCAAGTTCCAGTGTGGCTTTAGTTGACTTTTAAGTTACAGATTTTTTTATATGTTGTAATGTAAATATTTGTATAAATCCCAAAGAATGCTTTTTCATTTGGCAGTATATACAGCATGAGTTAGAGGGTTGACCTTATTGAGGTTTAGACTTATAGTCCCACACCGTGCTTGATCCCCAATTCAGTGATGTATGCCTCATTGGGTCCTACTCCATAGTTCCAGTTAGGGAGATACTGACTTGGTTTTTAGCATTCTGAAACAGCTGGCATATTATGTAAATGTTATATATTATATGAGTTTCATGAGTGTAATAGTTGAGAAGATGTACAGGATAAAATTAGGACCATTCTGAGAGAAAATCGCCTTGCAGAGACCCCCAGTGAGGAGGGAGTAGTTGAATGTGTCTCTTTAAAACAAGCTAGTCTGTGTAGCAGGGATCGTAACATCACCGTACCTACTTAGAGAGCTTGCTATAAAGCATGGGTGTTGAATATAGTTTCTCCTAAGGTAAGATTTTGACCTGAACCAGGTTGGTGGTACACTCCATTAGTCCTAGTATCTGGGAGGGGAGGCAGAGGCAGGCAGATCTCTAAATTCAAGGCCAGCCTGGTCTACAGATTAAGTTCTAGGACAACCAGAGCTATGCAGAAGTCCTGACTTTAAAATAAATGAATGAATGAATGAATGAAGTCCAGAAACCAGAAGTTTAATACTTTAAGCTGACCTTTGAAACTTTACATACTGATAAGTAATTATAATCTTAAAGTTGTTAAGCTAAGCATGTTTTTTTTTAATTGTTTTTATTGAGTTATACATTTTTCTCCACCTCTTTCCCTTCCCTTCCTTTCTCCCCTTTCAACCCTCTCTCGTGACCCCCACGCTCCCAATTTACTCAGACCTTGTCTTTTTCTCATTCCTATGTAGATCCATGTATGTCCTTCTTGGGGTCCTCTTTGTTGTCTAGGTTCTCTGGGGTTATGGACTGTAGGCTGGTTTTTCTTCACTTTTTGTCTAAGCCACTTTTAAGCATGTATTTTTAACCCACAACTAAAAATATTTTAGGAATTTTCTGATCAACATCCAGAAAATGCAGCCGAAATCAAGCTTACCATGGCACAATTGAAGATTTCTCAAGGTATTAATGTTTGACTTTTAAGTTCTTTGTTCACTGGTAAAGATTAACTGCTCTTTCAAACCTACTAGACTACGTGATGTCCAACAGATTGAGTAGTGAGGAAATCGGCCTCTTGGGTTTTTGGGTTTTCCCTGTGCTGTTAGGATGATTCTCAAGCCTTAAAGGTCCTTGCAAGCCTGAGGCTCCTGTTGCAGAGCACTGCACTACATCCCCTGGGCTGCCCCGTGCAGAGAGCCTGCCTCTGAGAGTGAGAACAGCGTTCCTTCGCTTTGGACTTTGCAGTATTTCATAGCTTGTTCCCTTTTTCTTGTTTACTTTGCTAAGCACAGAAACTTATCTCATATATTTGCTACCCAATAGAAGACTGTGGTTTGTTTGTTCTTAATTAAGCTTGGTTGTCCAGTGACCTAGCTGCTCTCTTCATGTAGCTATTTGAATTTTAAACTAAGAAGAACAGAATGGCCTGTTTCAGAAATGTGAGTTTTAATATTAGCCAGATAAAACTAAAGGACTGTGGGCAGTGCAAGTGCATGGACCTTGACATTACAGAAGTCGACATCAGACAGCTCAGGTTCTCAGTGGACAGTAGCAGATTGTCCAGAAAATTTTAGCTAGCCATAGTGGCTGAGATGAAAATTTCATGGGTTGGGAGAAAACAGTTGGCATTTAGGAAAAAGTGTAAAAAGGAAAAATGAAAAAAAAAATGTTCCTTATTGAGGCAGTAGTTGAAACAAGATTGAGGATTGTTTGGGAATTAAAGATGAAATTTTGGGTTATTGAGATTTGCAGTGAGCGTAAAATCAGAATTTTAATACCACCAGTTTTTCATTACTCTCTAGTCTGTAGTAATATATTTTAAGGCCCTTTGGGAAGTCCCTGCCACCCCCCATCAGTTCCTGTCTAAAAAGAAGAAAAGGAGTTACAAGACTTGGATAAAAGCTCCGTAGGAAGCCATGGTTCCAGGCTGGGAGACAGTGAGGGCCTGCTGTGCCACATGCGGAGCTGAGTGTGAACCTCCAGCCCTGCGTGCCTAGACTCCATCCCCTGAGAGACAGGCAGATTCCAGCAGTTGCTCACTAGCCACCTTGTCAAACTGCAAACTTGCAATGCTGTAGGAGACCCTGTCTCTGTCTCTTCAGTAGGAGAACCTGTCTCCACAGTAGCTCCAAGGAAGACAGCTGACATCCTATTTTCCATGTTTCTGTACATAGTCGCATCGCCATACACTCAACACAGTTGCCAAAGCTTAGCAAGTCAGTTTCCTTACTTCAGAACTGAGCAATGGGTACACCGTCCAAAGTCCCCCGTGGTTATGTAGTCAGAGATACTGCAAAATGCATTTTCCCAAGGAAAAATGGTAGAAAGTAAATTTTCTGGTATTTTTTCCCCACTATGCTTTATTCACTGTAGTGCTGGTTTTGTGTCCATCTCCTTAGGCAACATTTCCAAAGCTTGTCTCATCCTGAGAAGCATAGAGGAGTTAAAGCATAAGCCAGGCATGGTAAGTTCCCAAATGGCTCCCAGAAGACCATGAGAGGGCTACTGTCTCCATGTCTGTGCCCTCTGTGTTCTTTCATTCCTGCTTCATATATGGGTAAGGCAGGACTAGCATTTAGAATGGCTCCAGTTCCTCATCTGGGACACAGTTCATTCTGTGCTCTGGTAGACAGCTGTACTAAGTCTTAAGCCCCACATTACCCATAAAGGGTAGCTTCAACCTCAGACCTGTATATGGATTTTTTTTCTTCTTCCTGGATTATCATGTCATTGTAATTTTTTTTTTTTTTTTTTTTTTTTTTTTTTTTTTAAAACAGCTTAAAAATAGTGGTCAGTGGGTGCTGGAGAGATGGCTCAGTGGTTAAGAGCATTGCGTGTTCTTCCAAAGGACACGAGTTCAATTCCCAGCAACCACATGGTGGCTCATAACCATCTGTAATGAGGTCTGGTGTCCTCTTCTAGCCTGCAGGCATATATGTAAACAGAATATTGTATCCATAATAAATAAATATAAAAAAAATAGTGGTCAGTAAATTTAGATTTTAGTTCTTTGTTCAAATACTGTTGTTTATACCAGAAGTGGAGGCAGAAACTCTTTCAGTTTGAGGCCAGCCAAGACTACAGAAGTGACCCTGTCTCAAAGAGCTAAGTTTATATAGCTCACAGTATTGCGGGTTTTTCTAGGTGCAGAAGTGTCTTTTTCATAATCCAGTCTTGGTTGGGGGTGATAGACCTGCGCCTATTGAACTAAGAACTGTTTTCTTCACATTCCTGGCTCTCGCACAGCTTGGACACAGCACTGGTAATTGTGCGCCGTCTTCACGGTGCTTTCTCTTCGTCCATATTTTAAGGCCTGTGCTACAGTTTTTTTCTATTAGAGTTTTACCATTATATGACTGAAAAATCTGGCCTTTTGCTATAAGGAAAATTTCATCTGAGCTGTTGGACTTTTTGCCAGAGAGGCTGTGCAAGTACTCTCCTGTTATACTCTGAACAACTGCGGGATCTCACTGGTGCTGGTGACTTGACCTAGTCAGAGTTTCCTGTCGCTGTGGTAAAATACTGACCAAAATCACTTTGGGTAGGAAAAGAGTTCATTCATTTGCCTTATAGGTTACAATAAACCAAAGTAGTAATTAAGGGAAGCCTGAAGGCAGGAACTGAAGCAGAGGCCATGGGACACCATGTACTGTGTACTCTAGGCTCACATTTTTTATATTGTCTGTGACCATTTGCCCAGTGATGACCCCACTCACAGTGGACTAGGCCTGCCCACACCCATCATCAGTTAAGAAAATGCCACACAGGCATGGCCATAGGCCAGTGTGATGCAGTCATTGCCTCAGTTGAGGTTCCTGCTTCCCGGATGTGTCATGGTGATGTTCAAGACCGGCCAGCACACTTGTGTTATCTCTGTCTGACCAGTGTGGTCAGACTATGTCAGTTTACCCAAGTGTCTTTAAAATGCAGCTGTTTTGTTTCCTGTCCTCTACTGTTCCTTTAAGTGCACAGCACTTACCTGTGCACACAGGTAGTGTGGGTCTCCATGCTCCCCACATGCTCACTAAGGTAAGCTTTTACAGCTTAGGGGATGTGTGTCTTATTCCAGTTCAGCCATGCTGGAAGCTCCCTAATCACACACTTGAATGTCTAGCAAGATGGTTTGTATATCAAAATGCTTATTTTTCATGTTCAGATCTTACAAAACTTGACACTACTTTAGAAGAAGTCCAATTTATAGATAAATGCCTTCATATTTGGAAAAGACCTTATTTTTCTAAGTATTTCTGGGCATTATATTCTCTAAAAAGAATAACATTTATGGTGAATTAGATACTGGCATAGATCCCATCAATTTTTCTTTAGTGCTTAGCAATTTTAATTTTTAAAAACTATGTTCTGAGAGTGAATGGAGAATTTTGTTCATTAACTTCTCCTTTGCTGGACAGGTGTCTGCCTTAGTGACCATGTACAGCCACGAGGAAGATATCGATAGTGCCATTGAGGTCTTCACACAAGCTATCCAGTGGTATCAAAGCCATCAGGTAAGAGAATGGGGTGAAGTATTATAAGGGCATATTTTTTCCATAAATAAAGTATTCTCCTGAACTAAGATTTTGAGAACCCAAGTATTCTGAGTCACTCTTTTAAAAATGGAAAGCTGCTAGACTCATTAATTTTTGGAAAGTGTGCCAAGTTCAAATAAAATTGTTAGACATAAGGGAACAACTACAAAATGAAGCAAAGCAGCATGTTCGTATTTTTAGACACTCTTTGCTGTGTAGGTCCACGTGTACACACACTCAAAAAGTCAAGCAGGGATGGCTGGTTATTAGAACAGCAGTGTCTGGAATGAGTATGTATCATGTCTCATCTGATAGAGGCATCTTCATTATTTCCGGTGTCAATCTCTGCATGGGTAGTATCAGCTTTCTACCATGCATGCATCCGTACACATTACCATACACACACATTGCATTTACATGGTTATCGACTATCAGCATCAGTTTTGGAAAGTACTGTGTTGAATTAGTGTTTGAGAATGTGCCATATCTTTTATGGTTTGATTTTGGGAGTACATTGTTTTGTTTGGTTGGGTTTTTTCTGCTAGTGGTAGAGATGAACCACACCCTAGGCATCCTAGGCAGGTGCACTCACACAGACTTCCATTCCCAGCAGGTGACCGAGATAGAAATGGACTGTATTCTAGTTCATAAATTGATGATTACTTGTTTACATACTTAGTAAAACTAAGATGAAGAATTTAGTGAGCAGGTCCATTTTAAAGGGCTGATAAATAGAATTTCACTGACTGGCTGGATATTTAACTCAAGACTTTATTTTATTTTATTTTATTGAACCTGTAGCCCAAATCCCCTGCTCATTTGTCCTTGATAAGAGAAGCTGCAAACTTCAAGCTCAAGTATGGACAGAAGAAGGAGGCAGTTAGTGACCTAGAACAGCTGTGGAAGTAAGCCCTGAAAAGTGGTTTGTTCATATGAAGGGTATTGCTTTGTTTATGTTAGTGTCAGTTTTATAAACTGTTTATTAACTTTATTTCTTCTTTTAGGCAAAATTCAAAAGATATTCACACCCTAGCCCAGCTTATTTCTGCTTACTCGCTTGTGGATCCTGAGAAGGCAAAGGCGTATCCTCTGTGCACAGCTCTCCACGGAGCGCCGGAGCTCTGCTAGTGCTTGTGTTTGGAATTAGAAATTTTAGCTCACAGACTTGATTCTGCCTAGACAAAGCAAAAGTTAGGACTATAGATCTATCAGTTGGATTGAAAAATAGTAATGAAATGGGAAGGGGGTCACATGCCCATCACAAACAATGCTGATAGGATGATTTGGAGACCAGGCATGGTAGTGTGTGTGTGCCTGCAGTCCTAGCATTTGGAAGACAGGAGCAGGAGAATCGGGTCGTCCTTAGCCATATGGCGAGTTCAAGACTAATCCAAGTTCAAAAACAATTTCCATATGCTGATTGGCTAGTTGTGGTCTCTGACGTAGCAGTGTCCCCAGAACTGAGCTGCATATCAGATGCTCGGAAGCTGCTAGGCATAGCCTCTGCTCTGAGACAGCCTATGCATTTGGAAGCTTGGGAATCCTTGAACTCCAGCACTACTGAGTTACTGTTCCTTTCAGAATATAGACTGGATTTGATGTGATTTGGTTTTCTGTAGAAGATTTAAGAATATGTTTTGCTTTTGATAAGGGCCATCAGGAAAAGACAGTATTTTTCTGTTGGCAGAGATGTCCTGACAGACAAATTGTGTGTGTTGTGTTCCTGAACCCCTCTCCTCCACCAGTCTTAGTAAACACTTGCCCTCGTCAGATAGCATGTCACTAAAAGTGGATGTCGAGGCTCTTGAAAATTCTCCTGGTGCTACGTACATTCGGAAGAAGGGTGGAAAGGTTACTGGAGATAATCAGCCGAAGGAACAAGGGTAATGTTTTTAATTCAAAATATTTTTAAAACATTTTCTAAGACTTACATAATTTAAAATTATGTAAGAGAACTTTGATGGTTTGGGATATGGCTCAGTTGGTAGTGCCTGCCTAGCCAGGAGGCTTTGGTTCATCCATCCCTAACATCACATAAACTGGAATAGTGACACAGAAGTCATCTTTAGCCTCAGCCAGTTCCTCTATCTGGAGCTAAATGAGACCCTGTCTGAAGACAAAAGCAGAAATTTCATTAGAAATAAAAACTTGAATCTTAGCCGGGCGATGGTGGCGCACGCCTTTAATCCCAGCACTTGGCAGGCAGAGGCAGGCGGATCTCTGTGAGTTCGAGACCAGCCTGGTCTATAGAGCTAGTTCCAGGACAGGCTCCAAAGCCACAGAGAAACCCTGTCTCGAAAAACCAAAAAAAAAAAAAAAACTTGAATCTTCTGTCCATGTATTTGAGTACACCTTTCATATGTGGACCTTTCCACAGCCCCTCCTGGAGCTTACCTGTTCAGCTTATCTCTTTACCATAGCTTGGTTGGCTAGCTGGCCCTGGAGCTCCTTTTGCTTCCTCTTTTTGGGGAGAGTCAGGTGCCTCACTGTGTTGACTGGCCTGGAATTCATTACGTTGACCACACTGACCTTGAACTCACAGAGATTCACCTACCTCCTGAGTACTGGGATTAAAGATGGGTGTTGTCATGCCCCAGCAATGTATTTATTTATCTATCTATCTATCTATCTATCTATCTATCTATCTATCTATTTATTTATTTTGGTTTTTCGAGACAGGGTTTCTCTGTGGCTTTGGAGCCTGTCCTGGAACTAGCTCTTGTAGACCAGGTTGGTCTCGAACTCACAGAGATCCGCCTGCCTCTGCCTCCCAAGTGCTGGGATTAAAGACGTGCGCCGCCACCACCCGAAATAGTTTTTTAATGTTTTAAGATTTTATTTTTGGTTCAGAATGAACAGAGCATGGAAGATACTAAATGTTTCTTTTATAATTTTTTGTTTTGTTTTTTCGGTATGTTCCTTGGTGGTTTGCCTGTATGTATATTCGTGTGAGGGTATCAGTTCTCCTGAAGCTGGAGTTGTGAACTGCCGTGTGGGTGCTGGGAATTGAAAATGGGTCCTCTGGAAGAGCAGCCAGTGTTCTTAACCTCTGAGCCATCTCTCCAGCCCCTATTTTCATCTTTTTAAAAAACCTTTTAAAAGATGCCTCAAATGCTACAGTATTTCTGATTCCATTGCTTCAACTGACTTCAAATTTCAAGCTTTTGGGGACAAAATAAGTTTAGTCTAAGTCTTAATGTGAATTCTAAATTGCTATCTATTTATGTAATTTTTTTCTCTAACATAAGCGATTGGCCCTTCTAAATTCTTTTTCTCTTAATCATAATACATGTTGACTTTCTTTTAGAGATTTTGTGTGTGGTTGTATGTTTTTGCACTTATGTGTTCACATGGATAGCCTGAAGATGGTGCTCAGTGTTCTCTGTCTTCATCTGGTGAGATGCCCAGCCTATTATGTGCGTGCTGTGCCCTGACCCCACTTCTCTGGTCTCCCTGAAACAGGATCTGATGTTGCCCAGACTGGCTTCATACTCACGTGTAGCAAAGGATGACTTCAATTCCTGGTCCTTCCTCCACCTCCTCATGCTACGGCCACTTCCCACCTGTACACCGACTCTTTTTTTGTTTGTTCATTTAGTTTTTATGTGTTTGTTTGTTTGAGAAATAGTCTTTTTTTATGTTTTATTTTGGTGTTCCCAAAAGCCTCAAACTTGAATCAGCTAAAATGATGGAATCTGGATTCTGTAGCATTTTTTACAAAGATGATTTATATTTCCATGGGTAGCCTAGACCAGGCTGGCCTTGAACCTAGGGAGTATCCTTCCTCTGCTTTCTATGTGCTAGGATTAAAGGCATATACCACCATGCCCAGCTACTCTTTTCTTTTTACATTAATTATTCAGTGGAGGGAGACATTCTTGTGCCATTGCATTTCTGTGAAGGTCAGAACACAACTTGTGTATTGGGGGGGGTGTCAGTTCTATCTTTATATTATGTTTCTAAGGCTCAAACTCAGGTCATCAGGCTTTGTGACAAGCACCTTAACCCACTGAATTATCTCGATGGCCTTACGCTGACTTTTGAGCTTCAAATTACCAGTATAATAAGTTCACTAGATATTATTGATGCTCTTTATACTATTAAATAGCAAAGGTCTAGTTTATTTTGAAGCTCTACCATGTTTATCTTAGACCTTGACCAAAAATTAAGCAGTTAACAAATAAGTTTAGAGAGTAATTGGAGTGGAGATTTCACGTGGGTTTGCTAGAAGTGTCCCTGGTGGAAAGTCCTAAGAACAGCAGTGAGAGATGGAGTGAGACCTCTTCAGCCTTAGCTTCCTGATTAGCAGTTCTTGGCTGCTCACACATAAATATACAAAGAGATGTTTTGTTTTCTGATGGTAACTTTCAGAGTGCTTAATAATGACTTTGAAATTTTTTCTTGATTTCTTTCCAGTACCTACTTTTTATTTTTGTCAGTATACTTAGTAAACTGCTTTGCCTCTTTCAAAAGTTAACAAATTTTTAAGGTTCAAATTTTGAAAAACAAAGCTAGGGGTGTAGTTTAGTCTTAGAGCATGTGGCTGGCTTGCAGGAGGCCTTGAGATTGAGCCTAGCACCATCAAAATAACTTTTTTTTAAAGATAGAGTCGTTGGGCATGGTGTCAGCAACCTGTAATCTAACACTGAGAGAATGGGGCAGGTGCTTCCCAATTCAAGGCTATCCTTCTCTACATAATGAGCCAAGAGTCCTGGCACGTTCCTGTACTACCAGTACTAGGGAAATAGAGGCGGGGGGGGGGGGGGGGTCAATTGAACACCAGCCTTGGCTAGATATGTTTTTAAGGGAAAACAACAACAAAAACAGGTCAGGTATGCCTGTAATTCTGTCACTCAAGAGGCAGAGGCAAGGGATCTCTGTGACTCAAGGCCAGCCTGATCTATAGTGAATTCCAAGTCAACCAGCTGGTGCACAAGACCCTATCTTTAACAAGTGCAGAGTAGGCTGAAGAGGTGGCTTAGAGGTTAAAGTGCTGGCTGCTCTTCCAGAGGTCCTGAGTTCAGTTCCCTTCAACCACATCATCTCATGACCGTGATAATGAGACCTAATGCCCTCTTTGAGCATGCAGACATATTAAATAAATAAATCTTTAAAAAGAAAAAAAGTGCAGAGTAAGCCGGATGATGGTGGCACACATCTTTAATCCCAGCACTTGGGAGAAAGAGGCAGGTGGATCTCTGTGAGTTCAAGGCCAGCCTGGTCTACAGAGCAAATTCCAGGACAGGCTCCATAGCTACTGAGAAACTCTTGTCTCAAAAAACAAAAGTGCAGAGTAGGGGTAGATGAGATGGCTCAGAGGTTAAGAGCACTGGCTGTTCTTCCAGAAGCCTGGTTCAGTTCCCAGCAACCACATGGTGACTCACAACCATCTGTAATGAGATCTGGTGCCCTCTTTTAGTGTGCAGGCATACATGCAGGCGAAACACAAAAATGTAAGAAATAAATAAATCTTTTAAAATGAAATAAAAAGTGCAGAATAAGTGAAAGGTGTCCCATCCATCCTCTCTTCTAGTGCCATGGCCAATGTAACTTATTTTCCATATCCTCCTAAAAGATTGCCTATCCATGTTCTCTGGCAGAGAGTTCTTGATTCTCTAAAATCTTGCCAAACAGTTAACTCCTGAGGGCATGATAGGTTTTTGTTTGTATAATAACTTACTATTAGACTTCTGTACTTTTAGGTACTTTATATACCGCTTACACTACTTACAGGATAACTGGCTTGCTGTGGGACAGTGGTCTTGTATCCTGTCACTTATATTGTTTTTAATAAAATGCTGATTGGCCAGTCGCTAGGCAGGAAGTAGAGGCAGGGTGACGAGAACAAGAGAATTCTGGGAAGAGGAAAGGCTCAGTCTCCAGTTGTCCTCTAGACACAGAAGAAGCAAGATGAGACTGCCTCACTGATAAAAGGTACCAAGCCATCTGGCTAACACAGGCAAGAATAATGGACTAATTTAAAATATAAGAATTAGTTAATAAGAAGCCTGAACTAATAGGCCAACCAGTTTATGATTAACGTAGACTTCTGTGTGTTTTGTTGGGACTGAACAGCTGCGGGACTGAGCGTGACAGAAACCTCAGACAACACTGGGTAATTTAGGCATGATAGCTCTTTTCAATGAATAGATAATATTTCTAGTGTAAAGAGTTCTACATTAAAGCTGATTATGTCATTTTAAGATTGTTTTCAGCCGGGCCTGGAGGTACTTTCAGAAGGTTCCAGCACCGGAAGCCTTGAGGCAGGACTTGGAATTAAAGACCAGTGAGGTGGCTCCGCAGCTAAAGGCCACTTGAGGGACAGTGAGGTGGCTCATACAGGCCACTTGACTTGCAAGTCTAATTAATAATTGGAGTTTTCCCTCCAGAAGCCACATAGTGGTGGAAGGAGAGAACCAATGCCACAAAGTTTCTTACCTCTAAACATGTGCCTTGACATGAGAACCCACAAACATATCATTCACACAGACATACACACATAGTAAATATTTTTTTTTCCTTAAGAGAAAAGTTTGCCGTGTGACTGAATTAACAGTCCAGCTAGTTTAGACTGGCACCAAGTCTTACATGCACCTTTATGAAAACATGCCCAGCTTGCTCTTTTGCACACATGGAATGAACCATGTTCTATCACAGTGATGTAATGAATCTCAATTTCTTTTTAGACAGGGAGATCTGAAAAAGAAGAAGAAAAAAAAGAAAGGTAAGATTTTAAGGAAAAAATAGGCCAGATGGTGGTGGCACGCGCCTTTAATCCCAGCACTTGGGAGGCAGAGGCAGGCAAATCTCTGTGAGTTCAAGGACAGCCTGGTTTACAAGAGCTAATTCCAGAATAGCTAGGACTGTTACACAGAGAAACCTTGTCTTGAAAAAAAATACACTCCGATTTCTGTATTGTTGTTTGAGATAGATTTTTAAACCTTAGTTAAATGAATTATTAAAAGTCCATATATTTTTCAAGTTCTAAATGTGTAGTTATTGCTATTATAGTTGAGTTTACAGAAATTTTACAAACTAATGTTTGTATTAGTCCATTATCTTCAGAAGTCTCACTTATTCTTCATTTCTTGTCCCAGTACTTGGGTATCAGCTTACTCTTACCTGATATGTAGACATACTTTCAGTAGCACAATTGTGATCTTCCTATATTAGTGCCCCATTCTTTCTTTAAAATGTATCATTTTATTAGATGGTGGCGCACGCCTTTAATCCCAGTACTTGGGAGGCAGAGGCAGGCGGATCTCTGTGAGTTCGAGACCAGCCTGGTCTACAAGAGCTAGTACCAGGACAGGCTCCAAAACCACAGAGAAACCCTGTCTCAAAAAACCAAAAAAAAAAAAAAAATTATAAATTTTTGTAAAGTTATATCTGGGAAGTTTTTTCCCTTACACATGGTGGCTCAAGCCTTTAATTCTAGCACTAGGGAGGCAGAGATATAGGGATATTTGTGAGTTCTAGGCCAGCCAGGGCTACATAGTGAGACACTGTTTCAAGAGAAATTTTCTTGACATCTGAACATGGTGCATGCCTACAATCCCAGCACTCCAGAGGGAGAGATGGGAGGATCACAGGTACAAGGCCAGCCCGGCTACATAGTAAAATCAAAAACCGACAGGCTTTCTCATACTAATTTCAGTTGTGTTTATCCCAAGTCATGAACATGTTGTTTGAACAAGCTTGAAACTATTCTAGGTATATTTCTCATTTAACAATCATTTCTAGGAAAGCTGCCTAAGAATTATGACCCAAAAGTCACCCCAGATCCAGAAAGATGGCTACCCATGCGAGAACGGTCTTACTACCAAGGAAGAAAGAAGGGTAAAAAGAAGGACCAGATTGGAAAAGGAACACAGGGAGCAACTGCAGGGACCTCCTCTGAACTGTGAGTTGTGGCTGAGGAACAGAAGTCTCCCGAGTGTAGTTCATCTGACTCAAGTATTAGGAAGACTTTTGTTTATATGCTGTATGAGAAATACAGTCCTACAGCCTTGGTAAATATTTGCAGTATATATGAAAGGAAGAAAATACAGTGTTTGATTTTATTACAGATACAAAAACTATGTGATTTTATTGTTAAAAACTAACTATTCTAGGAGCTGTGAGAATGGCCCAGTAATGGAGCCCTTGCCTAGCATATGTAAGGCTCTGGGTCTAAGCCCTAGTATTACAAACCACAGACCAGCCTAGCAATCACATTTAGTTTTGAAACTAAAGATAATGAATCATTTAATTGTGTGATAGAGGAGTGAAACCTAGAAAGAAGAATTTAAAATGTGAATTTTTTTCTACATAGAATTATAAGTCATTTAAAGTTGATTTTTTAAAAAACTTATTAAATTTGTCATGTAGCACTTATTACATTTTCTTTAGTTTTAGGTGGTTTAAAAATATTCAGAAGAAATAGACAGAGGTAGGGTGCACCCATCCTTAAAGTGTGTGGGAATTGGGGCTGGAGAGATGGCTCAGCGGTTAAGAGCACTGTCTGCTCTTCCAAAGGACCCACGTTCAACTCCCAGCACCCACATGGCAGCTCACAAACTGTCTGTAACTCCAGTTCCAGGGGATCTGACACCCATGGCAAAACATCAGTGCACATAAAATTAAGTAATTATTTAAAAAAAAAAAAAAAGGAATAGTTTTAGGGAAGTATTAGGTGTGGAAAAGTGAAATCCATGCACATATATGCTTATGCCTTGTCCTATATTTCTAAATGACTAAAAGCCTTTCTGGTTGGTGATTTCAGAGATGCCAGTAAAACTGTGAGCAGCCCACCCACCTCCCCAAGACCTGGCAGTGCAGCAACGATATCTTCCTCTACAAGTAACATAGTGCCCCCAAGACACCAGAAGCCTGCAGGGGCCCCAGCAACGAAAAAGAAACAGCAACAGAAGAAGAAGAAAGGAGGCAAAAGTGGCTGGTGAAGACGTACTTGTCGCGGGCTGTTCTTAATCCAGTGCCAGTGACATTAGGAACATAATAAAGGTAACACAGCAAGACGCACAGAGCTTCCCTCCTCCATCCCTAGTCCTGAAATGATTTCTTATTCTTCAAGTGGGAAGACGTCCTCCTCAAACTATCTAATCAGATTTGGCCTACTTGTACCAAATAGCTTTACAGAAGACTGAAGACTGAGCATGAGGCACGCTATCTAAGGGTTCCCAGGATTGAAATGGAAACTAGTGTGAAGATGCGCGTTCCTATTCAAGTCTCACCTTAAGTTATGTCTTAGGAGGCTAAAGGTGGAATCTTCTGAGCATTCCAAGTATTTGTTTAGAGCTATCATGTGATGAAAAGGGATCTCAGTAAATGAGTGGCCAGAAAGACTCAGTGTCTAAAATAATTTTCACCATAAATCCTCTGTCCTGCGACACTGGAATTGGAGCTCTCGTGTGTATGTGTACACATCTGACTGGCTCCTTTGTACCCTTGTCATTTTCATCCTCAGATTACGTTAACATGCTGATTTAGTTCCATTGAAGACCTCAAGAAGATATATCAATGTTACAAGTAGTTGTCACTTAGACCCAGCGTTCTGAGGGCAAATGGGTTTGGGCTTCTTAATCAGAACATAAACTTTGACTTCTTTATTTTAAGAGGAAACAGGCGATATTGAAATTCACCAGAGCTTTTGGCCCAGCTGGTTCTCAGATGGCACCCCTTTCTTTATGGGACACGGCCTTTCATTACCTTCTTCAAAGTAATGTGGTTTGCAGTCGCTTTGTGGTGTAAATGTTGCTCTTGTCTTTCATGGCTAGCAGGCCACTTTCCTGCTCAAACAGTTGAGAGGCACACCTGGGTGTCTCCATGTTCAGTACTCGTTTATGCCACCACGCTATCATTCATTTTACACTTCTATTTCCTTGTGATCACATTACTCTGTCCTTGTTAATAAAAGTGCTGCTGTGTTTGAGCATTATCTCTGACACTTCTTCAGTGGGTCCTTACAAGGCTTTCCTGCCCTATGGGATTACAGATGGGGGCAGCTGAGAACGATTTACACAGCTCTCCAGAGAACAGTCTTGGTGAGACTGAGTACCTCTTACAGGAATGAGTGTCATTTAGGGTTCCATTACATCACCCACAGAATCTTCATGAGATTACTGCACTTTGAGAATTTTGGTCCAAGACACCATGGTGAGATACATACATACTCAGTAGCAGCGATTTGCATTGTCATTGCTAAGCCACAGAAAACCTCATTTCAAATACGTTATTTAAGTCTAAACTTCATCTGTATTAACATTCTGGTAAATATTTTGTTTGGGTATGCCTTTAACCAGTAGTTCTGGGTGTGTGTGTGTGCAGTATGGAAAGCATCCCTTCCCTGGAGTGAAGATGTTCCAGATGTTGGCATTTATGGCTCACTTCCTTACTGATATATCTAAGAATTTCTTTTAAACTGAATATCTAAAATTACCTCCTGTCCCTCCCAGCAAAACTACAAATCTGGTGGGATTGGGAGAACTGTTTAAACAATGACAGTCAGAGGCTGGAGAGATGGCCCATCAGTTAAAGCGCTAGCTGTTCTCCCAGAGGCACTGAGTTCAGTTCCCAGTACCTACCTACATGGCAGCCAAGAGCTGCCTGTGACTCCTGTTCCAGAGGATCTGGCACTACGTACATGCCATACACATGTGCAAGCAAAATACCCATAAACATAAAACAAGAAATCTTTTTTTTGTGTATTTTATGTAATCTTTTTGTTTTTTTTTAGTTGTTGAAAAAAATTTCTGCCTCCTCCCCGTTTCCCATTTCCCTCCCCCTCCTCCCACACACCGTCCCCTCCCCTTACTCCCCTCTCCCACTCCCCCCCAAAAACAAGAAATCTTACAAAGAATAAATCCATCCTATTGGTATGGGTATCAGTGAACAGTAGCAAATCTTTTGGTAAACGTTTTAAAAAATGGTTTGTTTGTTCTGATTTTATGTGCATTGATGTTTTGCCTGCATATTTGTCTGTGTGAGGGTGTCAGATCCCTTGGAACTGGAGTTACAGGCAGCTGTGATCTGCCGTGTGGGTGCTGGGGATTGAACCCCAGTCCTCTGGAAAAGCAGCCAGTGCTCTTACCCACTGAGCCCCTAACCCAGCATTTTCAAGGTAGCTGAAGATAGCTGACCTTAAAACCTGTCCCATCACTCAGGCCTTCCGGAACTTGCCATCTTTCCTGGCCAGCTTATCTGCAATCTGGTGAAAGAAAATCAATTTCAAGTAACTAAAGTTTTCCATATGGTGGGGGAGGGACAGGGTCT
Source organism: Alexandromys fortis (assembly GCF_014885135.2). Taxonomy (NCBI): domain Eukaryota; kingdom Metazoa; phylum Chordata; class Mammalia; order Rodentia; family Cricetidae; genus Alexandromys; species Alexandromys fortis. The sequence continues at coordinate 32,385,591 of NW_026067949.1, forward strand.
CAGCATGCTAGTCTGGCATTAAAACTTACTGTGTAGCTTCAGTCTGGACTAAACTCAAGCCGTCCTCCCTCAGCCTCCCCAGTGCTGGGATACAGGCACCCATGTCCTAATGTTACTCGTCATTTTTTTTTTTAACTGAGCAGGAACCTGGGGCCCTTACTCAGCAAGCACTCTCTCACCACTTATACCCCATCCCTAAAATCCTGCCTTGCTAAATTGTGAAATATTCCGAGTCCCACCAGAAAATATGAGAACCATGAGTTTCTCGACTAAAAAAAATGCCACCTCAGTCAGGGAGCGTAAGTCACTCCTCGGTGATTGGGAACGGGATCATTAGGTTTTGATATCTGTCCCCTGCTGTCATGACCTGCCATCTCTGTGCTGAATAGCAGCAGTTTTTGTTCCTACCCGTGGAATTCACATGGGATGGGAGCAGGGAGATGTGTAGCCTGTGTTCTGGGGTGGTGGTTGTAAGGTGGGGGAAGGTGAGGAGTCTTCTAGGGACTCTGGTGCCTTAGGCGTTCTTAAGTTAGGCACGGACTGGCAGGGCAAATTGGAGGTTGAAGCTGGGTTGCTGAATGAAACTGTAGGACGCATTTCTCCAGCACTGTCAAATCGTGTCTTCGTGCGCTCTGGAGCAAGGGGTACCTAAGGACCTCCAGCAAAAGCAGTCCACCTTGCCTGTTTCTCCCGTTCTCTGTTGAGGATTACCAGGTTCCCTTAGACTGGGCATCCTAGCATCCACGCCTTTCCCAGTTGTTCCTTCAGGCTCAAGTTCGACCAATCAGCTGCCAGCTCTAGACCAGCTAAAGCAAGATGCCAGACTGACAGCTGTGCTCACTGGCGCGGCCTGCGACCCTGTGACCGCAGGTGTGGCTTACGCTTGCTTTCTGGACCTACGTCTCCCTTGAGCCCCCACACCAGGGCAACACCTGCCAGGATCCAGGGCCGCGGTTCCTGCGCGCTGGCGCGCGGGAGAGAAGGGGAACAGCGGCGGTGGGGATGGAGAGAGGGAAGGCGAAGGAGAGGGACAAGTTTTCTTCGAGCAGTAGGGAATCAGTAAAAGCAGAGAAGGAAAAAAGGAAAGATGTGGACGTAAAAAGCAAAGGGAAAGAGACAGGGAAGGGAGAGGAGAAGAGGAAGGATGTAGGTCAGAAAAGCCACAGCGGGAAATCGAAGGAAGAGGAGAAGAGGAAGAGTGTGGACGCGAAAATCAAGGAGAACGGGAAGGAGAAAGGGAAGGAAGAGGAGAAAAGGAAGAGTGTGGACATAAAACTCCAGGGGAACGGGAAAGAGAAAGGAAAAGAAGAGAAAAAGACAAATGTGGACTTGAAACACAAGGAGAATGGAAAAGGAAAGGAAGTCAAGGAGGAGCAAGGGATGGAGAATGAGGAGGAACAGGTCACAGAAAAGGTCAAAGACAGCAGCAGCACCTCGATTAAAAACCCGCCGCCGCTGCCGGTAAGAGACCTGGGCGGTTGTGGGCATTCAGACCCGCCGGGCTCTGTTACGTCGTCCCCAAAGTACGCAGAGAACCGGATCTTGTCCGAGGGCGTCTGTCTATGGATGGCGGGGATGTGGGGGAATGTGCCAAGGTTCGAACGTATCCCCGCCCCCAACTTCACCCCTTCCGGCACCCGTTATTGTCTACTGTGGAGAGACCAGGGATCTCTTAATTGGTCCTCGTTGAACGCAGGGACCGGCTCCTGGCTCTGTCCCAGCGCTTCATACCAGGTGCGGACCACATAGACAATGCTGAAAACAGCACCGAATCCTCTTCCCAGCACGTGCAGTGAATATAGTCTTGGTTGGAAGAGATAGGGTTGGAAGAGATAGGGTTCCTGGACACGACAAGTACCTGCTGTGTTTGGGAGCTCCCGGTTCTTTTCCGCGGGCGTTGTAGTTACCATTTGCAGGGCTTTCAGAACTCGCCACGGGAGGAACGCAGATTGGTCTCAGAAGCCCAGGCATTGTTTTGGTCAGAAACGACTCTGTCGCTTAGTGTTCCCAGTTCCTTGACTGGTTCCTTGGCTCAGAGCCGCTTTCTACTTCTGAACAGTAGGAATTGTTAACGGAGACTTGATCCCTGGCAAAAGCACAGACTCGAATCATAGATGGAAGAAATAACTGTTACAAGAACAGTGATGTTCAGAATTCGATTTGAGTACGTAGCTAGCGGAGCGGTTTTCCCAGGGCGCGGCTTCTCCACTGCGCTCTGGATATGTAGGCCCCAGCGATTTCCCCTAATTCGAGGTACTGCATAATTTCTGGTAGTTGTGGACTAGGGTTAGATAAACGTAGAACCCAGGGCTTCAGCAGTAAACTACCATTGAGCTACACCTCAGCCCAAAACATATAGTGTAGACTAAAGTATAAGCAGAATGGAAGCCAAAGTGGGTGTGGAATTTCTAGGGAAGATAGGCCAGGGGCATGGTGAGGAGCAGGGGACAGATTTTAGCACAATATTTTCCTAAGACTTCGGATACAAGACTGTCAAAATATCACCAACCGGTATAAAATACGCCCTCATTTCAGCAGTGGGGGTAGTCTTCTTAGAATTGGTAGAGTAGATTAGGGTAGCTTGGGTAGGAATCACAGTGGCAATTGTAGGGGGATATAATCCACACCCCGCAGCCATTTCTTGGTGCCTCTGTCCCTTTAAAGAGTACAATCTGAACAACTTCCGCTGTCCTACTCCTTACCGTAGCATATTCTCAGAACAACACTGTAACACTTAGAACGGAAACGGAAGTAAGGACTTAGAATTTCATATCTAATGAGATATGAAATAGTCGTGAGAATCCCAATTCCTTAGGGCTAGGAAGTTGGCTCCGTGGGTGCAGTGCGGCTGGAGAACTTGAATTTGGATCCCCAGCATTCACGGAACACCTAAGTACCAACCTCTGGCCTAGCCGCACATGCACAAACAGAGGTTCAGGTGAGTGTACCAGAATACACCAAACAAATGACAATTTTTTATTGTTTTATTTTTATTAATTAATTTATTTATTTTTTTGCTCCAAGAACAAAAAACTCAGAGGCCTTTATAAATCATGCTTTTTACATTAAGTCCCTGTTCATGCCTTAAAACATCTTTCTTTCACACAGATTCCTTTTTTTTTTTTTTAAGCAGATGAGAGTGTTTCACTTCCGGCACTAGGGATATCAGGGCCACTCTGGGCTAGCAAATAAGACTCAAAATAAATAAATAAATAAATAAATAAATAAATAAATAAATAAATAGACTCAAAGAGCTGCACTAGAGATTCTTTGTTTTTCAAGGCAGGGTCTCTCTACATAGCCTAGCTGTCCTGGAACTCACTCTGTAGACAAGGCTGGCCTGGAGCTCACAGAGATCCACTTGCCTCTGCCTCCCGAGTGGGGTTAAAGGCATGAACCACCATGGTAATACTATTTAAGGTCACCTTTTGAGCTAGGTGGTAGTCTGCGTCTTTAACCCTAGGAGGTTTGACAATTTCTATAGCCTTAGCCTTTCTGCTTAATCATGATACTTGTATCAAAAACATAAGTGAGAGCTGGGTGGTGGTGGTGGTTCAATGCTTTTAATCCCAGCACTCAGGAGGTAGAGGTAGGTGGAGCTCTATGAGTTTGAGGCTAGCCTGGTCTACAGAGTGAGTTCCAGGACAGCCATAGTTGTTGCAGAGAGAAAAACAAAGCCTAAGAGAAGACCTTTGTCCTAATATTTTGTAGCTAAATTATCCAACTGCTAAGACAAGACAAATAAGAGACCTTAAAACCTTAAAGGCTTCCATGTTGGGTGCCAGCCATACTTGTGGCCTCACTCCAGTGCAGCTGCCAATAGATGATAACCCCAGGTGCAAACCGGGGTTCCGAGAAGGCTCAGCAGGTAGAGATGTTTGCTTTTGATCCCCAGGACTCACGTGGTAGAAGGAGAAAACCAACTCCTGAGAATTGTCACTTGGCCTCCATACGCATGCTGAGGTGCCCCTATGCATGAGTACACACACACACACACACACACACACGCACGCACGCACGCACGCACGCACGCACGCGCGCGCGCAATATGGAAACTGGTCCTGGTATCCGTAGATCTATGATACTGCATGGCACGTAAATTCTAAGATGTGTGTTCATGTGCATGCGCTGTGTGAGTGTGTGCGTGTATGTATGTGTACATGAATGCATGCGTGTGTGTTTTCATATATTTGTTGTCTGATAAACTGACAAGGAATTGGACAATAAAAAAAGGACCTGGGAGTGATGTCGCAGAAGTAGGGGTAGTTTTGGTTTAGACTGGTCAGCAATTCCGTGGTTACAGTTAGGCCCTAACAAGCCAGGCACGCTGTCAGAAGCCAGCCACACACAGCCCCGATGGCATGAGTTTATTGATAGATTTTTTTTTTTTTTAAATTTCAGGAGAAAAGTAACCAGATCCTAGTAGTAGGCCTGGATGGAGCAGGAAAGACCAGCGTCCTCCACTCGCTGGCTTCCAACAGAGTCCAGCACAGCCTGGCACCTACCCAAGGTTTCAACGAAGTTTGCATCAGCACTGAGGACAGGCAGATGGAGTTCCTGGAGAGTACGTTCTGCTTCTCATTAGCATCCATCTTAAGCCGGAAGCAGCGTTATCTACTGACACTGTAATCTTGAGAGAAGTGGCGCGGGATGCGATTCTTTTACACTTTAGGAAGATGCGCGGTTTAATACTTAGGTGCTCGGAGTGGGGGCTGGGGAATCCACTTCCCGCTGTTTGGATTTTCTCCCGTTCCTGCAGTGCTGGCAACAAAGGAGGCTTAGAGGAAGGCTAAATTTAGCATACCCTCCTGTGATCTCCTGTAATCATCCTTCACCTCCCCTCACTGCTGCAGAAACACGGCCATCTAAGCAACTATAAGGGGCGTCCTTCTCAACAACAGAACCGGGTGCAGTCCCAAACCTCTTCTAGTAAGCGGACAGTCCCAGTCTCTACCGTTCGGCAGTACTGCCCCCACCTCACTAATAATGCAGTTCCCAAAGTCAGATCAGGCCTCCAGTCTTCCCGCTCCACACCCCCACACAAGACATTTGTCCTCATGGCCCTAAATATCATCTTAGAGGCACCCAGAATTATCTAAGCAGTTCAAGCACTTGAACTCCCACTTGGCCTTTGAGACTTACTGTGGTCACAAAACAAGCAAAGCAAGCATGATTTATCCCCTGTCTGTTCCTTTCCCTGTAGTCCATGGCCAGTGCATGGGGGCTGCTCTTCCACTAGGTGCTCAAGGGGGAACTCCGCGCATCACCCTTGACAGTCTTTCTCTATGGCATCATTCTGCAAGTCAAGCACTGAGGTTTTCTGTATCCAAAGCATGCATCAAATGTATAAGTTTTGTCCTTTTTGGTTTGGCTCCCACATGAGAAAAACCTGCCCCTCTCTTCTCTTCCCAGGCACCACAGTCAATTGTGAAATCTTTGCTTTTGTCCAGACTCAGAGACCACTATTTTAACACACTATTTAAACTAAGCATTTGCTAGTTTAAAAAGCCTTAATGATTGGTTTATCCACTTCTAGATAATTCTTAGCTCAGAGATAAAGTGTTATGGAAAAGTAAAAAGATGGAAAACTGAGTCATTGTTAAAAAGCACCGTGAAGCCAGACATGGTGTTACAGACCTGTAATCTGAGCACTTGAGAGACCGAGGCAGGAGAATCGTGAGCTAGAGGCTAGCCTGGACTAAGTAGTAAGACCTTGTTTCAAAAACTCCAGAAACAATGACAAAAAAAATCTACTGATGGAAAGGAGCGGGCCAAGAAAGTGTCGAAAAAAAACAATAACAATAAAAACAAAGGGGGAGGGTGAGAAAATCACTAAGAAACCAGTGAAATGGGGAAGAAAGACACAATAGCAAAGGTCAGAAAAGTCCAAAATTAGTATGTCAAAAACATAAACAAAATAGACAAACTTCTGGTAAAATTTATCAAGAAAATCTGTAAAGCACAAATAAACAATATGACTGAAAAACCAGCTTGTCACCGGTTACACTGACAGGAATGTAGCATTCCCATGAATGCGTCAATGGTTTTGCTGGGTAGAGAGATGGCTCAGATAGCATGTGCTTCTCTTGCCAAGAACCTGAGTTCAGTTCCCAGCACCCATGTCAGGCAGCTCACAACTGCGTATACCTCCAGCTTCAGGGGACCCAGTGCCCTCTTCTGGTCTATGCACAGGCACATAAACACACGGCATACATTCACAAGGATACCCACACACATTCACAAAAATAAACATTAAAAATTATTTTAGAAGCCAGGCATGGTGGGCCATGCATTTACCCAGCACTTGGGAAGCAGAGGCAGAAGCAGGTGGAGTTTGTGACTTTGAGGCCAGTTGGTCTACATAGTGAGTTCCAGGACAGCCAGATCTACATAGTGAGACTATCTATCTATCTATCTATCTATCTATCTATCTATCTATCTATCATCTATCTACCTATCTACTTTATCTATCCATCCATCCATCCATCCATCTATCCACCCACCTACCCACCTACCTACCATCCACGTATCTATCTGTCTATCTATCTATCTATCTATCTATCCATCTATCTATCTATCTCTATCATCTACCTACCTACTTTATCCATCCATCCATCCACCTACCTACCATCCATGTATCTATCTGTCTGTCTGTCTGTCTATCTATCTATCTACACACATATATTACTAGAGTGGCACACAATTCAGCCTACCGACTTCCATTATCTTAGTACCTTATGCCCGTTTTCTCAGTTATGCTGGATGAACAAGCAGCAGCTGGCTGTTCTTCTGTGTCTATACGGCACAGGGAGACATCACTGGAGTATTTAGGATCCCCATACTGATACTTTTGTGTTCTGCTTGTTTTTAATTTTATGTTTGTTTGTGTGAGACACTGTCGTGCTATGTTGGTTGGCAGGCCTCAAACTCAAAACAGACCTCCTGCTTCACTAGCCTGAGTGCTGGAATTACAGGCATGAACTGCGCGGCCTGGCTTTTCATGATGATTCTTTTTTTTTTGTTTTGTTTTGTTTTGTTTTTCTAGACAGGGTTTCTCTGTGGTTTTGTACATGCTGATTCTTTGTCATTCCTGGATGAGTGATCCACCTCTGAGGGACAGTGATTCCCATTGACCAACGATTTCCCCAGTAACATTCCTCTGGCCACTCAGAGTCGCCTACAGTGTAACTCAGTGACATGGACCAGAGCACCTGGCCAGTATGTCCTATAGTCCCCCTTGGGGGCCATCCCTGTGATTTTAATTCATTCATTCATGTGTGACTCCTTCCTCTCCCATTCTCTGCAGTTGGCGGCAGGGAGCCATTCCGTGCCTACTGGGATATGTACCTGCCTAAGGTATGGCTGCTGATCTTTGTGGTAGATTCAGCTGATCACAGTCGATTGCCTGAAGCCAGGAGATACCTTCATCAGCTGATTGCGCCAAACCCAGGGCTCCCTCTGGTTGTGTTTGCCAACAAACAGGTAAAAAGCTCTGCTAATCTGGTGTTAGAGCACCTTGCCTCGCTTCCAGGCAAGTCCACACCAAAACTAGGTTAATGGAACCTCCACTCAATAGTTTCTCATTATTAGCACAGACATGTCTTATTTTAATAGGTAGATAATCAAAAATATACTGCATATTCAATTTATTAGGTCTCCTGGATTATATACTCTTTCAATGTAAATATAATTGTCTTGTGTCCTTTAAGTACTTGAATTGCCTAGTCTGTTGCCTCATGAAGAAATAGAATTGAACCATGTATATTGAACTTATTTCAATAAACCAATACTGATTGTTGATTTAATTTGACACAATTTTGAGTGGCTTCTATGTATAGAAAAAGAGTTTTATTTTAGATCAGTTACACTTGACTGAATTTTTTTTTTTTTTTTTTTTTGGTGCTTGCATCAAAAGCAATTAACGTTCATGGAGAAAGCTCGAAGCTTTTACACTGTCCTTGAAAGTGCAAGCAACTATGAAAAAAAGAAACAGAACAGAATTCCTGTATCACGCATCAATTCTACGTTTTTTATATACCCCAGATAAATGAAACCAGGGAGCCAGTCTGCTCTTATACACTTATGTTCATGGTAGCACTATGATTACAACAGCCGCAGGTTAGAAGCTAGAAGGGTCTGTCCGCTGATGAGTACATAACGAAACGTGGTGTGTCCACTTTAGCCTGCAGAGGGAAGGAAGTTCTACCGCATGCAACCACACGGATGGACCTGTGGATACTATCCTAAATGAATGAGCTAGCCACAGGGGGACAGATGCTGTGTGGTTCTGCGTATAGAGCGACTTCCCAGAGCCATCAACTCTGCAGTGGATAGAGTGACTATGCTTGTCAAGGGTTATAGGAGGGAGGAAAGTGGAGTTAGCTTAGGACAGCTAGAGCGTCAGTGTAGCAAGATGAAGAGTTGATGGTGATGGTTTAAACCACTGTGAGTGCATTTAATTTTACTGAATCGCACAATAAAATGGTTAAATTTTGTTATGTGCACTACTATTACAACGATGACAACGACAATGACTACACACACACACACACACAGACACACAGACACACACACACACACACAACCTTTAGGTTTCCAAACACTGGAACAGTAATTCTCTCAATTACTAGGTCTGCCAACCAAAAACTCGATGCCTGCCTTCCCTTATGTCGTCTATGAGTGGGATGTTCATGGAAGCAAACTAAATGATTACCATAGATCTTACTTTATCAGAAACCTTGATTGACATTAAGCATAGAGGCTGGTCCAGCGCATTTTGGTGTTGTGTTGGCATTTCAAAGAGAAAGGTTGATGATTTGTTTTTCGTTTTTAAGTGAAGTATCTTAAAACCACAAAGACTCAGGGCCTGAGAGATGTAGCCCAATGATAGTGAATCTGCTTAGCATATGCGAGGTCCTGGGTTCAACCCCAGCAGGCAGTAGGTGAGGGTACTGCAAAGATTTAGAAGTTCCTGTACACACATTTGACCCGCGTGGCATGCTGGTGGACTGTAATCTGGCCTTTCTCTTGTTGCTGGTCATTTTTATTATTCCCAGTTGTTTACTGTTACAAGGTTGCAGTGAGCTTTCAAATGCGTGCGCCCTTGTATCCACCGATGCGTGTTTCTCGAGTGTGCAGAAGTGCTAGGTTTTTGGATTTGCAAATATTTTTATTGGATATTCCTAAATTGCTTTCCAAAGTCGCACTAGTTTACTCTTCCGTTGGGAGATGACAGTTATTTGAAGCTCCACCCCTTCATTGGGACTAGCCGTTGTCACAACCATCCGTTTTGCCAATGTGTTGTTCTTATGATCCTTATTTATTTGAAGTGTTTATTGCTGGCTGAGACCTACATCCTGTTTGCTCTTGTTTTCTCACCTCCGATTCTTCCTGTGGGAGAGGTGCTGGGAACGAGAGCCGAGGTCTTTTGTACTAAGCATACTGTTTACCACAAAGATGGGCTGGAAGCCTCTACCTTTCCTGTTTGATATGTAAGGGTGCTGAATATTTTTTTTTGCAAAATTCCCTTGGTTATATGCATCACTAACATCTTCTCCAGTATCTCAGTGATTTTCATTTTGCTTTGCTTATGGTTCCTATTTTTACATTAGAGACTCCCATTTCTCTTTTTAAGACATAGTTCTTCATAGGTCTCTATATAGTTTTGACTGCCTTGGAACTTGCTCTGTAGACCAGGCTGGCCTTGAACTCACAGAGGTCTGCTTGCCTGTTTCCTGAGAACTAGGATTAAAGGCATGCACCACCACAGCCTAGAGAGATTTTCCTTTCTAATTATCAAATTTATCCAGTCTTTCCTTTTCTGGTTTGTGTGTCTTGTCTTCATCAAATTGAATAAACAGAGCCATTGTCAAATTGAAAGTTTTTATGTAATCTTGGCTGGCCTGGAACTCTTTATATAGACTGGGCTGGTCTTGAACTCATAGAGATTTACCTGTTTCTGCCTCTTGAGTATTCAGTATACCACTCCACCCAGCTAAATTGAAGACTTTTGCTTTACCTTAATGATAAAAGACTTAGCTATTCTTTTTTTTAATTATAATTAAATTTATTCATTTATTTTACATCCCAACCAAAGTTTCCCCTCCCTGTTCTCCTCCCCCCCCCCACCAACTCCACTTCAATCCACTCCTTCTCCCATGGGTGAAAACAAAGAATGGCATACCAAGTTGAGGTAGGACCAAGCTCCTCCCCTTGTACTAAGGCGGGGCAAGGCAACCCAGTACTAGGAATAGGCTCCTGGTAAATGTTAGGGACAGTACCTGCTTCCACCACCAGGCGTCCCACGAGCGGATCAAGCTACACAACTGTCACACTTAGAGGGCCTAAGTTGGTACCATGCAGGCGCCCTAGCCATTGGTTCAGAGTCTGTGAGTTCCTATGATGCTAGGTTAATTGTCTCTGTGGGTTCTCCCATGATCTTGACAAACCACTCCCTATCCTCCCACCCCACCTCCCCTATTCCCTTCCTCCCTCTTTTCAACAAGATTCTCAGAGCTTGACTCAGTGCTTGGCCCTGGATCTCTGCATCCATGTCCATCAGTCACTGGATGAAGAAGGTTCTCTGACGATAATTGAGATTGTTACCAATCTGATTACAGGAGATGACCAGTTTGTGTTACCCATTCACCATAGCTAGGAGTCTTAGCTGGGGTCATCCATGGGAGTTTCCCTTGCACCAGGACTCTACCTGACCCCAAAACACCCCACATCAAGATGTCTCTTTTATTAATTTCCCCTCCATCCACCCCCCAACTCTGTCTCTTAAGTTCCCATCCCCACTGGCCCACAGTCCACCCAGGAGATTTCTTTCTATTTCTCCTTCCCAGGGAAATTTGTGTGCCCCTCTTGGGGCTCCTTGTTATCTAGGCTCTCTGGGACTGTGGACTGTAGCATAGTTATCCTTTATAGCTAATATCTACTTATGAGTGAGAACACACCATCTTTGTCTTTCTGTGTCTCAGTTACGTCACTCAAGAGGATTTTTTTTCTAGTTCCATTGATTTGCCTTCAAATTTGCTGATGCCTTTGTAACAGCTGAGTAATACTCCATTGTGCAAGTGTACCACATTTTCTCTATCCATTCTTCAGTTGAGGGCCATCTAGGTTGTTTTCAGGTTCTAGCCATGATGAATAATGGTGAACATAGTTGAGCAAGTGTCCTTGTGGAATGATTGAGCATCTTGGGTATATAAGTCTTAGCTATTCTAAATTAATGCGTATTTGCTTGTATTCTTTTGTGAAAATATTTAGTCTATGCTTTTAGATGAATCACTAGGTCAATATATTACATCAGGGGTTTCAAAAGGTTATCTTAGCTGGGCATGGAAGTTCATGCCGGTAATCTCAGGAGTGGAGAGCAGAGACAGAAGGATTGCAAGGTCAAGCCAGCTTGGGCTAGATAGGGAGGCCTTGCATATAAAAAATGTTATCTTATTTTCTTTATTCTTTGGGTATAACCTTAATTTCTACCTATACTGCCTCCTCCCTACATCTTCCTTTATAATTTCTTCAGTAGATGTATTAACCTGAGACATCATCTATATACTATTGTATTCGTTACTCTGTCACAGAAGTCTCTAAGGGCTCAATGAATAACATATTGTGATTACCAACACCCAGTCACCATACATAGCCCACCAGGGGGAACCTCGTAGACTTCCAGGGCTGTGGAGCTAAAACAACATACATGGACCTCTCTACACCCCACCAGTTTGCTAATAAATTTTTGATCTGAAGAAATAATAATAGCAACAAAGAACTCACAAATGATAAGTATGAGAATCAGTAAAATATGGGCAAAAAGTAATTGATAGCTAGGCGGTGGTGGCACACACCTTTAATCCCAGCACTCAGAAGGCAGAGGCAGGTGGCTCTTTATCAGTTTGAGGCCAGCCTGGTCTACAGAGCAAGTTCCAGACAGGCTCCAAAGCTACAGAGAAATCCTGTCTCAAAAAAAAAAAAAAAAAAAAAACCAAAAAATAAAAAAAGTAATTGATGAGTAGGGTATGATGGCATACACCTCTAACCCCAACAGGCGTACGACTCAAAAGTTCAAGCCCAGCTTAAGTCTCACGGTATGTCTCTTTAAGAAAACCAACCAACTCCTTCCACTAACAAAACACACGGGGGGGGGGGGGGGGAATGACTGCAGGAGCCAGAGACCAGCCAGGACCAAACAAAACAGCATCTTTCCACTTGCATGCACTCACTGACAGCAGTTGTGGTTGCCTGCACAAGATGTGCACAAGATCAACACGGAGTGAGTAAGGGTTCGTGAGCCCCCCACCCCCACCCAGCTGAGACGCTATGGACAACTGATGGCTTCTGGGCTAGGGACAGTCAGTGTTCTCTAAAGATGTGGCCTCTATAGGTTGACCACCCTCCAGTGGATGGCCTCATTCATACCCACGATTATACAGGCAACACAGGACTTAGTGAGTTATAAAAAGAAAAGGAAGCATATAATTGAGAGAGGGCATAAGGCTGAGGATGGATATAGAGGAATTGTGGGAAAAGTAAGGAGGGGATATAATCAACGTAGATGGTATGCCTGTATGAAATTCTCAAAGAATAAAAATAGTACATTAAAAGCAATCAAATGCATGGTGGTGGATGGCTTTAATCCCAGCCCTTGGGAGGCAGAGGCAGATGGATCTCTGGGAGCTCGAGGCCAGCCAGTTCTACAAAGTGAGTTCCAGGACAGCTAGGACTGTTACACAGAGGAACCCTGTCTCAAAAAAACAAAACAAAACAAAACTAATCAAACAACCAGATAAAATGATGAATCAAATTTCTCTTGCTGATATAAATTCTTAATAGTTCTTCATATTAAAATTATCTTAGAAAAATAAACAGATTGATGGTATCACTTAGAAAATTCAGTCCTGCCAGGTGGTGGTGGTGCACACCTTTAACCCCAGCACTCAGAAGGCAGAGGCAGGTGGCTCTTTATGAGTTTGAGGCCAGCCTGGTCTACAGAGTAAGTTCCAGAATAGTGCAGTTTACACAGAAACCCTGCCTCAGAAAACAAAAACAAAAACAAAACAAAAAAAAAAAGAAAGAAAGAAAAGAAAAGAAAAATTAAGGTCTTTGGTGGGGGGCAGAAAGTACTTTTTGATAAGTCAGAGATGCTGGAATAATTCTGATAAAAATGTTTCTCTTCACCAACTCTGGAGTCACAATAGCAAGTTTCAGTATTTTCTGCATTAAATGGTAGAGTCATTTAGAATAAGGAGGAAATATTTCTGTCCGACAAGAATGCAGACTAACAACGTGTCCTCTTCTCTCTCCATTGTGGGAAAAGGATCTTGAAGACGCCTACCACATTATAGACATCCACGACGCCCTGGCACTGTCGGAGGTGGGGAGTGACAGAAAATTGTTCTTGTTTGGAACTCAGGTGACTGAGAATGGCTCAGAGATCCCCTCCACCATGCAAGATGCCAGAGACCTGATTGCACATCTGGCCGCAAATATGTAGACGTTGACTAGGACCCGGCCCACTCCTCAATTCACCATCAAACTGTCATCAGAGGGCTGAATGGCAGGCAGGCTTAACCCAAAAGTTTACACCTACAATAAAAAATAAGCCATTTCCTATTCTCTCAATGCAAAGTGTATATACGAAGAGAATGCTCATTTATTAAGATTACATTTTTATTTTTTTTAGATTTTTTAACTTTAAATTTTTTTAATTATTTTGTTTGATGGCAATTTGGATTTTTGCTTGTTTTGGGTGATGAGAGTTGAGCCCTGGGCCTCACGTATGTTAAACACACCATCTACCGTGGTGCTATGCCCACACACCTGGATGAGGGTTTTAACTCAAAAGTAAAGTTCGTATTAGCAAGCTTTCATCCCACCTGTGGTTTCTCTTTATGTTTTGTGTATATGTTCATGTATGTACATGTAAGGTCAGAAAGGTGCCATAAATCTTGTATGCACTTTTGCTTTTTGTGGTTTCTGTTGTGGGACAATGCTCTTGTACACTGTAAAGAGTTGTCACTCATATTAGTTTAATAAAATGTTGATTGACCAGTAGTCAAGTAGGAAGTGTAGGCGGGGTCACCAGACTAAGGAATTCTGGGAAGAGGAAAAGCAGAGAGTCCATCCTCATCCAGACTCAGAGAAAGCAAGATGACAATGCTGCATTGAGGAAAGGTACCAAGCAACGTGGCTAAATATAGACAAGAATTGTGGGTTAATCCAAGTTGTAAGAGCTAGTTAATAATAAGTCTGAGCTAATAGGCCAAAGAGTTTATAATGACTATAAGCCTCTGTGTGTTTCTTTGGAACTGAACAGCTGTGGGACCAGGCAGGATAGAAACTTCCACAGATTATATATAAGGATGGGGGTGTAGGTGACTGCTTTGTTGAACCCAAGTCTTTTAGACACAAAAGCAGTCTAAAACTACTATGTGAGTTTCTCTAGCCAGACTTGACTGATAACAGAGACCAGTGGCCACTCCCTACTAAATTCCTCAGCAATTAACCCTCTGCGCAAGCTTCTAACCTCAGTTTATGATACACAATTCAAGGCTTATCTAACTAACTGTTTTAAGTCCTAAAATATATATGGAGGACAAGAACAACAACCAGTTGCCCAAGTCCAGAGAGAAACAGCTTTACATGGGAAAATCTCTCAGATAGCCAGGGCTACAAAGATGGTCTGGCCTCACAACCTTGAATTAAAAAGTTACAAGTTTCCCTCCTTGTGCTCTGGGGCTGCACGCAGGATAAGAAAATGTGCTTTTAGGTTTGGGACGCCTGGAAAAATGCCAAACGCTATGCCCCTGGCCTCAGGTCACAGCCTATATACCAGGAACTTTGAAGCCAGGAGTTACCATGGTTACTCACTCCCCTCAGATGTAGCTTTTGTAACCTTTTTTTGTTGAAAGAAGTTTGTTGTTGAACCGGTACATATAAGCTAGTTGAGCAAAGAAGCTGGAGAGAATGGGAACAAGAGAGGAAGAGCAGGAGAAACTAGAGCAGAGAATTAGAGGGTTGAAGCTGCAGAATGAGAGTGGGAAATAAAAAGAGCATGACCTTCAGATCATGGATGTCTTTTTCCTTTAGAAAGATTGGAAATTTTCCTGAAGTCCTCACTGCTCTGAAGGCATTCTTTTCTGCAACCTTGGTGAGTTCTGGGAGCTGGACTCCCGGGCTGCGGCACCCAAGGTGTCCTCTGGCCTCCACATGTGCAATGTGGCAGTTATACACGCACACACACAACATGTAATAAAATCTTTATGTGTTGAATGTTTTGCCTGCATATCTGAAAGTATACTGTATGTGTGGCTAGTTCCTGCAGAGGCCAGAAGAGGGTGCTGGATTCATTGGAACTGGAGGATAATCCATTGGGAGCCATTACTGGGTTCTCTGCAGCAAGCGGTCTTTTTTTTTTTTTTTAAGATGTTTGTATGTTTGTGTGCCTGGGTGTAGGTATGCACACCACACGCATGCAGGAGCCTGCAGATGTCTGAGGTATTTGAGTCCCTGGAAATTAAGGACCATTGCGAGCCACCATGTAAGTGCTGGGAACCAAACCCAGGTCCTCTGTAAGAACAGTAAATGCTCTTAAGCACCGAGTCATCTTTCCAGGGCTGTATGCGGTCTTCACTGATGGACCAAAATGTAATCAGAATCCTAAAGAATACTTTTGAAGCAAGAGATTACCTGATGGATACATACACACTCTAGAATGAGTCTCCTAGTTCCATTCCAGATAACTTCCACAAAAACGTTTTAATTTTCTATAGGACAGTGAATTGTAAACGGTGCCTTCAACCATACATTTTGACAGATGATTTATTCCTTAACATTTAATTCCGGCTCTTGAAGGTAAACACAAGACTGAGACGGCACCAATTCTGCTCTTCTTCCCCATACTACTATGGCCATGAAGATGAGTACTTTCCAGGCGCTCTCTCTCTCTCTCTCTCTCTCTCTCTCTCTCTCTCTCTCTCTCACACACACACACACACACACACACACACAGAGGGGGAGGAGAGGAGGTTGAAAATATGGCTCATCACTTAAGAGGGGCACTGCACTTGCAGAGAATCCCAGTTTGAACCTAGTTCAGTTTCCAGTTTCTTTGGCAGCTGCTAACTGCCTGTAATTCCAGCTCAAGGGGATCTGATGTCCTCTTCTGGATTCCATGGGTTCTAATACTAACAAGAGCACAAACCTACACAGGCACATAATTAAAAAATAAAAGTAAATTCTTTTGTTTTGCTCTTTCAAGACAAGGTTTCCCTGTGTAGCCCTGGCTGTCCTAGAACTCGTTCTGTAGACCAGGCCAGCCTTGATGACCTCAGAGATCTGCCTACCTCTGTCTCCTGAGTGCTTGGATTAAAGGCCTGAGCCACCATCAATCAGCTAAAAGTAAATATTTTTAAAAGACACAGAGAAGACGGCACCATGACTTACCCCTATAACCTATCACTTGAGAGGCTGAGGCAAGAGGATTGCCACAAGTTCAAGAGTTCTAGACCAACCTGGACTAAATAGTTCCAGGCCAGCTTGAGCTGCGGAGTGAGCTTGTCTCAAAAGTCAATCAACCAACCAATCAATCAAACGAAGAAAAAATGTTGGGGACAAAAGATGTAATGAGAGGAAATGGAGAGAGAGAGACACAAAGTCACAAAATAATCTGTCAGAGGTGTCACTGTGAATAAATCAACACAATTGTGCTGTTCACAAGATTAATTATATGATTAATAATGTCTGTAGTGACACAGGCTAGGGGTCTTGAAATGATACAGTCTATAGATCTTGGTCAAGTTTGTGTTCTTTGCCAGGTAAAGAATTAACAGGCAGGAAAACCTGCAGCGCAAAAGATAGCAACAGAGGAACCTCAAGCATCGCAGACAGAATCAGCAGTTGAAGGACGGCATTTATTGGAGATGAGGAAACAACATAAGCAGACGCCCAAGGAGACCCTCGGCAAACCAATGGATTCAGGAAGCGGAAAGTCCGGTCTCTTTTTAGAGGTTGTGGGGTTTCAAAGCTCCTGAAGAATTTTCTTCCCTAATTTAGGTCATTTTGAAGAAAGCGAGGACGGTTGACTGGCATGTCCTGAGAGGTCGTGAACTTGTTGAGCAAGTCTCGGAAACCTAACCAGTCAGGAAGCAGAGAAGTACAGTGAGTTGTTGAGTCTTCTCAGCTCACACCAGAAGCAGAAGCAGCATCCCGCTCTCCAGGCTCTCTGTCTCCTGTGCGGCAACTAACAGAGGTGCACCCTAGGCTAGCAACGCGTCTCCATAGCAACCAGAGAGCCAATGCACTGAGATGATGGGCGGGGCGGGGAAGGGCGGAGCTAGTCTTCCGGGGACGGAGCTGAGCCTGTCTGGGGCGCGGCGCGGACGGCCCCAAATCTCTTGTCCGCGCCGCGGGTTGCGCTAGGGCTGCAGGCGAACAGTTCGTGCCCTGGGTACCCGGAGCTTCTAACTGAAATGGATGAAGGAGACGTCTCAGGTTCATCCGTGCTGTCTGGGGTGACTGATGGGCAGAACACGACAGAAACACACTCGGAACTCCACCCGAAGCCCCTTGTGCTCAGACTCCTGGAGGTGAAAGAACTTGGGAGGGAAGAGGTCGCAGGGGGTGAGGAGGAAAAACAAGAAGAGAGACATGAGTATGAGAACTTCACCGTGTTCGGTGAATCCTCCAATACTCACAAATCCCATGATGCCTCCACATCGTCCAAGTCCCGCAAGGCCAGCGATCCTCCTCAGTCCCTCAAGAGCAGCGATGCTCCTCAGTCACGCAAGGACAGTGAGTCCGTCCAGTCCCGCAAGGACAGTGAGTCCGTCCAGTCCCGCAAGGACAGTGAGTCCGTCCAGTCGCGCAAGGGCAGTGAGCCTCTTCGGTCACCGCAGGTCCACGCGTATGGAAAAGGCGACTTGCTTCCCAACGCAATGATTACGACCTCCCCATCTTTGATAGCCAGATACCTACCGCGGCTCCAGCTGGCTTCTTTGAGCGGTAGGTTTAGCCCCCTTCCCCCCCATCCACCCTTCTAGAACTCAGGAGTCTGGTGAAGGTTCACGAGTTTAAAGGAACTTGACTCTTGTGTCATCTACTGCTGCTTTGCAGCCACCTCTCTTTGTACTTCAAGGAATTCCAATGGGAAATTGACACCCTAATAATGACAGAGCCACCTCACCGCTTCCAGGATTGAACCTAGTACCTCACACGTACTAGGCAAGTGCTCTCGTCCCAAAAGCTCTTCGACTGAGCACACCAGTCTATCTTACTAGGTTACATCTCAACTAGTCCTTATTATTTTTTGTTTTATGATCTCTCTTTTTATTTATATTTTATTTATATTTCTCATATATATATATATATATTTTTTTTTGTTATACGATTTCTCTTACTCACCACCTAAAGACAGATCCTCAAAGGGAGGCTGTTTTTGTTAGCGTTTGGGGCTTGGGCCCAGGGGAAATGAAGCACTGAGAGAACAAGTGCTGGCAGAGGGCATGTAACTGTTCATCATCTGCCCAGTCCTTCTCAAACTTACAAGGTAACAAGGCTGGTGGGACGTAAATAAAAACGTCCTTGCTTTTTACCACTTAAGCCCACCTCCAACTCCTCCCTAGAGACTGTTGGCACTGGACCTGCAATCCTGTGGTCACACTAGGCATGGCTTCTCACCTGGCCTCAGTTACATGGTTCATCACTCCAGCCATCCCCTTACCTAACACGTCACTGGCTCTGCTGGTCCCCACACTCCTGCCAGATCTCCAACCCTGGGAAACACCAGCAGCAATCTATACGCTCCCAGCAGTTGACTCTTGCTAGCCAAAACTGCATTATTGTACTGATGGTTTTATTTCAATTTCTTTCTTTTTTTTAAGATTTTATTTATTTATTATGTATACAACATTCTGCCTCGATGTATGCCCACACGCCAGAGGAGGGCGCCAGATCTCAGTACAGATGGTTGTGAGCCACCATGTGGTTGCTGGGAATTGAACTCAGGACCTCTGGAAGAGCAGCCAGTGCTCTTAACCTCTGAGCCATCTCTCCAGCCCTTATTTCAATTTCTTTACTACAAATTTTAATTGGCACTGAGAACTCTCTGGCAGACTCCCCTTTATGTACTGGGTAAGCTGGTTTTCCTGGACTCTAAATGCATTCTTTCTCCTCCTCCTCCAACCTTCACACTTTTGTCCTTCACCCAGTGGGAGACTTTACTTCCTGCTTTATCAAGAAATAGAAGCAATCGGTCACGAGCTCACTTACATTTTTTGCCACCAGTTTTTTGCAACCAGTTTATTGGCCTCCCAAGACTAGTGTCATGGACGCTGCCTTTTCTCATCTTCCAGGAGAGAATTGTGCATTTTTATAAAAGCCGCGTTCCCCACGTATGCCTCAGATCCCACTAGTCTCCTAAAGAACCCTACACATCTCACTGCTCGGCTGCAGCGTTTTCTCCTTTTCTCATGAATCAGTCCCATGAAAAACAGACTAGTAGCCCGGAATAACCTTTGACCCCAAGCCTTCATTTCCTCCTCTTATTACCTTCTTAGCTCCCTAGGTAGGTCTCTTTCCCCTTTTACTTCACCAAAACTGCTTCATCAAAACTGGTGCCGGGCGGTGGTGCACACCCTTAATCTCGGCACTCAGGAGGCAGAGGTAGGCAGATCTCTGGGTTTGAGGTCAGTCTGGTCTGAAGAGCTAGTTCCAGGACCTCTAAGGCTACACAAAGAAACCCTGTCTCAAACAAACAAACAAACAAAAACCAAACAAGCAAGCAAAACAACAACAAAACCCAGCCCCTTCTCTGGTGTACCCTGTCCCACCACGTTCCCCACGTGCTGGTGGTGGTGGGGGACCTCATCATCCCTACATGTGAGCCACTGGGCTTCTCATTCTGATGCCCTCATTGGGAAGACTCTAGTTTTCACCCCATCTGGTGCTCCCCCTGCCCCTAGCTCCCCTCAACTGTTGTGTCATTCCAGAATTGTTTTAAGCACAGTCTCAAGCTATGCCCAATATTTTGAGCTCAACCTTGAGTCTCCTTTTACCAAAATTTAGCTCAGAAGGCACCTTTAGCCCATTGATTCTACTGATTTCCGATTATATGCCACCAGTCTCTGATGTTCTGTCCCTTCTTACCTCATCTTCTCTGACGTTCTATCTCTTCTTACCTTGTCTGCTGTGACCCACTTTTGTCCCTGTGCATATTTTAGTAGTGCTCTCTCTCTATCTCCCCCCACCCCCCGTCCCAGGCTGGTCCTGCATCCTCTTAGAACTGGGGTTACAGGCGTGTGCTGCCATGCTTCCCTAAGCTCTCTGGTGTAGACAGATATTACAAGAGGAAGATAGACAACTATGTGGATTGGTCTCTAAATTGGTCTCTGCACGTCAAGTGGTCTCTCTACAATGCTTAGCAAACCCAAACAACATCTCTAGACACTTCAGACATTGTCTGTGTTCAACTCTCGTTATTTCCCTATATCCCCTTCTTCCACATCACTTACACAAACATACAGCTGAGGTTGGGAGTGGGTGAGAGGACTCGTGTAAATATGGAGACTTGAGCTCAGATCTTAGCACCTATACCATTAGTGCGGCTGCACCCTCCTGTAAACAACAGTGCAGGGGGCAGGAGGAGGAGACAGACGGAAGGATCCCCTCTCTCAAAGGAATGAGGAGAACGACAGAACAACACCCAGCTATCCTCATCTGGCCACTCATAAACAGTGCGCTCACGCACACAGGCACTGACACACACATGCGCTCACACACACATGCACTCACACACACATGAACTCACTCACACACATGCATTCACACGGCACTCACACACAGGCACTCACACACACATGAACTCACTCACACACATGCATTCACACGGCACTCACACACAGGACTCACACACATGCACTCATGCATACACATGCACTCACACAATACACATGCATACACATGCACTCACACACATGCACTCACACAACGTGCTCATGCATATACAATATAAGCACTCACACACATGTATTCATACACGCATGCACACACAGGGGCACTTACACACATGCACTCATACACACATGCACTCACACACAATGCATTCACTCACACACATGCACTCATACACACACATGCACTCACACACACAGGAACTCACAATGTACTCACACATATGCACTCACTCACACAATGCTCTCTCTCTCTCACACACACACACTCATTTTTTTCCTCTGAAGTTCACCACAATACAGCACCTCTAAGTAACCCCTTTCTTCAGCCGATGGTGGGTGGACCCCTATCCTCAGACTGTGGTGGGCGAACTGTTTTTAACCTCTATTAATGGCCATTTCTGACTTCTATCTGTTGGATCTCATCTAACTCTAAAATTTTTTAACTAGTGTGGTGTGTGTGTGTGTGTGTGTGTGTGCACGCACGCTAATGATGTATGGATGTGGTGGGCGTGCGTGCCGTGGTGCTAGGGTGGAGTCAGGGCAATTTCTTAGGGCCTACTTGTATGTACATTCTGGGAATCAAGTTTAGATTAGACTCCAGGCTAATACAGCAGTCCCCCACACGCTGAGCCATCTCACCAGCCCACATCTACCCTCTCTCTGCTGCACCATTGTGGTCTTGTCTTTCTTGACTGTTCACATTTGACACACAAATATTACACAATTACTCCACCTGAAAATGATCACAAGTCTTCCCTAGCCCTATGGACCCTTCCCTTTCAGATACCACTCTATCTCTCTGCTTGACTTTAAAGGCACACACACACACACAATCCTCAAAATAGTTGCCTAAAAGTCAAGATTTCAATGTCCTCTTTTTCTGTCCTCTTGAGAACGAGTTTGATTAAGATTTCATTCTGCTCACTTAGCTAAAGCTGGTTTTGTTGAGGTCACAATGATCTCTGTCCTGCCAAGAGCGAAAGTGACCCCTTCATTTGACACATTTCCTTCTATCGTGGGACTCTTCATTGTTTCCTGGAATACTAATCCCTCTGCTGTCTTACCTCGTGGATTCGTCCTGACATTTCCTTTGCTCGGAGCCCTTCTTTTCCCAGCCTTTACAATGAGGTTACTGATGGCTTTATCCTCTCAGATTCTTCTAGAACTCCCTTTATTCTCTGGATGATGTCATTAGTTCCGTGGCTTAATTGCCAGTAGCTTCTCAAATTATAGCTTTTACTTCTCCCGCAGAACTCAGTTATCTAGCCTTCCTGCTTGACTACCCACAAGAAGCTCACTGTGTCAAACTGAGAGCTCTGAACCGTTAACAAATCCTAACTCTGAATTAAATTCCATGACCCTTCCTTAGCATCAAAAGTATTACTGTGTGCTGTTTTTATCTCTTGTGTAGTTCACCACACTGGCCTCCAGGTGGCACCCTGCTTTGTCTCTACCCTCCAATTCATTGTTCACATCCCGGTCAGGAGCGTTTTCTAGAATATATGTTACAAGCATATTTCCTGTTCTCCACCATCCCAGCGGTAGTTCCCATCTTATGTGGCGTGTAATCTAAAAAGCCTACCAAGCCTCACTTGGTCTAGTCTTGATCATTAACCCGAGTTTTGTTTTTAAGGTAAGCTTTCACGCAGTCCAAACGGGCTTACATTTCTATTCCTCGCACTTTCACCTCCATAGAGCTTGGGACTACAGGCCTGGACCCTGTACTTGGTTTACGATGGGCAGGGATGGAACCCAGGGCTTTGTGTAGGGCAGATAAGCCCTCTCTTCACCAGTGGAGCTACCTCTCCAACTCACTGACCTGATCAGGAACTTGACCTGGCCTGTCCCTAACTTTAGGTGTAGTCGGCATAATAACCAGGCTAGCTTAATATGAAACAGCAAATTTTAATGAAGAAATAGCTTACAACACCAGGGATCCAGCGATGAGCAGGAGATACAAAAAAAGAGAGAGCTGCGGGGCTCATGGGCACCAGATTTATATGTAAACATTAGCCCGAGGCAAACATGCCCCCCATTGGGCGGAGTTTCCCCTACATTTAGGATTTCAGGTCTCCTTATTGTTTTGCTCTCGGGGCACACGGGCACGGAGTCAATTTTCCTTCTGCTAGGAGACTTTCAAAGTGTGTGTTCCCTCATACAAAAAAATACCAGTCTTTGACCTGATAATTTTCTTTAAAACACATGTCCAACTCTAATATATGCCTCTGTGTTTGGCTCTTTACACTCTTATGAAGGCAGAACTCGGTGATTTTTGTTGGATGAAGAAACTCCTCAATGTCTTCAGTGTCATGAAATCCAGTGCATCCTTTGGTGTCCTGAGTGTTGTAAAAGATTCAGGGTTAATACCTGTGAGGGATGTAGAGCAGGTTTTTGTACATGGTAAGTGTACAGTAGACACTAGCCGTGGGAGTGTTGATGCTATCTTATTTAACCTCTTGGCAGTACACTTAGCTCTTCCTTTCTTGAAACAGACCTTCTCTTGTCCTCTGTAATAGTACAGCCACCTTAGTTTGTTCCTTGGATTTGTTCACTGACTCCTCCTCCCCACTGAATTCCCAAATTTTAATATGCACCCTCCTAATACTGCATCTTATTTGTTTGCTTAGAGACAACAGATTAGTGTGTAACTGAAACTGGCCTGAATTCATGATCCTCCTGCCTCAGGCTCCTGAGGGCTGAGATTACAAGTGTGTTCCATCAAGGTAAATTTCTTTTTCTGGTGTTCGAAATAGAATAGGGTCCTTGTGATAAATGTGCTATGCTTGTTTGTATGTCCGTGGATGGGTGTGCTCATGCCTTCCACTCGTTTGAGGTTGCTTATATAAACACACACAGAAATACGCCACAGGGCATCTGTTTTAAGACGAACAATGAACTCAGGGAGGGAGGCAAACACTAGCGGAGGAAGAAGGAGAAAGCGCAGCGGAGTTTCATTCCACCACTGCGAGCACACACACTAGCTTTTCTTAACCCAGCCGTCCCCTCTATCCTCAGCACATAGCACTCTTCCTGGTAGACTTCCTCCTTGTCTTGTCCTCACAGGTCACCGTCACCTCACAGGTACTCAGGCGCGGACTTCATAGGAGGCAGGCAGGGGCAGGTGGAGATTTCTTCTGCGTTGATAGTCCATCCTCATCAGAAGGATTTATCTGAGCATGACCAGTCCCGAATGTGAGTGCCTGGAAGAATCCCTCCAGAAGGTGGCAGTCTTGTCCGCCGATGGCTAAAGCCTGGTGCCAACAGCCCATTTGTCAGCCTTAGGCGGCTATGCTAGAAGCAATGGGATTCAGTGCTATGGGGGTGTTGTTGATTTTTTTTAACTCTTTTACTCTTTGGGGGGCCCTCCACCCAGCTCTCAAATAAATACATGGAGTCTTATTCTTACTTACGAATGCCTGGCCTTAGACTGGCTTGTTTCTAGACAGCTTTTCTTAAACTATCCCATCTACCTTTTGCCTCTGAGCTTTTAGCTTTTTCTGTTTATGTATATCCTTTTTTTTTTTTTTTTAAAAACTTCTTAATTTGTATCTGTGTGGCTGGGTGGCTGGTCCCTGGTGTCCTCTCTCCTCCTCCTTTTTCTTATTCCTTAATCCTTTCCCCAGATTTCTCCTCCTACTTATTCTCTCTGCCTGCCAGCCCCACCAATCCTTTCTCCTGCCGAGCTATTAGCTGTTCAGCTCTTTACTAGACCCATCAGGTGTTTTAGACAGGCAAAGTAACACAGCTTCACAGAATTAAACAAATGCAACTTAAAATAATGCAACACATCTTTGCATCATTAAACAAATGTTCCACAGCATAAACAAATGTTAACAATATTCTACTATAAGGGAGTAAAATTCAAACCCTGGAAATGGAGTGCTGAAGCTGGAATATTCTGATGGTCCCCGGTGGTAAGATGCTGCTGGAAGAAGACTGGTTTTCAGCAGTGTCTGAGAACCTGGAAAGGAGCTGAGTACGCACACAGGAGACTTTTCCTGAGGGTCAAAGCTTAATTCTTCATTTCACTTTCTCTCGGCTGGATGTTCTTCATTGTTCTTTTTCTGTTCTGTTCTTCTACCCTGATCACAACCAGACCCTCTACACTCAGATCTCTCTCTCCCTCTCTCTCTCTCCCTCTCCCTCTCCCTCCCTCCCTCCCTCCCTCCCTCCCTCCCTCCCCCCCCCCCCCCCCCCCCCCCCCCCCCCCTCTCTCTCTCTCTCTCTCTCTCTCTCTCTCTCTCACACACACACACACACACACACACACATTTGTTTACATTTGGTTCCTGGTTGCACTGAGGGATCTGAGACCTAGGACTGGTCCAAGGGTACATAGATCAACATGCAAAGTCAACTCAGTTGATCCAAAACCTGTAAACACACTTGTAGTGACTGGACTGGCGGGGCAGATCTGGCCTTGCATGGGAGACAGAAGCACCGCAGGGACAGGGGAAAAAAATTTTTTTGAAACAGGGTTTCTCTGTAGCTTTGGTGACTGTCCTGGAACTAGCTCTTGCAGACCAGGTTGGCCTCGAACTTACAAAGAACCGCCTGCCTCTGCCTCCCGAGTGCTGGGATTAAAGGTGTGTGCCATCACCGCCCGGTGACAGGGAAATGTTTTAGAGCCAGGGAGCAAGGCTATGTTTGTGCCGCAGGTCCACAGCTAAGAGGAAGAGCTGGGTGTGTAAAATCTTCCCTGCCTCCCCTGTTCTTCCATGCTGTTCTTCAGTCATGGCTACAGACATACTCGGGGTTCTAGCTGGAGCATTGAGTTCCGAGTGGAGAGAGCTGGATATCCTTGGGAAGAGCACCTAACCCGGGAGGCAGGAAGTAGGAATTTGCTCTTGGCCTTTCCTTAGTACATCTTCTGTCTAAGGAGTGAGGTGGGCGGACTGGACAGTCCTTATGGTGGTGACCTTTACTATTTAGAGTTTGTAGAGCTTTTGGTTTTTTATTTATTGGCTTATTTATTTTGTTTCTGGTGTTTTGTTTTTTAAATAAAGTCTCACTACAAAACTCAGACTAACCTCAAGCTGAAGCTGCTCTCCCCCAGACACCAAATGCTGGTTTTCCAGGTGTGCCTGGATACTCCAGTAGACCTATGTGAATTATGACTCAAACAAGGGCCTGCAGAGAGGCTGTGTATCAATACAGTTGTTTTCTCTGGATAGATTGTTGCCAAAGTGTGTTCAGCAACGTATTCTTGAATTAAATTTTGTTGCCCATTTAAATATATCAGCTTTTAGAGAGAAAACAAAACAGGCAAATGTGTATTCATAATTGTGTTTATTTAGCTGCCCACAGGAGACTAAAATGACACATTAAAGTCACTGACACAATTAGATATTTTCTTTTTCTGCTTTTTAAAAAAATCCAGTACTAGTCACAAGTTTTCTGTTTTCGAAACTTGTTTTTGTAAGATTCACACAATTACATAGTAGGCAATAATCATGCTCACCCCTATTATCCCCCACCAAGATAGGGACTTGGGTCCCTTGCCTCATCTCTTTTCTAACTTTGTGCTATAGTTTTTTGTTTTTGTTTTTTTTTAAATATTTATTTATTATGTATACAATATTCTGTCTGTGTGTATGTATTCTGAAGGCCAGAAGAGGGCACCAGACCTCTTTACAGATGGTTGTGAGCCACCACAGATGGTTGTGAGCCACCATGCGGTTGCTGGGAATTGAACTCAGGACCTTTGGAAGAGCAGCCAGTGCTCTTAACCTCTGAGCCATCTCTCCAGCCCTGTTTTGTTTTGTTTTAAATTTGTGGTCAGCATTCGAGTCCAGTTGGTGCTGTCCAAATGCTCTTGGCCATCTCCTGGGGCGAGAGCAATCTACCAGCTTCCCGTTCCCAAGCAGAGTGACTCTCCCTCTCTCAGCAGCTGTCCACTCCTAACACCTCCTCTGGTGGGCAGCATCTGGGGGCCCTCCCCCACCCACGCTGGAACTTTGACTGGTTTGATGTTACGCTGGTCTGTGCAGGTCACCCCAGCTGCTGGGTGGCTGTGTGAAAGAGCCATGTGATGCCCAGGAGCCAGCGAGTCCCAGCTCTCTTCCCCGTCTGCTCCCACGCGCATCCTTGGTGTTGTACAAAAATACTTATTTCTAGTATTTCTTGAGAAAGGTCTTTTTGTTGTTGTTTGCTTTTTCTTGTTTTTTTGAATCAAGCTGACATCTCTAGCGTCACTTTGAAGAGTTGAACACACTTTTTTCAGGGCACATGGTTTTTATTTTAGAAATCTTCAAGTATTAGCACTCAAAGAGTCTTACAGTGAATTATCATGTATCTAACATGCAGTTTCAACAGTGAGTAGTAGGTTTTGGAATCATGTTGGTTTCTGTTTTGTTCTGTTTTTGTTTTTTCAAAACAGGGTATCTCTGTCAGGGTTTCTCTGACAGAGCCTGTCTGGGAACTAGCTCTGTAGAGCAGGCTGGCCTCTAATTCGGGATCTACTTGCCTCTGTCTCTCAAGTGCTGAGATAAAGGCACATACCACCACTGCCCTACTTGGAATTTTGTTTAATTTGGGTATTTTCTTCATTGCCTCCTCCAAATTTTGTTCCCACCCTGTAGGACAAATTTGTGTTAAAGAAAATTATAGGCTCCATGGCATTTCACTCATACATACCTCTACTTTCTAAGGATTTAAAACTTCACAATAACTATGCCATTAACACCAGTCAAAATTCAGTAATTTTCCTAATGATATCTAATATTCACAATAAAGAGTCAAGCCTTTTAACTGTCTCAAAAATGCATTTATTTTAAAAAGTCATACATGGCAGTGCATGCCTGTAAGTTCAGGGCTAACCTGGGCTACCTAGGCAGATCTAGGTGTGTGTGTATATATGTATGTCTATATAATTTAAAAAATTATATATATAATTTTAAAAAATGGCCTCAAATTTTTAAAGAGTATTTTTATTTTTTAATTGTTCCACAGATAATTAGGGCACAGATAATTTAATTAGGACACAGACTGTTTCACTCAGGACAAATTCCTTTCGGTACCACGTGCTTCCTTGAGACTCACACTCGGGGTGTCACACTTGATGTCCGACTCTTCCACTACAGGGGCATCCAGGCTGGATGAGGAGCCACCCTCCCGACCCCTCCATGAGTCCCCGGTGACAGTCTTTTTCATTGTCTACACCCCATTGTATGGCCGAGGCAGATGGGGTGCTTGTAACCCTGCACTTGGCTGCTGCTGGAAATTACGCCACCAGCCGTCGGAAGGCGTTCATGGGACAACTGAATTCTCTTTTCTTCACTCTATAATCTCCTCTGCTTTGTTCTGCTGTATGCTGATGTTCTGAAAATAAATTTTCAGATGAACTTGGTGACACATGCCTTTAATCCTAACACTCTGGAGACAAGAGGATCTCCGCAAATTCAAGGATTAATTTTCTAAAACGGTTTAAATTTCTTCTCCCATTTTGGTAGGGAGTGCTCTGTGGTCCTTTTCTTCCATTTATTCAAGGTTATCCATTTTCCTTGGCCGGTGTCTATAGGTCATTTAGAAGAAACCGCTCAATTGATAGGTTCTTGCTGGGACTCCTAGGCAAGGAAACCCGTTTTATAAAAACGTCAGTGAAGGCTCTTCCCTGGTAGTACCTTGCTGGGATCTTCCTCAGTGTTCTGAGTTTAATTCATTTTATGAACGAATCAAGAGTAACCTCTGGGAGCTGGAACGATGGCTCGGGCTACGAGCATTTGTTGCTCTTCCAGAGACAGGAATTAAAAATCCCAGGGCCCAGCACCCAGGCCAGCAGGCTTTCAAGCTGTGACTTGCTCCAAGGCATCCCATACCCTCTTCGGGCCTCTCACTTGGCCCATACATGTAAACTTTTTAGAAGAAACAGAGAAATTCTGTTCATCTTTCCACGGCCAACTCTACTTTAATCTGTGCCTTGCATAACTCCTTTAAGATCTCATAGGGCAAATTTTTACGACGTCAATATGTCAATATTTGACGCAGCGCCCCGCATAGGGCACCGCTCAAACAGGCCCCGCCTTGCTCCCCGCCATCACCGGGCGGCCCCGGCCCCGGGACCGGGTCAGACCCATGTCTACGAAGCCCCTAAGGGCGTCCCCTACCGGACGTTCGCCACCACCGGGCGCTGCCACCAAAGACCACAAAGTTCCCTCGCCCGGCGCTTCTAGACTCCCACAGCCTCAGCCTTCTCCACGGGAGGGGCGTACCAAAACTGTGCCAGCGCATCTCAGACAACGGGAAAGCCAGGGTGCCCGAGGTCACAGAGCTTCTCCTGTGTGTACAAGAGGAAAACGTGGAGGACCAGGGCGTTGTTCACTCACACCTGCACAGCGCCGTTGGCAAACCGGTACAACCCTTGAACATGCTCCCGGTGTCTGAACTCCGATGATCTAGGAGATGGGTGGGCGTGCATCCGCGAGGAGTTAGGGATGAATAATGATCAAAAGACATTGTATGCACGTACATTATTCTCCACGAACTAATAAAATATTGTATTACTATGAGAGACTAAAGTAAGAGCGATAAAGTCTTTGCAACCCTCCCAAAGTCACCCCCATTTTAATGCAGTAGTCCCTCTCTTGTCCGCAGAGAAGATCTTCTAAGGCATTCTCTAAATGTCTGAAACCACTTAATATAAATATAGAAATATAACGGTCTGAAACCGTTAGAAACTCATGTACAGTATTTTTTTAAATGTATAAATACCCATGATAAAGCTTAACTTATAAATTAGGTGTTGTAAGAGATTGCTCAATGATTGCAACATGTTATGATAAGAGTTATTTAAAACTTACAAATTATCACCTTCTAGAAGTTTCTATTTATCATTTTCAGACTTCCGTTGACTGGAAACCACCAAGAATGAAATCAGGAATAGAGAGGATTTCTGTATTAAGCAAAGCTAAGGGGTGTGCTGGCTGTGGCAGAATGTTCCAGATGGCCCTGTGCTGGACTTTATTATATAGTCTCCTGTTTTGTTTTATTTTTCTTCTTCCTCCACTAGTGTTTACCTCCCTCCCTGAATTGTCTGTCTTAAAACAGATGCACCTCTTTGTAGCACATTCCTGTGTGTATTCATATAAGCAACCTCAAATGACTGGAAGGCATATGCACATAAATGGATGGAAATAGAAATAAGGGCATGTTCACAATTCAGTTTACACAGCATTCTTAACATTTTTTAATCTGTAGAAATTTAAACAGCGTCTTAACTTATAAATGCTGGGAACGAATAATGGTTTCCATTGCTAGATCCTTACAGTTTGGGCACCATGCTGTACTTAACGCATATGGTCTTATTTAATGTTCCTGTACCTTGTGGACCCATTTCACACGCCACACCACCGCCACACCACCGCCACACCACCAAGTCACAGAGAGCGGGAGTATACACGCCCAAGGTCAGAGTTTAGAGTCGGGATTTGGCTCCAGGCGGTCTGACTCCCAAACCACTGCTCTTAGCCATTAAACAATATCGTAAAAGCCCCAGATGTATATCTGCTTTAAAAATACTGTGACTGTGCCCCGCCTCCAGAGATTGTGTCTTAAACGATCTGGGATATGGACCGAGACCCGGAAGTTTTAAATCCCAGGTGAGTCTGATCTGAAACCATTTTAGAAATGTTGTTTTACGTGGGACTTTACCTAACGCTGGCCACTCCAGAGCTGTCCCATCCTGCCAATGAATGAAAGAACCTCAGGAGTAAGGCTCACTGGGAAGCACAGCATGAAAGAGGATGGTTTGTTACTCATTCCCATTGCCTGTGTTTACAAACGGCCCCTTAGGACTGGCTCCGCCTTATACGGACACTGACCCGGGTATCTGAAGCTGAAAACCCAAGTTAGTAGGCTAGGAAAAACCGGTAGACTAAAAGCTGTGACTTTCCTAGACGGCAGCACAGCAGGGCCATAAACTACTTTCCCCTTTTCTGCGGTCAGAAGGAGTCTAGCCTTTAAAGGAACAACTGAGAATGCCCGAGTCCATTCTCTTTTCAGTTTGACACCGACTCCTCCCTCGGGCTGCCACCTCCTAGAGAGGACAGGTACTTCTACCTCCCCTGTGTTCTCTCATAGGAGCCAAGTCTATCTATCTCTGTCTGTCTGTCTATCTCCATCTGTCTGTCCGTCTGTCTGTCTATCTGTCTGTTTGTCTATCTGTCTGTCTCTGTTTTATGTGTCTCTCTACCTATATCTATCTCTGTCTATCTACCTGTCTGTCTGTCTGTCTATCTCTGTCTCTCTTTCTCTCTATCTCTTTGATATATGCACAGACCTATCTATTATTCTCCAATCTGAAAGAGAAAAACTGCATCTCACAGAACTTAATCCGATTGCCCAAGATCATGTAGTTGACAAAGTGACAAAGTCGGGGTTGGACCTGTCTCTCTGTGGTGCCAGCGCGACCTGCTCTCTTTTCCAAAAACACTCCCAAGTGCAGAGTGTGCTCTTTCCGAGCTTTCAGAGGTGATTAAAAACTCCCACGCAGAGACTCTGTCTGGAACAGTCTGTCATTATGATGCCTATTGGACAGGTCTCCTATAATCAACCACATTTTTCTACCAAAACCATGAATTTTCATTTGCTGAATCATATCTCCTGGTATGGTACTGATATCTGAGATTTACCAGTTTCTTCCTGTCAGAGACACCACACCGAACATTTTATGCGTGTATCTTTGCCCACATTTGAAACAATTTCCTTTAGGTACATTTCTAGAAGCAGGATTGGGCTGCGCTGTGTGGACATTGCCGCTCACAGTCCCAACATTCTCTTTATCACGCGCTAACTTACACACCTGCCAGCTGTGCACAGGATGCATGTCCATTCGCCCTCTAGCACTTTGTCCTCTGTAAAAAAAAAAAATCTGTTTTTATTTGCATTGCTTTGATTATAAGTAAGGTTGATAAGAAATAAAAAATATGTAAAGTTGATTTTTAAGTGTTTTTGACCTTTCATGGATGTTCATATTTGAATTTAACTCATACTCTTAGCTTATCTTATTCTTGGTACACATTTTAGTATGATTCCTATTTGTCCTTTGATAGTCTTCAGATACACCGTCTGTTGAGCATTTTACTACTTACTGTCTGATACTTATGGAATATTTTGATTCTCCTATAGATCTACATTTTTTACACACAGTTAAAATTGAAGTTAGCGTATTGAATAATAGGCATTATTCCGTTGTTGGAATAATGCATTGTTTCTATTGTTCTTCCTCCCCTATTCTCCCGTCTCCCCCAATCCACTTTCAGGTCATATATAGTATCTCACACTCTTTATCCCTCCTTAAGGCCTCTTTCCCCTCCCATGTCCCCTTTCTAGTTTTGTGCTGCATCCCACAACCACACACATCTATAAAAATTAAAATTTAGCATAAACATATGAGAGAAAATGTGATCTTTGTCCTTCTGATTGTAGTTGCTTTGTTTAATACAATTCTAGTTTTATTCATTTTTCTGCAAATACATTTTTTTCTATAGCTGGATAATATTCTTTTGGATACACAGAAGTTTTTTTTTTTAAAGATTTATTTATTTATTATGTATACAGTGTTCTGTCTGCATGCATGCCTGAAGGTCAGAAGAGGGCACCAGACCTCATTACAGATGGTTGTGAGCCACCATGTGGTTGCTGGGAATTGAACTCAGAACCTCTGGAAGAGCAGTCAGTGCTCTTAACCTCCGAGCCATCTCTCCAGCCCCTACACAGAAGTTTTTAAGTTTTAAATATTTTAATCTTTTTGGCCAGCTTCAATCCTAGAAGATTAAAATCTGGTGATTAAATGTTCTATTTTCTTTCCAGCCCAGCTTTAAAAAAACTGAACCTCTTGATCTGTGTGTGGTTTATTTTAGTACATGGCATGATATATTTAACTTCAAGATTATCCCCCATAGCTACTTTTGTGATCTCCTTTGGTTTGTGATGCTATCCTGATATCTTTAATTCCTGTTGAATCTAATTTTTTGCTCTTATTCTCTTTTTAGCACACCCTGTTTCCCGTGACCTTGTAAGGAAATGGTAAGACCAAGGAAAATATTGTTATCACACCTGAAATGGTGACCAGCACAGCTGGAGGCCGGGCTCCTGGAGACTCTGAGAGAAAGCCAGATCTTCCAAGGAGTCTCTGTGCTTTCCCCCTGTGATGGGCCCTTTTAAAATCTGAGTTTCTATGGGAACAAGAAAGGCAATCTGGGAATGTAGCTTCATAGTAGAGTGTTTGCTTAAAACCAAACCATCACCAAAATAAAGAAATAAGGACACACATAAGTAAGAAGGGTCTGGAGAGATGGCTCGGCGCTTAAGAGCACTGACTGCTCTCCACAGGACCCAGGTCTGATTCCAGCTCCCACACGGCAGCTCACAACCATCTATAATTCCAGTCCCAAGGAATCCAACATCCTTTTCTGCTTCTGCAATCACTATATGCATGGTTCATGGACATACAAGCAGGCAAAGCACTCATTGGCATTACATTAAGAAAATAATAAAACAGTAAGGAGGGAAGGAGAAAGACCCAACTCGAAGTGCCTGGGCTACTCAGGGTTGGTTTCATAGCAGACCGTGCTTTCCAGGGCTCTTAGGAGTCCGCAGTGGCAACCTCTTGTTGTAGACTGCACGAAGCTGCAGGTGACTATATCTCAATCCTCCTTGTTTCTAACTAAAGTACAGTAGCCAATGCCTTTCTTCCTTGACCTGAGTCCGTTTTAGCACCAGTGAGTATCTAACCCAAGGATGCTCCTGGTTTATAGAAAGTGTGGAGGAACCATTTATTGAATAAAGCCTGGCATGGTGGTGCATACACCTGTAATGCCAGCCCCTCAGAGATAAAAGCAGGAGGATTGCCTTGAGTTAGAGGCCAGTATTGGCTTCATAGCAAGACCTAGTCTCAAAAAACTCAAACCAAAAAAAAAAAAGTATTAAGTGGATGAAGTAAGTCCTTTGGCAATAAGAGACACTAAAATAGGCCAGCAAGATGGCTCAGAGGGTAAAGGCACTTGCTACCACACCCAAACATCTGGGTTCAAGCCCTGAGATCCACACGATGGAAGGAGAGAAATGACTCCTTTAAGATATACTCTGACCACACATGTATTGTAGACCATGTACTTTTTCAGACATGTGTTCTTGCTCACACAATAAATAAACAAACAAACAAACAAATAAATACATGTAATTTTTTTTTTGTTTTGTTTTTTTGAGACAGGGTTTCTCTGTCGCTTTGGAGCCTGTACTGGAACTAGCTCTTGTAGACCAGGCTGGCCTTGAACTCACAGAGATCCGCCTGCTTCTGCCTCCCAAGTGCTGGGATTAAAAGCAGGTGCCACCACCGCCCGGCTACATGTAAAAATTTTAAAGAGACCTTAAAATAAAGAAAAGAGAAGGTCACAATAGTGCATAATTATTGGTTTAGGAAGAGCTTTATGTTTCAAAATGATGAGAGGAGCAAAACTCTAAACACACAAAAAGAGGCAGAAATGCTCGTTACCCTGACCCATTACACACTGAGCAGAGAGGAGAGCATGAGTTCTCTGTCTGGGTTAGAAACCTCACTGCGGCTACTGCGTGGGGAGCAGGTGGGCAGAGGGCATGTGTGGAGGCAGGGGACACAGAGATCAGTGAATCTGGTGGCTAGGATGAGGATGGTAGAGAGGGACCGGGCGTGTGTCTGTTGTTTTTATTATGTGGATGTGTCGGGGTTGTGTGTGTGTGTGTGTGTGTGTGTGTGTGTGTGTGTGTGTGTGTGTGTACATGTACCTATGGAGGTTCAGCTTCTCTGGAGCTGGATTCCCTGACACTGGAGTTACAGGCAGTTGTGAATCACCCAGTCTAGGTGGTGCTGGTAACTGAACCCGGGTACTCAGCAAGAGCAGGACATAGTCTGAGCCGCTCTACTGAGTCACCTCTTCAGATGCTCTCTGAGTCACCCCAAATATACATTGTCTCACTTACCCCTCCCCAGAGTCTCTTTGATGAGGAGTTATTTGTTATCAAGATAGTTCTCTTTTTTTATGTTATAAAATTAAATATTATGGTTTCTTTTTTAAATTTTGTTGATTTTTATTGAGCTCTACAGTTTTCTCTGTTCCCCTCCCTGCCTCTCCCCTTCCCCTTCAACCCTCTCCCAAGGTCCCCATGCTCCCAATTTACTCAGGAGATTTTGTCTTTTTCTACTTCCCATGTAGATTAGTTCTATGTATGTCTCTCTTAGGGTCCCTAATTGTTGTCTAGATTCTCTGGGATTGTGATATAAAGATATCTCTAAACATACTTTGAATTAACTAGTTGGTATTTGTTAGTTTTTTTTCTAGAAAGAGAATTGAAGATCTTGCTAAACCGAAAAAGCAATGGGGAACGCCAGACAGGTAAGGCAATATTATATGGTCTTGTTTGCAATGGCTGTGTTTGCTACATCAACTGGTATTCTTCTTAGTTGACCATTACCCCTGCGTCTCAGGTGTAGCTGCAGTCTCTCCTTACCTGGGTTCAC
This sequence comes from Alexandromys fortis, assembly GCF_014885135.2. NCBI lineage: Eukaryota > Metazoa > Chordata > Mammalia > Rodentia > Cricetidae > Alexandromys > Alexandromys fortis. The sequence goes on from NW_026067949.1 coordinate 32,421,042, forward strand.
TTTGTCAATAATGTTACCTCAGGGGACTGAACACACGGGAGTTTACCTTTGCTTGGTGGTTCCACAATTTGTCTGCACATTAGGGGGTCATAGAGGGAGCTTGGATACTGATCAAAGACTGAGCCCCATACCCAGAAATCTGACTTCATTAGGGGTGCAGCTTCAGGAGCGTTTACCAGATGCTTCTAATAAACGAAGTTTTGGGAAGCGCTGCCCCAGGTGGGTCTCCGCACTCTTTTGAAACTCTTGGGTTCATCCAGCAAGTCCACCTCTGCAGCCTCCTGGGGCGGACTGTCCACCAGCCTCTGAGCCTCCGCCCAGGACCTTCTGTTCTCTGGGTCTCAGCAACCCAGACCCCAGTCTCCGATACTCTAGGACGTCTCTTTTCCTTCTTTGGCTCCTGTATAAAGCCTGGTAGCTTGTAGAGAAGTTCTAGATTTACAGGAAAGGTGAGAATAGGTGACCTCTCCTCCAGTCTCCCCTGTAGTCATCGCTGGCATCAATGTGGTCTTGTCACAGCGGAGGAGCCAACATCCATGCAATCCCATGCCCTGTGGTTCTGTGGGGCTTGGCTAGTGCAGAGTGGGGTGCAGAAGAGTTCACTGCCCTAAACTCTGCTTTGTCCTTCATTCATTTCCTCCTATCCATCCCACTCTCAGAATCCCTGGCAACCACCGTTTTTTCCTTTTTATACTGTTTCCATAACATTCCCTTTTCTGGAATGTCGTATAATTGGAATCATGCCGTATGTCTCTTTCACTTGGTAACAGGCATTTTAGGTTTCCCATTTATCTTTGTGCTCTTCTCTCTCATCTCCTTGTAATATATTCCATTGGACCCACTAATATTCCATTATATGGAGACCTTGGTTTAGCCACGCACCTATATGAAGGGTTGTTGCTAATATTTGGCAATCATGAACAAAGCTGTTATAACATTTATGTATAGGTTTTGGTGTCTTTCAGCTGTAGTTGGGTAAGTGTCTGGGATTCGAATGGTTGCTGAACCAGTTGGCAAGTGTACACTTCACATCGTAAGGGACCACAGGACTCTCTTCCGCTGAATGTGGACCATTTCCCATGCTTTGAGAGTTCCTGCTGTCTTGCACATCCCTGTCAGCTTTTGGTGTTGTCGGTGTTTTTGCTTTTAGCCATTCTCATAGGAGTGTAGGAGGAGTTCACTGTGATAATATGGTTCCCTATGGCAGGATCTGAACTTGCTTCACAGCTTTCTTTGCATATTTCCTTTGCTGAGGTCTCCCGTTAGACCTTTAGAGTTTTAACAGGACTCCTTCTCTTCCAATTGTTCCTCTCGAGTGTTTGCTGTGTTTTTTGGGGATTAGTGCTTCCAGTCTGAGTTTGTCTTTCACAGAGCAAATGTTCTGATTTCAATTAAATTCAGCTTATCATTTTTTCCTATTATGAATTCTGGTATCTGTAGCCTAATTGCCAAACCCTTCACCCCTTGGATTTTCTCTTACTATTTTGAGGCAAGGTTTCAAGTGTCCTAGATTGGCTTCGGATTCTCTCTGTAGCCCAGGATGATCTTGGAGTCCCGATCCTATTGCCTACATCTCCCAACATACCCTTCTGCTCTGGCCCAAACCTGCCGAGTGCCGGAAGGGATGGTTCCCATTCTCCATTCCACCTCAGCTATGGGCTTTAATTCCAACTGTCTGTACCTTTCACCCCTTCTGGAACCTTCTCAGGGAACTCTGTGCTGATTTTGCCTTTCTCTCTCAGCCTGGCACAGCAGGCATACCTGTTTCATAGGGCTATTGGGACTAAATGCCGTGATGTCATGGTGCCTGGCACACAGGAAATTTTCTGCAAATGGTTGTGAGTGATATTATTCTGTTACTGTTTTATTTTATGACCACCTGGTACAGGGGTTCACTCAAAAGGGGAGCACTGTGTAGACTTTGGCTTGTGTAGTAGGAGGCTGCTTATTGGTTAACTGCTGCCCAGATTCAAAATAACTACACAGAAATTGTATTAATTAAATCACTGCTTGGCCTATTAGCTCTCGCTTCTTATTGGCTAACTCTTACATCTTAATTTAACTCATTACTATTATCACCACATGGCTATGGCTTACTGGCAAGGTTCTGGCTTGTCTGTCCCCTGCGGAGGCTACATGGCTGGCGTCTCTTTACTTCATCTTCTTTCTCCCAGCATTCAGTTTAGTTTTCCCTGCCTAGCTCTACTCTACCCTATCACAGACCAAGAAAGCTTCTTTATTAATAAAAGCAACACATATACAGAAGGACTTCCCACACCAGGCATGTCTGTTTAATGCCACCCTACTACAAATGACACTGCTAACTCCATGATGGCAAAAATGAACTATCTTATCACTAATAGGCTCATTTTAAGTCACTGTTAATTTTTATCAATTTTTTTATCATTACTACAGTCTTCCCCCTTTCTTCTATGTGCGTGCGTGCATGTGTGTGTTTGTGTGTGTGTGCTGGAGGTCAAAGGACAACCCTTGGGAATCAATTCTCTCCTTTTGCTGTGGGATGGGGGTTTGAACTCAGGTTGCCAGGGTTGTGCAGCAAGTGCCTTTTTACCAACCGAGCCATCTCGCTGGCCCAAGGTTACCATTTATTCTTAAATGGAGTAGACATGGCAATTTTATTCTATTTCTAGTTTAATGTCCATAGCTCATTTCTCTCTGGTGTCTGAAAATCATAAAATCCTGTGAGAGATGAGGATGCTGAGGTGGCTCAGCAGGGGAAGACACTTGTCACCACGCCTGATGACCTGAGTCTGATTCCTGAAACCCACACGGTGGAAGGAGACAGCCATCCCTGCAATTGCCCTCACTTTCACGCGCACAGCAGGACAGGTGTGTCATCAGCACACATAAATACGCTGTAATACACAATTATAAAGGAGAGCGAGTTCTTGGAGACTAATCCATATAGATGTTAAGTCTCACCTTTGTGATGCTTATTAGCAGGAGTTTATTTGAAAGCAATGCTTGGCTTTTCTGCTTCATTAACAGAAGGTTGTTTTGGGGAAATCAAGATCCTATTCGCCCTCTTTCTGATGCTGCTTTGAAGGCTCAGCTGACCAAGAGAATTGAGGACCTTGCTCAGCCCAAGCTGGTCTCCCGACACTACGTCCCTAACAGGTTGGTGCTGACACGACGTCAGGTTGCTTCGTCAGGACTTCACAAGGAAAACGAGCTTAGAGCCCAGCTCTTTCACCAGCTGTGAACTGTTGAACCTGGAAGCCAAGCTTACGGAACTTAGCTTCATTCAACTTCCTGGTGCTCTTTCTCTCCTCAAAACTTATATTTTGTAATTTGACACCGCTCAGCTTGTTCCTTTTCATTATAATTCTTCATTAAAGTTACCACTAATAACAATATGACAGAGTCTATACTAGGCTGTTTTGAGATTTGCTCTGCCAACAGAATTAATCCAAAAACTCTTCACTTTAGCTTCAGGCAGACCCTTCAGACAAGAGCAAAAGGCAGCCACTTTCTTGACCAAAATGTCACAAGAATGATCTCTAGGCAACATTTTAAAATTCTCCTCTGTAATCTCTTGAGAAAGCTCTCCACAGTTCATCAAATCACATTCAACATTGTTGTTTTCCATTGTCCTACCAATATGGCCCTTTAAGCAGCACTTAAAGTGTTCCATTGCTTTCCTAACCCAAGTATCAAAGTCCAAATTCCCACAAACGAAAACATAGTCAGACCTATCACAACAATACTTCAGTCCCTAGTGCCAACTTATATCTTATTTCGGGTTTCTATGGCTGTGAAGAGACACCATGACCAAAGCAACTCTTATAAAGAAAATATTTAATTGGGGTGGCTCGCTAACAGTCTCAGAGGTTCAGTTCATTATCATCATGGTGGGGAGCATGAAGGCACACAGGCAGACATGGTATTGGAGAAGTAGATGAGAGTCCTACATCTTGCAGGCAGCAGAAAGTTGACTGAGACACTGAGTAGTATCCTGAGCATAGAAAACTTCAAAGCCCGCCCCCATGGTGGCACACTTCCTCCAACAAGGCCACTCCAACAAAGCCACACCTTCTAATAGTGCCACTCCCTATGAGATTATGGGGGTCAATTACATTCAAGCTACCACAATGCCTTATTGTGGTTTCCAGTCTCAGTATATAATGTAAGAATTAGCAAACATGAATGAGTCTTTTCTATAAAATGCTATAAAACTTGTATTTAGGTCATGGAATTAAGATGTTTTTGTCTCTCCCACCTTGGAAGACTTATACTTAAACATACATATGTCTACTAAAACTCTTAAAATCACACTTGCTTCCCACCTAGTAAAAATTTACTCAACATGACTCCTTTCCCCTCTCCCCACTTCCAATGCAACAATTCTTTTCAGACTAGCTAATTAAAAGAGACCCCAGGCAATAGGGAAAAGACACAGCCACCACCTTAGAATAAAAACCAATTACACTTCCTGTCTCAGTGTTTGCTCTCCTTGATCAAGAGTAAAGCTGCCTAACAGTGGTTTCTTTACAATTTGAAATGAATGAAATTTATGCCCTGACAGTGCTGAAGCAAGCATGGGCAGCCCACTTATGGGTTCTGTTGAACTTCTCTATATTGGGTTTCATGGTCTAAGTTGATGAGAATGACTGATTGGTCTCTTCCTCAAGAGGGCGCCAGATCTCAATACAGATGGTTGTGAGCCACCATATGGTTGCTGGGATTGAACTCAGGACCTTTGAAAGAGCAGGCAGTGCTCTTAACCACTTGAGCCATCTCTCCAGCCCCAAACTTATTGCAAACAATACCACAGGCAAGTTTTTTTTGGAACAAGATCAGTTCTAAGAACAGCCTTGAAGATTTGTATTCTATTTCCTAATACTTTGGTCTATGTGAGCTTTTTTTTTTTAATTAAGAAAGTTTTAAAGTGTGTGTGTGTGTGTGTGTGTGTGTGTGTGTGTGTGTGTGTGTGCAGAGACCAGAGGAGGACCTCAGGTGTCCTGCTCTATCCCTTTCCAGTATTACTTTGAAACTGGCTCTGTTATGAACCTGGACTAGGCTGGTGGCCAGCGGGCCCCAGGGGTGGTCCTGTCTGCCCCACACTGGGATAATAGGCAGGTGGATGACCATTTCTGCCTTCTTATGTGGGTGCAGGATCCAAACTCAGACCATCATGCTGTACAACAAATGCTCTTTCTTTATCCTTAGAGGGTTTTCTTCTTTAGGACTGGAGAGATGGCCCAGTGCTTAAGAGCGTTGCTGTTCTGGGTTCAGTTCCCAGTGCCCACACAGTAACTCACAACCATCCTAAACTCAAGTTCCAGGGTACCCCACACCTCCTTCTGACCTCTGTGGGCACCAGGCATATGGATGGCACATACACATGCATGAGGGAAAGACATATACATACCCAACAACAAAAAAGCCTTAACGTTCTGGGGTTCTGTTTCTTTGTTTTCTTTGGTTTTTCCTCCCCTGGTGCGGGGATTAAACCCAGGGCCTTGCACATTTTAAGCAACGGTTCTATCAATCTCTTTATAGTTAAGAAAACAGCTTTTCAAGCTGTTTTTCAGGGAATTCTTACAGAAGTCCTTAATATTTCAAGACAGGGCCTTCAATGAAGAAAACCCACTTCTTTTATCTTTTTGAGATTATGATATAATTACATCATTCCCCTTTTTCTCCCCCCCCCAACTCCCCCATACACCCCTTCTTGCTCTGTTTCAGTCTTGACCTCTCAAGGACACAACAACAGACACTAAAGTGAATGGGGATGGGGGAGGGGGCATGAGGTCTCAAACCTGCACACAGAGCTACAAGCAAGTAAGGAGGGCTGAGCAGGAGAAACGGTCTTCCCGGGCAAACATACATCCAAACTCTTCATGGGAGACATTTTAGAAGTTCAAGGGATCTGGGAAATGAGTTCGGATTCCCTTGGAGAACTGGCCGTGCTTGGATCTTTTCTGTCCATGTTTCTATCCAGTCTGCCATGCCAGGCCCTCTCATCAGCCTTTGTGGTGTCCTTCTCCGTGTGTTTCCCTAAATGCATCCCGTCCTATGGATTTGTTTCCTCCCAAATTTTTATCTTTCTCTCCTTATCTCAGGCTCACTGGCTTCCCAGGTTGGGGCTCCCACGCCAAACCCTCCAGCGCCGTAGGGCTCCTTCCTCATCTATGCAGGTAGAATTGGACTTCTGTTTCAGAATGATATCTAGGTAGGCTCTGCTGGTTGATGGACTTGTTTGCTTTTTAAAGTTTCTTTTAGACGGTTTTTTCAAAATCCTTAAAGGAAATTACCTCATTTGTCTGAACAAGACGGTGCCGGGTACACATTGTGAATTTCACCGTCTCTCCCAGCAGCGCGCGAATGAGCTCGTGTTTGCTGGCATTTTCCCATCACGCTTGTTTAACAATATGACTAAGTATAATTCTGCAAACATGCTGTGAAGGTGTCGAAGGGACAGAGCCAGGTAAGACATACCGACTGTGTTTAAGACACGTTCCAGGGAAAATAACAGGAAACCCCTTGCCCTTCACAGGGCAGGAGGAAGAGAATATATTTCCCGGGGTGGCTTGAAAGGGAGGAAAAGGAAAACTTAATCTTTTTTGACCTCAGACCCCCTTAAAGGACCCCCTAAAATGTCTTCCAGAAAAAATAAGATTACTTGGTGTGGCGGTTCACTCCTGTAATCCCAGCACTCAGGAGGCTGAGGCAAGAGGATCCAGAGTTTGAGGCCAGCCTGGATTACATAGTAAGACTGTATTTAAAAAAAAATAAATTATGAAGCCAGGTGGTGGTGGCGCACACCTTTAATCTCAGCACTCAGGAGGCAGAGGCAGGCGGATCTCTGTGAGTTCGAGACCAGCCTGGTCTACAAGAGCTAGTTCCAGGACAGACTCCAAAGCTATAGAGAAACCCTGTCTCAAAAAAAACAAAAAAAAATTATGCATACATTCACATATATTTACCTTTTGTCATTTATTAAAACAAAATAAATTATCACTTTTATGGTTTTGTTATCGTCACTGCTTTTTTTTTTTTTTTTTTTTTTTTTAAATACCAGTCTCTCTGTGCAGCTCTGGCTGTCCTGGCACTCGCTCTGTACACCGGGTTGGTCTCAAACTCAGAGATCCATCTGCTTCTGCCCTTTCTTCCCCCTGCCCAGCACTGAATTAAAGGCATGTGCCACCATGCCCAGCTAGTGTTTAGGCTTTGTAGGTGGGTTCTTTCTGGCAGAATCTCTGTCTGATTTTAGCTATTTGAAGCTAAGTTCCCCCAAACTTGAGTCATTAATGTACTTTCTTCCCAAGTTGCCATATTTGTGCACCGTTAAATTATCTAATGTAAAGCAGGTGTGGTGGCAGATGCCTTTAATCTGGGCATTAGGAAGCAGAGACAGGCAGGTCTCCAGGAGTTTAAAGCCAGCCTGGTTTAGATAGTAAGTTCCAGGCCACTCTGGGCTATGTAATGAGACCCTGTTTCAAAAAGCAAAAAGTAAAATAAATAAATAAATAAATAAATAAATAAATAAATAAATAAATAAACACGTAAAAACTCTTAAAAATATTTGAACTTAAATGTACATATGTCTACTAAAACCCTTAAAAATCACACTTGCTCTTCCAAATTCCCTCAATATTAATGTCCTGTAGCTCTGCTTTTAGGGCCATCGCCTTGTGATTTCCCTGTACATACCGGCATGTCAAAAGGTGTTGTCGTCGGGCAGCTTTTGTTTAGGTGGCTGTATTTCTGCGATTTCATGCGCACAGCTTCCCTGTCATATACAGAAGACACAATCTCACAGCAGACATCCCGATCCTCTGACTTTTACAGTCTTTCCCCCCACTCTTCTGTAATGTTCCTTGCGCCTCAAGCATGGGGGTTGTGTGTTGTTCGCATGCCGAGCCATGCAAATGTGTTTTTTGTATGCTGAGCCATGCAAGCGTGTTGTTCGCATGCCGAGCCACGCAGGCAGGCTGCAGTTGTGGGTACCATCATCAGCAACATTTTAGTGAAACCATGTCCTTCTGTCCACGTCATCTCAGGACTCGCGGATGCTGTTGTGAAAGATAAGGAAGCTCTTCTCTCACTCAAAAGGCCACCTCTCCCTCACTCCAGATGGGGAACCGCACCAGCCCTCGGTACCACACTTTTTAAAAAGCTGCCACGCATCTTTGGTGTTTGCCCACCCACTGCATGGCTCCAGAAAACCATGAGAGTCGCAGTTTCACTGAGAACGGGGTGGGAAGAAAGGTGCCAAGGAAAGGTTTCACGAGAGCACACGGTCTTCTCAAAGACTGTGAGATCCGCGGCTTCCAGTGCTTTCTTCATCTTGGCAAATTCTTTCTTGGTGGGTAGAGCCTGCTCCTTCTCCCATCTGCATCTTCTCTTGAGGGTCATCGAAGTCTCACTCTTCAGGAACAAGAGGGGTAATAAGTCCATCATATTTCACTGTTTCAGTTAGCATGTGGTACAGCCCCACAGTCTGCATGCTGTTCTGTGAAGGCTCTGAAAAGTGGGCAGTGTGGGTTTGCTGCGTGCAAAGTGGTTTTGCTGCATTTGACCTTTTCTCTCTCACTGAGATACCAGGATGTCCATCTTAGGTAAGGGATTACATTCAGGTCCACCGACAGCGATCTCAGCCTTGCTCCGTACCACGTGGACGTCACCACTGCTGAGCTGAGTCAAGGCCACGGGGCCAGGATACTCGACAGCCAGCAAACCTGCCTGCCTACCTGCCTTTCCTCCCTCCTGCCCTCCTTCCTTCCTTTTTCCCTTCTTTTCTTTCTTTTTTTTTTTTTTTTTTTTTTTTTTTTTTGAGATGGGGTGTTTGTGTGCATATCTTGTATCTTGCCCAGACTGGTCTCAAATGGAATCCTCCTGCCTCCTAGAAAAATTTGGCCTTAAAAACAGATAATCATCTCTTCTCAATAGTGTATCTTTTCATCTGTGTGGAAGACATACACTGTTCAGTAAAGAAAACTACCTGTTTTAGAGTAAGATAATAGAAACGAGCTGAACACTTACTCTGTAGCCGTTTCTAAGACAATGCTTACATCTCCCATTGTGGAAGATAGCCCAGGAGCACACACAGAGCTTTCTGCCTGCTTCCCGGGCCTGGGAGTCAATGCCTGAGAAGACCGCAATGATCTGAATTCATATGCCACTGATTTCTTTTCTCTTCTGCCACTGACAGGGCTCAGTATTACTACAGCTGCGGCAGAGAGTCTGTGATTTGGGAGATCCCACCTCCTGCGCTGTTTACCCGGCCTTCTAAACGGATCCAGAAGCTGGCAAAACCCAACAGATTCAAAATGCAGTGTCGGCTGAATAGGTAGAGTATCTTAAACTCTCCAGACACCCCGATCTGGCTGACTGGAGTGTCACTCACTGTAGCTCCAGTTTCAGTCTGAGCGGAAGGACGGTTTACGTCTAAACACATTGGATAAAAGTGTGGATTGGATAAAAGCTACAGCAGGAGCTCGTCATCAACTCTTCTATCTGACTGGGAACGCTGGGGCAGGAATTCACAGTAAATCTCACTCTCAGGCAACAAAAGGAATCCCTCGGCCTGGTATGACGGCTCCTGCTTGCAATCTACAGCACCCAGAAAAATCCATTACAAAATGTAAAAGTTACCAACTACTCTCTCCTGCAAATATACACACTCAGGTACACATGAGTCCACACCAGAACGCTAGCAAATCAAATCCAGACGTGCATGCAACAATTTGCAACCTTGTCAAAAACCACTTGACTATAAGCACAAACTTTTATTTCTGGATTGCCAGTCTTACTCCATACACTAAATGTTTGTCTCCATGCAACAATGCACAATCATGGTTACCACAGCTTTTTAGTAGATTTTGAAATCATAAAATACCTTTGAACTCTGATCGTTTTAGATTATTCTGGGACCTTTGTATAACCATAGGAATTTTGCTTTTTGGGTCGACGAAAATACTCTCAAATTAATGCTGATGGTTGAACATTTTGTGAATATTTTAGAAACCACTTAGTTGCATACTTAGAAAGGGGAAGTTTTATGTACATTAATTGTACCTTAATAATAACAAAACCTATAGCTCTCCACCCTTAGAAAGTCATTGCATAGCTGAGAAAACCTTTTTTCCATGCTGAGTTTGTAGATTTGTTAATTGGTTGGTTTTAGATTTTTGATCAGAGAGAGAAGTATATGGCATACAGCTCATAATAACTGGCCAAGTGACTGAGAGTTGAGACAAGGATTAGTTCACACTGCACTACAAAAGAGAATGGCCCACGGGTGTCCTAGGTGATGACCAAGCTCTTGTAGACCAGACGCCTCAAACTCACAAAGATCTGCCTGCCTCTGCCTCCCAAGTGCTGGGATTAAAGGCGGGCGCCACCACAGCCCAGCTAGGAAGTGAGATATTTTTTAAGACTGTAGGTCAGAACCCATCCAATGGAACATGTAGTTCTAGGGTGTCTTTTTTTTTTTTCTAGTTAAATCAAACTTTAAAATAATTAGATCAGACTGTATGGCATTGAAGCACGGTGTATTGAGAATTTTGTTTCGTATACAGGAGCATGTTTACATACACCGTGACACATTAAATGTATCCCCTACTGTGGACCAATGGGAAGCAGCAATCTGTCTAAAGAACTGCGCGCGCGTAAGAAAAGATGTTCCTGCTTTCAGAGCGTGTGCATAGCTGCATTTGGTTGTAGCTATGAACTGTTTGTTCTTCCGTCCAAAGCTGTATTTTGTTTCTGTTTGCATATCGCCCCCTCAGCGATGACTTACCACCAGAGGTTCTCCGTTTCTCTGATCCGTCTCCCAGAATCCTGCAGCTCTCCATAGCCAAAGGCCCAGATCCCAACTACGTTCCTCCGAAAAGCGTAAGTGGTGACTGTCTCATGCAACACTCTCCGAGCGGGTTACTTCCTGTGTGGCGAAGAACACGACAAGAAGCAGCTTGGGGGAGAAGGGTTTGCTGGGGCTCGCAGTTTGAAGCACACCGTCCATCGGGGAGGGGAAGGCGTGGCAATGGGGCTTCTCGGTGGCAGGAGTAGCTAGGTGGGACTCCTCAGCGCCCCACGTGTTGCCGGAACAGGAACAGAAAGCTGGCAGGAAGTGCGGCCAGGCTACAGGCGCCACTTCCCAGAGGTTACTCAACCTTCTAAAATAGCAAAGGCCGCTGGACGGAGACCAAGCGTTCACACACACGGCACTATGGGAGACATTTCATTTCAAACCACCGCTCCTTTGCTGCTTTTCTTTGTGGGTTTTCCTACAATTACAAAATCTATTTTGCCTAATCTGCCAGGAGAAGATCATAGAATAGAACCATATGTGATATAGAGCAAGGGATTTATTACATGTATTAGTCCTTGAATAATTTCGGAATTAGATGAAGTCTATGGCAGGCTGGTCCGCAGTGGAGCAGTGATAGGAATAAGTGGGAAGTTCCTCAGGAGGTCTCCTGGGTGTGGGGTCTAGTCCCGTTTGAGGTGGAAGGGCTGGTAAGGAGAGCAGTATTTAAGGGTTTAGAGTACCCCGTTTTATTGGAAATGTAGGGTTTAGGGCCCCCTGTTTTATTGGAATCTGCCCATATAGCACCATTCCAATTCTCCAGGCCCTACTATTTCACGACCATTGCCCAACTTTAACATCAGTGATTGGACAAATTTGAAAATTCAATTTGTATTGTAACCCACCCACCCGCTGAATTAAATTTTGGTTTTCAGACTATCCAGCCCTGTGACAATAGAAGATAAAGGTTTCTCTTGGTGGAAATCATTTCTGGTCCTTTATCTGGATTCTATGCTGGAAATTTAATGGCCTAAGATTGTTTTGTTTTCGTTCAAGTTGTCCAGCATCCTTACCAGCAACAACATCCCACTCCATTGTTCTGCCTTATTTCACTGACGAGTTCTTGGCATTCAGACAGAGCTTTGATTGGTTTTGCCATTGCATGCCATGGGCTACCAGTTGTTGATTTTTTTTTTCAAACTGCCACTAACAACGCACCCCTTAATGCCTGTGAGTCTAAATGCCACCAAAGCAAATTCTAAAATCAGCATCAGAACCATTATAGAGAATCTTAGAGCTCTGGTCTGATTGTTGCATCATGCCAACCCACAGACGTAATGGGGAGAAGTAACCATCACTTTACCACGCTCAAGAATTTTATAAGTCAGAAATTCTGAGAAGGAGAAAGGGATGGCTCTGTTCCATGCCAAGGCTTACCTGGGAAATCTGTGCTTACCTGCGTGTCAGTTACGGTCAGTTAAAATCGTCTGGAGGCTCCTTCATAGCCTAATCAGTACAGGTCGCTATAGGCTGGGTGGCTTCAAAAGACATATAGGTATTCTTAGAAGCTGGGAAACCCAAGATGAAGACCTCGATAGATTCTGTTCTTGTTGAAGGTGATTTCTTGATTACAGATAATGTTCCAAGTGAGAGTTATTTTCCTCTTCTCTGAACCCAAATACCTCACAAGAGGCATCTTGAGAGAAAAGAGATCCATTTTGGCTCATGGTTTGAGGTGTTACAGTCCATCATTATGGAAAAAGCACAGGAGCACATAGCTGTGGAAGCCAGCGCGTGAGGCGGCCTGGTCACTTCTTGTTGGCTAGTAGGAAGCAGAGCAGGAACTCAGGCTGGAACCAGGGCCGGATCATAATCTGTCAGCCTGTTTGGAGCTTCCTACTTCCTCCAGTGAGACCCTAGCATGAAAACTACAAACCAAGACCACGAGCTGGGTGCCAACTATTCAAACACACTTGAACCTGTGGGGAGCTATTTTATATCCAACTCTAGCAGATGACCACATCTAATACACTTGGGATTCAGGCTTTTATATATGAAGGGTCACAAACAGTCAATCCATAATTGTTCCATTGTGAATTGTACCTAGGCTGGGGTGACCAGGCTAGACTTGGCTGTTAATGTACAGGAGTTATAGAGAGTTGTAAGCTGCCATCTGAATGCTGGGAATTGAACCTGGGTCCTCTGGAAGAGCAGCTAGTTCTCTTAACTGCTGAGTCATCTCTCCAACCCCATTTGAGATATTTCTTTGTGGACAACCACAGATAAATTTACTATGAACACTTGTATGCAGGTGTTTTTGTGAATGTATGTTTTGATTTGGTTGTTTTTTTTTTTTTTTTTGAGACAAAGGCTTTATTCTGTAGCCCAGAATGGCCCAGCATGTACTACATAGCAGAATGCATGTCCACATACAACTTAGACTCTATTGTGCTTTGCTATTCTTTGTTGCCTTACTTTATAGAGCTGACTGATTGTTGTATCCCCTTTTGATTGAAAGGCTTAATTAAAAGCAGTGGTTGGCATATTCCTTCAACTCACCTAGAGATCTGTAGCGGACAAATCTTGATTCATAAAAAAAAATGCATTAAATGCTTAATTAGTTCTTCATGGTGTCGGGACATGCACTGTCCTCTGTTTAAATCCCAGCGTTGCCATTCCCCAGTTACATAAACGTACACTATTGAACCTCCAACGCTTCGGTGCTTCTTTCAGTGAAATAGGAATGGAAACAACAACCCAGGCAAGGAAGAAATTATTGAATACACATAAAATGCTGTCACTGGAGGCACCCATTGTCGTCTTCACTTAAACAAGGAAGACAGTTTACTGGTTTTTTTTGCCTGCAATTAAGGTTTTATTGTATTGCCATAGATTGATACATCTTCTTTCAAACCCTTTTCAATTTAATTTTAGATTTATTTTATTTCGCGTGTATTTTGCCTGCGTGTATATGTGCACCACTTGCATGACTGACGCCAGCGGAGGACGGAGGAGGACAACAGATATCCTGGAACTGGAGTTACAAGTGGCTGTGAGCCGCATGTGGGTGCTGAGACTGGAGCACTAATACAAAGAGCCCAAGTGCAAGAGCACACGATTTGAGCAAATATTCACAACAGATACTGATAAATGACTTCCCAATCCGGTGGTAGCAATACCAGGATCCTTTAGTTTCCTGGTCCCTGTGATCTCTGACTTAAGAATTCAAACAAGACACGCGGATTTAGTGTGGGAAACAGGTTGAGTTTCTTACACTACACTGTTGGAGCTGGAGAGATGGCCCAGTGGTTGTTCTGGCAGAGGATTCTGGTTCTTATTCGATTCTTATTGCCCACGTGGTGACTCACAATCATCTGTAACTCTGACTCCAGAGGACCTGACACCCTCTTCCGGCTTCCTATGGTACCAGGCTTCTTATTAACTCTTATAACTTATATTAGCCCATTATTCTTGTCTATGTTAGCCACATGGCTCAGTACCTTTTTCAGCGAGGCAGTCACATCTTGCTTCTTCTGTGTTTGGGCCGGGACTGGCTAATCCTTTGTTTTACAGTCTATCGACTCTGAGTGAGGGGTCCTGCCCCAAAGTCCTCCAAGCCTGCTAATATCTAACTAGCTACCTGGCAGAGGAACATGTTTCTGCTTTCTTCTGGCTTTTACTGCTTTTCATACGTGTTCCGATTAGAAGAGAGCCTCTTGGGTAAATGTCCTTTACTATGGCGATTTGTGATGCAAGAGCTCCATTTCCAAAAGGATTAAAAGTTTTCTCTTTCGGATGTTCTTTTATGACCATCTCTTGGCTGACTTTGTATTTTGTTTTAATATTTTTCATCACATTTATTTACTCTGTGTGTGTGTGTGTGTGCCTGTGCACATTCAACCATGCCGTGGTACATGTGTGGAGGTAAGAGGACAATCCCATGGAGCCTATTCTGTCCACCTACTTTGATGTGAGTTCTGGGTACCGAACACGTGTTGTAAGGCTTGCATGGCAAACACTTTACCTGCTGAGCCACCTCACTAGACTTGGGCTGACTCTCTTCGCCCACAGCTCAGCACCGCCGCTTATTTCTGAGTTCATATGTAGTGTCGTTGACTGTCTCTCCCACGTCTGTCATGTAAAGCTTGAATCAGTGGAAAGCTGGCTTGGAACATGCACACTCCAGTTTAAGTGAGATAGAAACCGATCCCATCAGGGATGACCGCGATTCCCGTCCTTTCTGCTGAGCTGCTGAGAAGCCTGGTGGCTCTGAGCTCAGACCCCATTTTATAATACTGAACAGGACAGGCCCTTACACACTGCTTCCTTTTTCTCTCCTAGATTGAAACCAAGATTTCCTTATCTACCCTGAGTGCTCTTGCGAGTCAGAGGATTGTAGACCTCGCCCACCCGAGGATCAAGATAGAAGGCCTGTGTTACGAGAGAGAGAAGAGTGAATTGCCCATCCGTCCCGTAAGCCACCCGGCCTCACTCATCGGCTGTCTTTCCAATTGGCCCTAAGATGTTATTTTGCCTCAACAAGGCATAGGAATCATCAGAACAGACCATCTTGAAAGCGGTCTGTAGCGGGAAGGGAGGCTGGTGATATGATAAGGGGAAAAGGCACAAGAGTAGAGGGCAAAGAACATGGACTTTGAAGTTAGCGGGCTGGGTGTGAGTCTGCCCTTTCCCAAGAACTCCCCACCGTGAGGACTGGCTGCTAGGCACCATCCTTATTTCACCAGTAAAGAAACAGTGAAGAGACCATTGGAAGACGTGCCTTTCAGAGTAAGACAAGAAGAGACTAGTTAGGCGCCGTATACTCATTTGGTACCTAATTAGGTAGGCACCAGAGCTTGGATTAGTTTCTGGCAAACAATCTTCCCTAGGTAGATTGGAAATATCGTAATGGAAAAAGCAGATGATAGGCAGGCAAATGAGTTTATACTGTAGACACATACTATGAGGACGATTAAATGAGCCAGGTGCACACAAACGTGTTCTCTCAGTGCTCAGGGGCCGGAGGCAGGAGGATCTCAGAGTTGAGGCAGAGTTGAGTTGAATCACATGAGCCGGGCACCAGGGCTTGTAAGGCTGTCTCAGACAGGCAGACGGTAGGATTATAAACACCGTAGAGAAGGTACATTAGGAAGGGTGGGCTGCAGGTCAGGAAGCCCTCCTTGAGGGTCTGATCTAGAGACAAGCGAGGAAACTGTATCTCAGCCCAAGAACGAGGAAAGATGTAGTCTGGGGAATTCTGGGATGGAGATTTGGATCTCTGTTTTTGCTACAGGTAGCCCCTGCTGCCCTGCTTGCCAAAGCTACTGACCGAACCATAAAGCTAGCAAAGTCTAAACCTGTTCATGAAGATTATCTCCCCGTCCGGGATGCCCGATGGCCTGTTTCCTATGCTGCTGCCCATTCTCAAGTGTCTAGCAGAATCCAGGAGCTAGCTAACCCCCCCACAAGGTATGCCAATTGAAGGCTAACATGGGACAGGAAGGGTTAGGGGTCTGGAGAAAAGGGTGGGGGAGGTTGATCTAAAGTTAAAAAACAAGCACAAAGGAAAAATTTTTAGGGGGTGGCAGAGCAAAACCTTTGGAATGTGATAGCATGCAGACCCTAGATCATGATAATGGCGGCTCTGTATAATCGAGGCGACAAAATCCCAACCAAACAATAATACCCTAGTGCTTCACGCGGGAGTGGGGCGTGCTTGGGAAATACCAGTTCTTCTCTCTCTTCTTAGTTCACATTGGTTTCTCTTCCTACTATTCCAGGGCTTCAGTGCACGTTGTATACTACGACCCAGACGTCTTTAAAGTCAAGCCTTCTGCTTTGAGAGCACAGTGTTCTCCCAGGGTCAAGGAGCTGGCTGAACCCGTTGTGCGCTAACGGCAACAATCTACCCGAGGTCAACACTAGTTATGGAGTTCCGCATCCGGCACGCGGAGCAGATGACTTGATTCCCTGCCTCGGTGTTTAGTCTTACCAAATCCTCCCAAATATGAGAGTTCCAGGGAACGCCACCATGAACGTCAGATAGGCGCTGTCTGTGATCTTTCTTGTCTTTACTAGCTTAGGGGACTCTGCCCTGCAATAAGGGGGAAACCAATGCTTGCTTCAAAATCCCTCCCACTCACGCAGGCATCTTGGCAGCTCCTGCGCTGTGCTGCGCAGAGGGCTTGTTTTCTCTCATCCTCCACCCCTGGCTGCCCCATTCTGTCTCCAGCCCTTCTCTACAAAGTCCTGGGAATTGAGGTTAGTCTCAGTGTTGCCTTGTCTATCTTCCTTCATCATCTGCAAAAACACCGACCCGAAGGGCTTCTTTGGATGAGACGAAATGGGTTTTGTAGTCTCTATTAGGGAGCCGTTGCTTGCCTTAACATCTTCACTGGTCTCCACTGCCTTGTTCCAGGCTCGCTGTGAAAGACAGAAAAAAGATACCCGCATGGTGAAGGTGTGCACCTATAATCCCAGCTACTGGGGAAGGCAGGGGAGGGAGGGTCGCCTGAGCTCAAGAGCTCAAGAACAGAATCCCATCTCAAAAAGATAAACAGGTTTTGTTTGTTTGGGTTGGGTTTTTTGTTTTGTTTTGTTGCTCTTTTGTGGGGAGTGGGGTTTGGTTTTTCTAGACAAGGTTTCTCTCTGTGTAGCTTTGGAGCCTATCCTGGAACTTGCTCTGTAGACCAGACTGGGCTCGAACTCAGAGATCTGCCTGCCTGGGTTTGTAGCACTCCTGGGCAGTGAAGCTTAAATCAATTCCTTCATTCCCTATCTCTGTTTCCTTACATATGAATAAGGTTCTTCCAACAATGTTGAAAAGATTAAATGGAAAAAAAAATACATATAATAAAGTGTGAATTTGAACTGAAATTTGTTTTTTTTTTTTAATTTCACTGTGTTTTCTGGGAGGGAGAAATGGCATAATTAATATCAAAAACATGACCTGATTTTTTTTGCCCCGTCAAGTGAATGTTGAGTGCTCTTTTAGGTGCTGGCCAAGGGGCAGGAGGTACAGCACAGGGAGCCAATGAGATGCCAGTTCTGTTCTCACGGCCTGTTCATATGCACGACATCCCCTTATAAAGAAGTGTAAAATGGCCATAGAACAGTGTCGTGAAACAACAGAACAGAGAGCTCCAGTCCCCTAGGAAAGCCAGGGAGCTTTTCTTCAAAGGAGAGACAGTTGAGCTGGAACCCGACTAACATCAGAGAGGACAGCAAGGCATTCCAGAGAGCGGGAATCTATGTTTCAGGGATGTACTTGAGTTTCGGGTCCTCGTTCAGCCAGTCTTAGCCCCCATTGGGGAACATCCGCTGTTTCCTTTCGAGGAGCTAGCGTCTTCTCATTCGTTTTACACGGGGTGATGGGCACATGGCTGAGGATTGGGACAGTGGTTGTCTGACATGTGCCAGGCCCCCGGTACAACCCCCCGGGAGCTGGAAAGACTGCTCAGTGATGAAGAACATTCCTTATGCTTGCAGAGGAGCCAGATCCAGTTCCCAGCACCCACGCGGCACCGCACCACTGCCTGTCACTCCGGTGCTGGGCCATCCGAGACCCTCTTCTGGCCTTACACAATGCATGTGATGATACATTTACTTACATACTAGCAAAGCATCCATACATATGAAAGAAAGTAAAATCTTCAAAAGAAAAAAAAACATAGACAAGTAACAAAGTTTTATGGGGTTGGGCGTAGTGGTACACGCCTTTAATCCCAGCACTTGGGAGGTAGAGGCAGGAGGATCTCTCTGAGTTTGAGGTCAACCCCTGGTCTAAATATCAAGCTTCAGTTTACCAGGATTATATAAGAGACTTTTAAAATAAAAATAAAAACAAAAAAAAACCAATTATGGTGACTTTTCTTCAAAGTGGCGTAGTAAAAGGATGGGCACATGCCCGGGCCATCCAGGCCTAGTGCCGTTGTCTCAGACTTTAGGTCCTGAGTAGCACAATGCAAGGATGGAAGTGACATCCCTAGGGGTTCGACGCTGAGACTCCTCTCAGTTCCTTGCGCTCATCCTCCCCCCCCCCTTCCCTTGATTCGGGAACTGCCTACAGCCTTCTAGAAGATCCTCTGCAGAGAGCGGATTGTAGGCTGAAAGAATGTCAGCTTCCTCCAACAGAAAGGGCTGCAAAATGGGACTCTGGAGGTCAAGTTGAGCATTTTAGTCTCCATCCTAAAGGCAATGGAAAGCTGCTGAGTTAAGTAAATTATGTAGATGAGGGGACAGAATATCTTTGGTCCTTATAAGTCATGACTGGGCTCTGGGCAGAGAGAGCAGGATGCTTTCTCTCACTGCCTTAGCTTCATCTCAGCCAGTGTGTTAATGTAGTAACTGCCCAGGTCCTGGGGGCAGATGTTCCCAGTCTCTTGTGGACATCTGAAAATGAGGAGAGTGCCAAACCATTTATGCTTTTTCTATGGATGAATAGATATGAGAACATTTATTTTTTTTATTTTTTTTTAAATGTGTAGCCCAGGCTGGCCTCAAACTCGTGATCCGCCTGCCTCTGCCCCCTTCAGCAAATCTTACCGGCGTGCACCACCACAACCAGCCATTTAATTTATTTTTATTATTATTATTTTGGCTAATTTTTTTCCTTTCAGACGGTCTATGTAGCCCTGGCAGTACTGGAACAAACTATGTAGGTAAAGCTGGCCTCAAACTCATAGAGATCTACCTGCCTCTTCCTCTTGAGTGTTGGGATTAAAGACATGCACCGCCAGGCCATAAGAAAGTTTAGTTTACACCAGGCAGTGGTAGGTGGTAGCACATGCCAGGGAGGCAGAAGCTGGCAGATCTCTGAGTTCAAGGCCAACCTGGTCTACAGAGATAGTTCCAGGACAGCCAGGGCTACACAGAGAAACCCTGTCTCAAAAAATATATATATATAAAAACAAAAAAAAGAAAGAAAAAGTTTAATTTATAAAGTAGCCATCATAAGTGACAGCAATAGGTAATATTACCACAGAACATTATAACATGATGCTATTAGTGTGATCGCTCCCTCTCTATAGCTCTCAGAATATTTTTGTACGTAGTCTCTCTTCTTGTGATGACGTGAGTTGGTCCAGTGTCTCCATGATGAGATGAAGCTTCAAGAATGCAGGCGTGAGGCATAGCACGAGGCTGCTACTGGTCTTCTGATATGTCAGGAAGGCAGCAACTACTCTAGATTATCCTGTATGTATTTTTCTATTTAGTTAGAAACAGTTACCTTTTTGCTTAAAGGAAGCCTGTTACATATTCTCTTTAGCACATTTAAATGTCCCATGTCACTTTTCTTATACTCTGGGGATATGACTGAGCAAAATAAGGATTGCCTGAAGACAAATACTCTGATACCACAAGGACAGTCTGTAACCAAGATGGGTATTAGGTGACTAACAGATGCGTAACACATATGATATGATCTGGTGGATACACCAGATACAAAAGTAAACTGTATCTCTGGCTGAAGGACACCGATGGGAGTGGGGAGGCTGGTGGGGGAAATTATGAGAGGTTATTTCAATACTCAGAATAGCAGACAGTAAGAAACGTGCAAATTGTTTACTACTGGGATTCTCTGTCTAATAACTTTGCAAAATGAAATCATAGATTATGAAGCTAGAATAAGCTAGCAGAAGGAAAGACTGCACACAGTCTTGGCTTACAAAACGGGGAAAGTGGAATGGTTTTGCCAGCTGTTGTCTGCTCTCTGCGGGCTTGGGGACACAGGTTTTGCTTTGGTAGAAAGAGCAGGTAACACTTCTTCATTAGCCCCCTATCGGTTTTCTTATACCCACCCAGGGTCAGCCAGTAAGAACTGCATGTTTGGAGTAGAGAAGTGTGTTGGTCACGACAGGTTCAGCTCTCCTACTTTGGTAGACTCTTCTTTCCTGCTGAAGAAGCCTGTGAGTTCTGTCTTTTGGTTTGTTTGCGAGACAGGGTTTCTCTGTGTAGTTTTGGAGCCTGTCCTGGAACTCGCTTTGTAGACCAGGCTGGCCTCGAACTCACAGAGATCCATCTATCTCTGCCTTCCAAGTGATGGGATTAAAGGCATGCACCACCATGCCTGTGAATTCTAAAGGGCTTGTCTGAGGAGGTCCTGGCCACTGGCCTGCTTTGGCAACAACTATACCAGGGGCTGTGAGGAAAGGGTGCCTGAAGACATTCATTCTTTCAGACTTCGTGTGCATTTTCCTTTTCCATCTGGGAGGTGTTCCCAGGAGAAAGAATGCTCCCACCCACCGTGGCATGCACCTGCCTGCCTTTCTGGTTCCTATGGCTAAGGTGTGTCCTGCTAGGACTTCTCAGATGATGAGCATCCTGGGAGGGTTGCAAGAGAGCGTCAAGAGAGTGTTGGCATCTAGCCAGGGATAGGGGAAGATGGCTGTAGGGAGTGGAGATCGGGGAAACAGAAACCTTCAGGATAAGTGGGCAGTGAGCCACACCCAGGTGCCAGGAACACAGTGGCCACGGGTAGACAGCTTCGTGGAATGAACCGTAATGCCTAAGCTTGCATACATTCCTTGAGACTTGAAGAGTTTGAAAGCGCCCCCTCCCTTCCTGGCTTCATCAGACTTAAAACATGGCCAGTGTCAGGGGTCCGCTGTAAATTCAGGGATGGTTCCCACATGCTTGGCCGTTTATAGAGAAAAAAAAAAAACTGTATCATGTGACTTCAAATGTTCCAGGGAAGCAATGTAGATATATGAGTAGAACAGCACATTATGACTCTATGTCTAACCCCTCTGGGCCTCCATTTTATCACCAATAAAATGGAAGCAAAATAAATTCTGGCTCCAAAAGACCACCATGTAGCTTTGGAACAGAGCAACGTGGAGCTAACAGTTTGCTGAGGTACAATGCATCGAGGCAGCGTTAAAGAGTGCAAAGGTTTTCCCCTCTTGGAGTAGTTTAGACCAAGAGTGAGCCCAAATCTGAATTCGACACACTGTGTTTTTTTCTCTGTTCTGTTGTCTGTCCATCATCTGTTTATTGTGTGTGTCTGGTGTCTGCGGCTGTGAATTGATGCCAGGACCACGCCAGCTCTTCTAAAGGACAATGCCTCCTGTGACCGGGCTGGCTTACAGGTGCAACCGTTTAGTCCATTACTGTCATGGCAGGAAGCATGGCAGCACACAGGCAGACGTGGCCCTGAAGAAGTAGCTGAGAGTCCTACATCTGAACAGGCAAGAAGCAGGAAGAGAGAGTAACACCAGGCCTGGCTTGAGCTTTTGAAACTTTAAAGACCACCACCTGTGACCGGCTCCCTCTAATAAGGCCACTCCTACTCCAACAAGGCCACACCTCCAATGCCACTCCCTGTGAGTTTATGGGAGGCCTTCTCATTCAAAACACAACAGATATTTGCTAAGTTTTTATTTATTTTTTATTTATTTATCTATTTTTTATTTTGGAAACTGAGTCTCTCTAGGTAGCCGTGGTTGGCCTGGAACTCACCGTGTAGACCTGGCTGATCTTGAACTTAGAGATCTCCCTTCCTCTGCCTCCTGAATATTGGGATTAAAGGCAAGGGCCACTACTCTCAGAAGGGGATATGTTTTCTGCAAAACTCTTACCACAGTTTTACAAGGAAAGACTGACCCCCAACTAACCCGGTATCGCACAGGCTATTAAACAGGCTGAGAACCAGTAGGAAAACAGAGCGGTTTTTTCAGCATATTTTTAATGATTATTTGGGAATTTCACATAATGCACCCTGATCACACTCACTTCTCGGTCCTCCCACATCTGCCCCCCCCCAACTCTTGTGACCTCCACAAAAATGGAAAAGAAAACCCACAGGTCCAGTTTGTGCTGCTCACATACTCACTGAGCATGGCCAAACTCCCGGTGGTCAGCCCTTAAAAATCACAACAAAACGAATCCTTCCCCACCTGCACCCCAGTGGCCATCGGCTGTGGAGAGCTACACCTTAGCATCTTTATCACGTTCCTTAAGAGTTCCTGATCCAGCAGTTTTAAATGGTCTCAAAGCACATTATTAATGTTGCAATGTTGGACAAAAGGACACGTTTCTGAAGGCAAGACGTCTTCAGAAAAAGCTATCCCTAAAGTACAGCAGCTTGGCTTCCATAGCATCTACCAAGGGGAGGGCTGTGTGTGATATTTGTGAGATTTAAGGGATCTGGCCTAAGGTATATCTTATGAGATATGGCCTTGTTGGAGGTAGGCTTTGAGGTTCAAAAGCCCAGTCTCTTTCTCTCTGCCTGTGGATTAGGACGTAGTTCTCAGCTATTTCTCCAGGACCATGGTGCCTGTTTGCCACATGCTCCCTGCCGTGATGATAATGGATTAAACCTCTGAAACTGTAAGCAAATCCACAATTAAATGCTTTCCTTTATAAGAGCTGATGTGGTCCTGGCCCAGACCACAACAGAAATACAACTGGGACAGAAAGTCATCTGTGACACTGGGAGAGGCTTGAACACAGAACTCAAAGCCCAATCCACAGTGACGCACTTCCTCCACCAAGGCCACGCCTACTTTAACAAGGCCACACCTCCTAATAGTGCAGCTCCCTTTGGGATTATGGGGGCCAATTGCAGTCAAGCTAGCCCTTTCTTCAAGCCACACACTATCAAAAAAGTTCAGTTGGTTAGGGAGATAATATGCTACCTCAGTTTCCCCCATGCTTCCTGTGATGAGTAGGTTCTTCTGAAGTCTCTGACTGACACCAGCAGGCTCTAGATTAGGCGTGGATCTCAAACCCAGCTGCACCCAGGAGCCGGCAGGAGACCTCTCGAATAATACTGAAGCAGTATACAGTCTTGCTATCTTCCAGCAACACTAAACCAAAGACACAGTCCCTTCACATTCCAGAAATAGTTCCCTTATTCTCCATTTCCTATGGGAAAATCAGAATTTAACCATGAGAAGTTGCTGATTTAATAGAACATGCCTCTTTGAGAAGGTGGACCAAATCCAGACATTTAGTTCACAAGTGAAAAAAAAAAAAACAACCAAGTTGTGTTCTGGTGTTGGTTGCTTCTGTTGAAGAGCTGGATTATCTCATACTGTCGGGATTCCTCCTTACACATCGTGGGGCAGTGTGGGTGTAGACTCTGGGGAACCCGGAAATAGGGCTCTGACAATGATGATTGGGAGTCATCAAAGGTCATTATAAGCACAGCCGTGGCTGGGCGGTGGTAGCGCACGCCTTTAATCCCAGCACTTGGGAGGCAGAGGTGATCAGATCTCTGTGAGTTCTAGGTCAGCCTGGTCTACAAGAGCTAGTTCCAGGACAGGCTCCAAAACTACAGAGAATCTGTACAAAGCTACAATCTCTGAAATCCCACGATCTCTGAGGTGGCGCAATGAGTAAAAGCAAATTGGATGTTTCCAGGGCTGGAGGGATGAGGGGAGGCAGGGTGAGGAGGGGGAGCACAGAGGACTAGGACCATGACCACTCTGCATGATTCTGATGGGCACCTGACATTGTGTATTCATGCAAGCTCAAAGACTGCAGCGCCACTGTGAATTCAGCATCGACCGTGAACCTTAGTTAAGAATGACCTCTTCATTTCGGTCAACTATTATTTATCAGCTGTATCCTGCTAATATAAGATGTAAGCTTTGCTCACTTTCTTTCTGTAAACTTAAAACTCCAGAAAAAAATTGAATCTAGGTTTTTTCGTTTGTTTGCTTTTTTAAGTAAATGGGTGGCGGAGAACACTGGCTGTCTATTACTTTCCTGGGGAAATCCTGACTCACCCGATCGGGCTGAAACATGCTGATTTGCAAGGCGTGAAGATTACGGACCAAAAGAGAAAAAGAGCTTGCATCCATTGCCAACATAAGCGTTCTCCTTCAAGTGGCTCCCATGACTATTAGTCACAGACTCAGATGAATCAATTTTATCTTTTAGGAAACGTTCCAAATCTCCCTCAACTTGTTTGTGAAGTAAACACTGTGTCTTAGCAATTCTCACCATAGGATTATTCCCACCAACAAACATATATGACGGTGCTTAATGAGCTGCTTTAAGCCATGGCGATTCTAAGGTGACTCATGGTTTTTAAAAGCCATGGCAAGGTTAGCGTCAAGAAGCGTGTGTCTTTTTGATCTGAAGCAGCACATTGCTTTGCTGGAGTACATAGCTTTTACTTAAACAGAGAAACGAATAAATCTTCAAGTTCTTCTCTGTAGTGGTAGCTTGGGGAATCCAGAGACTTCAGAGTGACTCTCCACAATCAGATTCTAACCTCCTCCAGCCCTGAGGCTACCTGCTGCTTCCTTTTCTACACCACTAGCCAACTTTTGGGAAGCGAAACCCGGGCACAAACTTAGATCTATGAAAAACGGAACTTTATAATTCTCCTTGCTTTCTGACTCCGAGCCTTTTGCCATCCAGCTAGTGGGAAAGCCGTTTCATATTTTTCTGGGGTTCCCAAAGACTCCTCAGCGCCAGGATACTAGGAGAATAGGGACAAGCATACGGAATCAGGAAGACCTTTGGGTCCCGGTCCCTGGGTTACTGCTGACACGAGTTGCACTCTGCCCGTGTTCTCGTCACGTCCTCTAACTCTCTAGAGGGCCTGCCTGAGATGTGGCATGTGCGCCAGGCTGCCCCCCACCCTACTGGCTTGCACACAGCTGTGTCTCTCTAGGGCTTTCTTTCCTTCCCCGTGACTGTGTTGACAGACACCATCATTTCTGCACTCAGAACTCACAACCTCTCGACTCCCTCCCCCTTCCCTTTTTTTATTCATTCTCCCCTATGAACACCTCTTCCCAGTTCAGAGATGGCATGAATTCTCTTCCTTTGGTCACCTGCGCAACACCTTAGCCCTAGAGTACTCGGAACATCTCAGCTTTTAGAATCAGGAGCAAATCCACTTTCAAGCTGTTCTCATTTTCTCCCTTGCTGTGTTCTTTCCCTGAGGCAATGAGGCCGCAGCCTGATGGGGCTAGAGGAACTGGAAAAGAGTCCTCCAGGGATACAAAAGAAGAAGCTTACATATCACTTGGCCACGTATCTTAGAGTTGGCCTTTCTGTGTTTTTGTAGTTTTTTTTTTTATATTGAAGTTGTAGGTTCTGTAACTACAAATTCAGCCAAAACAGATAAAAACATATAATAAAGCCCGTAACCTATATGCACATCTAATATTTGCATCTATATTGGACATGTACAGATCCCCTTTTGTGATTATCCCCTAAACAACTATTTATAGAGCATTTGCATTGTATTAATACTGTAGGTAATCTAGAGGAGGTTTCAACAATATGGCAGGGTATGCATAGGTTATATGCAGATATCTCAAGCAACCACTGACTTGGAAATTCCACATGGGACATTGAAGCCCCGTGGACATTGAGGGAAACTGTATAAATCTGTGGTATTTTGTCCCCTGGTGTATTTTAAGTTGCCTCATAGCAGTTTTTTGTTTTTGTTTTTTTGTTTTCCTCAGCAGGGTAGACTCTGAGGTTGCCCCTGAGAGTCTTGGTGTGCCCCGCCCTGAAGCCTTGGTCAGCACTGAGGAAAGGTTGAGATTATCCTGTGGGTTCTAACAGCCACACACCTGCTGCTAAGTCACAGGACTTTCCATCCCAGGCTTTGCCAATGATTGCATTTTCTTTCGGTCACCTCTAGAGACGCTGAATACCTCCAGACAAAAGTTCACCAGACTGAATGGAATTTTAAAGCTGCTTTTCATGAAACGGAAAGGTTCCAATCCAAGTCACTAAAAAGGATGGCAGATATTAAAAATCACAGTACTGCAAGGAGAGAATTCCAGCATTTACACAGCATGCACTGTGGAGCGCAGGCACCAAGGACTCATCTTAAAGCCTAAGCGTGCATTTGCTGAAGTCGTTCCGTGAACTTGGGGGTTACTAAACAAGTGAAAACCCCAGAAAGGGTGACATACAAAGCAGGGAAGTTTTGATGGAAGGAGGTAGGAGTATGGGAAGAAAAGACCATAGACTCCCGACGGGCGGGAATGGGATGTGATTCTCAGACGCTCATCCTGAGGTTCACCTTTGCCCAGGCTCAGCCCTGCTTCTGCAGAAAGGCAATGCGCTGGAAGCCACTGCATTCCTTGTTGAGAGCTGTCCCATGCATTAGTCATTCTCTACTCAACTGGGCACAGAGCCCAAGGCTTCGTGTTTATCCTGGCATGTGGTTCCCTGGGGTTTCTGCTCACTCCATGGGATAGAGTCCCAGGGTCTAGGCTGTGGTTCATGCCTGCAAGCTAAGACTAGCTGCTCTTTGCCCAGTGTCTCCATCACTTCCCACTCAGGGCTGCCGGTATTCTCGGGCTCTTCAGCAATAAGCCTCTGGAGGTTATTAATGCTTTTCTTCTACCCTTCCAGCACTCCCCAAGGAAAGCATGATATATAGACGTAACTTCACCCAGACAAACGTCTGTTGCCTGCAGGAAAGGGAAAACAGAACACTTGTGCCGCAGTCATGATTCCTGTTTAAAAGGCTCTGGGATGCGTGGTGAGAACGGCCTAGGGTGCTCTGCAGGGCTAGGGCACACTGCAGGGACATCTCAGCTCTGGGATGCGTGGTGAGAATGGCCTAGGGGACTCTGCAGGGACATCTCAACATCAGTGACCTGACGTCCTTCTACCTTTCAGCCAGAAAAGCTGAGGCTCTGACTCATGTGTTCTACACTTCTGCTTGGTCTTTATCTTTGCTCCATTTTGAAGGTGAATGCAGACCTGGGGAGCAATTGTACCATTCAAGGCAGGGAATATGGACCTTGTGTGCTCAGCTTTAATACAAAGGCTAGCCACCGAAAGCTCCCTTAGTCCTCCATCCCAGTGCCCGACTGAGTCTGCCACCTTGAAGCCATTCTCTCAGTGCTTACTGTAGTGAAAGGAAACTGCATCCAACATGTATAATCTAAGGATTCCTTCTCTTCCTCCTCCTTCCCTTCCTTCTATTATTGTTGTTTTTATTTGAGACAAGTTCTGTCTGTGTAGACCAGGCTATCCTTGAACTCACAAAGGTCCACCTGCCTCTGCCTCTCGAGTGCTGAAATTAAAGATGTGTGTGCTATACCCAGCTCTAGTTTAAAGATGTCATTGGCTTTGTACTGCTCCTGCTTTGTGTTGGCCACAGTTTTTTTTTTTTTTATAAGACAAGGACAAGGAAACAGAAGAACACAAAGAGCAAGAAAGCGCTGGCTGAGAAACAAGGATGGCTCAGCTATTAAGAGCACTGGTTGCTCTTCCAGAGAGGGATTTGATTTCCAGCATCCACGAGGCAGCTCACAGCTGTCTGTAACTCCAGTTCCGGGGGATCTGACACCCTCACACAGACAAAACACCAATGAACATGAATGAAAATAAATAAATAATTTTTAAAAACAGCTCAGGAGAGCTGGCCCCACCTAGGCAGTGCGTGTGTGTGTGTGTGTGTGTGTGTGTGTGTGTGTGCATGCACGTGCGCCTGTGTCTTGCCCAGTGGCATGGGCACAGGAGAGCGCGTGGACTGACCAACTCAGCTACCACCCAAGCCCAGATCCAGGGCTTTGACTTGACCCACCTCAGCATCTATCCCATCTATGAGTTACTGATGTGCAGGAAGAGGCTGACCCTGTGGAACCATAGCCGCAGGATCTCCACGACTCAGGACAACAGCAAGAAATCCAAAAGGAGTCTCAGTGAGGGTCCGGTATTGATGGTGTTGCAGAAGCGAGAGGCCTTGAACCAGACAAATGACTCATTGCAAGAAACATTTGCAGGTAGAGCTGTTTGGGCAGAAGAGTAAACTGTGTGATGCACCGAAGCTTCCGTTGCCACGACGGCAAATGGATGCACAATGGAAAGGCGGGAAAGATGGAGGAGAGAATGGTGCGTGCACAGCGGACCTGGAGATGTGACAGTTGTCATGGAAGTGAGTCCTCTCTGGCTGCAATTGGTAGAGAAGTGGGTCTCTCCTCGGGGAGGGGGCAGTGAGATGGTTTTTGCTTTGTTTTGTTTTTAATTTTTATTTCATTTTAAGGGGGAGAATAAAGGAGTAAAGGGTGGTTATAGAAAGACTCGGAAGTGGGTGGGGTTGGGATGTATGATGAGAAATTCCCAAAGAATCACTAAAAAAAAGTTACATTAAAAAAGGGAGGGAGGGAGGGAGGGAAGGATCTGGTTCCCTCTTCTGACCTCCTTGGGCTCCAGGTACACACACGGTGCACAAACATGCGTGCATATTTTGTTGCTGCTGCTGCCGCCGAGATTTCCTTAGTGAACAAGATAGCTTGTGACGGTGCAGTGAGCATCACTTGGTGAGTCGGCTGGATCCCCATCCCTCCTCCTCAAGCTACACAGCTTTGCAGCCAGGATTTTAGCTCCTCTCACTATCGCCCATCACTTTACCTTTGCAAAAAGCCATCCTGTGGCAGATGCAATCCCAGCACTTGGGAACCTGAGGAGACTGAGCTCAGAGAGGGGCAGGGGGAGATAACAGGACACTATATTTGTTATCAAAACGTCTATGCCATCAATAGACAAGCAACCGAAGAAAATATCATAATATATATATATATATATATATATATATATATTTGTTTTGTTTTTCGAGACAGGGTTTCTCTGTGGCTTTGGAGCCTGTCCTGGAACTTGCTCTGTAGACCAGTCTGGTCTCGAACTCACAGAGATCCACCTGCCTCTGCCTCCCGAGTGCTGGGATTAAAGGCGTGTGCCACCATCGCCTGGCTCATACTTTATATTTTATCAGCATTAAGAACTTTGGTGTTTCTTTTTTTTTCTTCTTCTTTTTTTTGGTTTTTCGAGACAGGGTTTCTCTATGGCTTTGGAGCCTGTCCTGGAACTAGCTCTGTAGACCAGGCTGGTCTCGAACACAGTGACAAAAATGTGGTTCTGGGGCTGAAGCAACGGCTTGGTGATGGACAGCACTGGCTGCTCTTCCGGGGGACCAGGGTTTGAGTCCCAGAACCACATGGTGACTCACAACCACCATAACTTCAGTTCCGGGGGATCCGACGCCCTCTTCTGACCTGCACAAGCACCACGCATGCATATGGTGCACAGATACACAGAGAGGTAAAATACTCACATACATAAAATACAATAATAATTTTAAACGGTTGTTTTGTTCAGAATGGGGAAAATTTATTTCCAAATTATACATGTGGTGAGGCTCTACTATCCAAAATAGGTAGAAAAAAAAATTCTTAAGTCTCAGCAAACAGATAAATAACCCAACTTTAAGATGAACAGAGAAAACTCCTTGCATGGTGAAGTACATTTGAGATTCCAGATTTTGGTGTGTGGAAGAGGCGGATAATGACTTCAAGGGCCGACCTGGGCCACTCTAATGAAACCCTGTCTCAAACGTGGAAGGGACAAGTAAAGACAAGGCATTCAAGTCGGGCTTCTCCAAGGACGGTGTGTGAATGGCCAGTGAGCATGCGCAGCAGTGCTCACCGGCATTCTCTTAGTCATTAGAGACGTGCAATCAGTGAACGCCACGTTCCACCTGCCCGAGCGGATTCGTTTGTTTGTTTTCTAAACGGAGCCTGTTGACATTCTCCTGACACACTACAGAATGAGGCAGCTGAACGCAGTTGGCCAGCTTCTCAGAAAGTTACATAAATTCAACACGGGCTCCAACCAGGCCACTCCTACTTACGTACTGAAGAGTGGGAAATATATTCTCAGAAAATAGATGCTTGGGTGCAGAAGTTCACCACAGAGTCACCGAGCGCAGCGGAGGCGTGGAAGCATCGTGAACGGCTTTCAGTTGAGGAGCAGGTGAAACACGACGGAGCCACATGATAGAGTATTACTTCGCCTTGAAAACAGCATACCGGGAGGGGAAAAGACATCATGCCACAGTATTCTACGTATTTGAAATGTCCAGAATAGGCTGCACAGGGTGGCTCACACTTCTGCCTAAGTACTCAGGCCTGAAGCAGAAAATGTGCGTGAGTTCAAGGCCAACTGGGCTGCAGATCCTGGCTCAAGAAAAAAAAAAAAAGAAGAAGAAGAAGAAGAAGCAGCAGAAGTGGAGAAGGAAGAGGAAAGGAAAACGAAAAGCTGATGAAATGTTTCAGAATGGCAAATTAGTGAAAGTAGAGACGGCATAGGGATGTAGGAGCTGAGGGATGAAGAGGGACCAACTGACTGCTGTGGCCCTTAGTTTCTCTGGGAGAACAGTTTAGTGGAGGTGGGTGATGAATTCCCACAAACTAGGTGGCTTATGTAGGCGATTGTTTCTCAGCTCAGGAGGTGAGGAAGTCAAGTCAAGGTCAAGTCAAGTCAAGGTGCTAACAGGTCCCTTGTGTGCAGAAATCCCTCTTCTTGGACAGCAGGTGGCTGTCTTCATTTTAACATGGCACAGAGCAGGAAGCTTTTGTGGCACTAATTCCATCCTGTTTTATTCGTAGAGGCTCTACTCTCGTGACCTATCGCCTCTAAAGACACATCCATTCATTTGCATATGCAGATGTCTATGCATAAGGATCAAAAGAACACAAATCCGATCCAACACGGGGCTGATGAAATACCCTGGCCGTAGCTAGCAGTGACCAACATTCATGAACAGTAGGAGAGAAGCCTCTAAGTCATGCTTTCGTGTGAATTACATCTTAGTTAAAATTGTAAACTACTACTATCATATGTGCAACAGAAACTAGTGTGTTTAGTAACTTGCTAAATGCTCTCCTAGATCTAGCTTCTAGAACCGAGAGCTATAGTTCTTACCATCCTTTCCACGTGAAATACCACAAGTGAGCTTAAAAACGTTCTGATGCTCAGACTACAACCTGGAACAGTGAAACCAGAACCGCTACAGTACGGGCCAGACCAAGAGCGGCTTTGAAAGCATCCCATGGGAATCTGTTCTGAGTCGCCGTGGTGGTTTGAGTAAAATTGGCCCCCATAGGTGCACAGGGAGTGGTACTGTTAGGAGATGTGGATTAGCACTTGCTGTAGGTGCGGTCTTTTTGGAAAAGGTGTAATTCAGTCTCTTCCTGCCGCCTGCCCGTCTGGGTGTAGAACTCTCCGCTCCTCTCCAGCACCGTGTCTGCCTGCACTCCACCGTGCGTCCTGCCATGATGATAACGGACTGAACCTCCGAACTGTAAGCTAGTCACAATTAAATGTTTTCCTTTATTAGAGTTGCCATGGTCACGGTGCCTCTTCACAGCCATAGAGCACTGACTAAGACAGTCACAGCCCTGGGGCACCACAGTCTGTAGGCTACATCCATTATGGAACATGGTTTCTCATTTTTTGATTGTTTTATTGCTATGACTATTTTAGATTGGGTCTCGTTATGTAGCCAGAGCTGGTCAGAACCTTCTTCCTACATAGCCCAGGCTGCCCTCAACTGTGTGAGCCTCCTGACCAACCCACTAAGTGCTGCAGGTACAGGTGTGTGCTACTGTGCCCTGCTTCCTGTCCACTACTTCCTATCCACTCCCAGCGGTGCAACACCCGCAGCTGAAAAGTCAGAGTGGTCCCTGCGTTCCTGCTAATTCATTTTATTTAACTTTCATGGGGACTTGGGATGCTCAACATTTCGGAGGAACTGATATTTTGGGCTCTCCCTTTCCTCCTGGGATTCGGTTACTGTGATTCCGCTGTGGGCCAGCATGCATTTGCTCCACATTAGCGCCAAAGCTGGAGTCCGCCCAAGAGTGCTGGCATCTCTGCTCGGAAAACCCTGGATGTTATATGTAGCGAAATTCTAGGCAGAAACTCAAGATCTCGAGTGCCAGGGCCATGCAAGTACAAACACATGTCTGTGCACCCTCTCCGGTGATCTGACTCAGACACCCGGTTTGTTTAATATTAGACCTACCTTGGCCTCTGTGGTCTCCAGTGTGCTATGTCCTCCCTTGCTAGCTTCTCACCAAGCCTCTTGGCTGTCACGTCCATAGTCTGGCAAATGTGTCTGGGATGCTATCCCAAGCCACAAGGGCCCCAATCAAATCCACCCATTAAAGAAGGAACTTTTCCTAATCACTCTTCCCCAGAAACTGGAGCCAACTGGTGGGAAAGATTTGACTGAGTAAAGAAACAAAAATCCGAAGGGCAAGGAATGGTCTGGGGAGCAGAATGGGGTGGCTTCTCCTCTGAGGAGGTTCTTGCTTCAACGGGAAACCGTGCTCACCGATGTTGGCGGACTGCAGTAACAAAGAGTGTGACTCTCAGCGGCTTACACACACAAAGGAAAACATTCTTTATACATTTTATCTCAGCTGGTGAGAGGACAAGATGCTCTGTTCATGCGATCATCCTGGTGCCAGGCTCCTTTGGCTGTCTTCTAGATCTACGGCATCTCCATGTAGCTAGCAGACTGGAGACGGCCAGGAGATTGCAGAGGTGGTCTCCATATGCATGAGTAGGGAGCAGGATTTGCTAAGCACTTTAATGCCTCAGTCACTGTGGTGAATGAACAAGGGTGTATAAGCCAGAGCAATGAATACAGTGATCACTGATAATACACAGGAAGGGTTTCTACCCACATGAGATGAATGTCTAAGCTGGGGTGACAAAGAATCATTGTATCTCTTCAGGCTGTGGGAATTTGTTTGCCACATG
This sequence comes from Alexandromys fortis, assembly GCF_014885135.2. Lineage (NCBI taxonomy): Eukaryota > Metazoa > Chordata > Mammalia > Rodentia > Cricetidae > Alexandromys > Alexandromys fortis. Next base: position 32,454,358 of record NW_026067949.1, read on the forward strand.
AATACTCTTGCATGAACAGTTTTTCAACCTTTGATTATTTTAGGTTTATTTTATTATTTTGTGTGTGTTGGTGTTTTAAGGCAATTTGCCACCTTGTATGATGGGAATTAAACCCGTGTTCCCTGAAAGAACACCAGTGCTCTTAACCACTGAGCAATCTCTGCAAACCCTCCTTGGGAATCTTTTTACCATTAGGAAGCAACAGCCTTTCCCCTGAGCATTTCCTGCTTTTAGAAGCAACAATATGGCAGGCGGAAGTGGCGCCAGCCTTTAATCCCAGTACTCGGCAGGCAGAGGCAGGCGGATCTCTGTGAATTCGAGGCAAGCATGGCCTACAAGAGCTAGTTCCAGGACAGGCTCCAAAGCAACACAGAGAAACCCTGTTTGGAAAAACCAAAAAAAAAAGCAACAGTGTGACAAACACAGTTGCAGATGACTGCTCACAGAGTTCTTTTATTCTTAGTACAAAAAAGCCAGTTCTCTTCAGGTATCAGGCAGCAGCCTGTCCAGGTAAGATGGGCCCTGATGTGGGATGTCCTTCTGTATACTGTGAATGTTTCATTACCATTGGTTAATAAAGAAACTGTATACTGTGAATGTTTCGTTACCATTGGCTAATAAAGAAACTGTACACTGTGAATGTTTCGTTACCATTGGTTAACAAAGAAGCTGCGTTGGCCTATGGCAGGGCATAATAAGGTAGGCAGGAAATCCAAGGAGAGAGAGGGAGAGAGAGGGAAAGAGAGAGAGAGAGAGAGAGAGAGAGAGAGAGAGAGAGAGAGAGAGAGAGAAGGCCAAGTCACGGAGCTGACAGCAGCCACTGGGGAAGCAAGATATGAGGTAACAAGCCACCAACCTTGTAAAATTATAACATAATAGAAATGGGTTAATTTAAGAAATTGTTAATTAAGAGCTAATTACTAATAAGCCTGAGCTAATAGACCAAACAGTTTGTAATTAGTATTAAGTCTCTTGGTGGTTATTTGGGAATTGGCGGGCAGAAGCGAAACCTTCCAGTTACAGGGATCCAGGAATGTGCTGTTACTGGCCTAAGCCAACCACGGCAATTCTACTCACCTTTGGCTCGTTTATCAAATCTTTAATAAGCTCCTGCAGTTAGCACCAGTGTGTTCTGATGTACCAATTATAGGCATGGAGTGGGTCTGTGGCTGGATGCCTAACGATGAGAAGGAAGGACAAGACTGATGATGGGGAGATGCTGAGGAAAGAGCTTTCCTTCTGGGAGAAAATAAACGAAGAGATGCCTAAAAGGGGAAGCTGGGCTTTCTCATTCAGCATTTGGCCTCTGGCTATGGGATGTGATGCCTGGAACTGGAGCTGTTATTTTGTGACCATGAGGAGAAAAGACGAGAATCCCAGGAATGGTGAGAGGATGAGGGAGAGGCCTGGCCCAACTGCCTACCCAACTCTGAGATCTACATCTGCCTCTGCTGTGCAGGACGCAGGCATTAGGTTCTTCATTCTCAGCTAAATACTCAGGCCCTTGTGGCCAAAAGTAGCCTAAAAGACACGCACTCTTTTCCCTTATTATCTTTTTTGAGTAAAAGTGAGTAAATACGTAGAAAATTAGACATTTTTAAGGTTTGATCATAGAAAGATTTCTGTTCCAAGATATATTTGTGAACATCATGTTGTGTGAATTGTATTCTTTGTGGCTACAATGGCTAGTTTTGACTGTTCATTTGATACAGTGTAGAACTTCCTGGAAAGGGAGTCTCAATAAGGGGTTATGGACTTGGGGTGAGATATGGTCATGAGCGTCACTTTGACCAATGAGATGTTGTGTCCAGTGCATGTGTCACTAGTTGCCAGGGAAGTTTGTGAAAATACTTCCATGTGGAGGGAAGCTCTACTGAAAATTCAAATCTTCTTATGTTTTCCCAAACTTAGGCAGCAAAGTCTCACAAGAAGTCACAGTTGCTGTGGGTCGGGAAGAGCATCTCTTCAGGCCGTACATTCTGCCTTTAGTGCAACCCAGATGGTGAGAGGGAGGAAGCGGGTCTTAGGAACACAGCTTCTTTGTCCCCACATTTGTTTATGAAGAGCGCCAAGTCACAGTTCCAGGCGCCATGACACCTGTTTGGCAGTGGTTGCTGCTCTCCTAAACCCTGGTCCGACACGTGCCCAGGTCACAAAGATGCTCCCATCACAGGAAGAAAATGCAAATTTCCTGGTCCTCTGGCTCTTACAATCTCTCTGCCTCCACTTCATTGAGTCTTATGTGTTCCCTGAGCCTTGGGTGCAGGAGACATATTAAGATGGATCAGCTGGGGCTCTAACCGGGTGCTCTTAAGGTAAGTGGAGTTCCTAAAGTCTAATGGATGCTGATGCCAAAGAGGGCAGAGAGAAGCAGTGTGCAGCCCCTGAACCCAGGACTCCAGGTTCCACTGGTTCCCTTCCGGGGCAGCTGACAATTACTATCATGGGCTTATTAGTTTTCAAACCTGGGACAAATGGCAGAGGTGCCTATTTCACATATCACAGCAGACCTGGCCGCCAGGTTCCCAGCATCCCTAGGTCCCTACCTGTTACAAGGCCCTCTTGGCTGACATACCCACCCCTATCCTGAACTCTCCAGCCCAGGGGACTGGGCTGCCCCTCCCCAGCTGCCCTTCCCTATATAATCCAACCTTTTGGTTACTCAACTTTTCATCTTCTTTCTTTGAACCTCCTGGCTGCTGCACCTGGTTCCCTCTTCCCTCTTCCCAGACCCTCCCCATATGGCCCAGCTCAGTCTGATCAGGTCTACTCTGGACTCTCCCAGATGTCCCTGCCTCTGGCTATGCTCTCCACAAATCTATAGTAAACTTTCTCACTAGGAATGGTCATGTTTCCTTTCCTTTGTATTTATTTCTTTTTTTCATTCATGGCTCTCCCTTTCCCTCATTTCCATCTCTTGTCTTTCTTAAAATGCCCAGGTAGCCTCCTACCTAAACTCCCGGGACTGACATTGGGTTTCCCGTTATAGCCTCTCAGCATCCCCCTCCTCCTTCTCCCTCCTCCTCCTCCTCCTATCTTCCTCCCCCTCTTCACCCCTTCCTTCTCCCCAGAGTTCCTAAAAAATATCAAAATGTTTTCCTAAATCAAAAACCATTTCCCCACTTAGGAAGAATCTCTTTATTCTCTCAGGACAAAGAAAGGGCTTGAACTGCAGTTTCTAATATGGCTCCCAGTATATCATTACCCCCAATATGGTACACTAAAACAATAAGATTAATAAGAGGGTGGGTAATTTTTATAGTTTTTTTTCATTTTCATTTTTGGCTATCTTTGTTTCTGAAGACATAACAACGCTAGGTCATGGCAAAGGACACTGTCTGCTCTGTGTGTGTCTTTTAATCAAGAAATGGAAGTTGCTCCTTCAAGCTCTGCCCCCAGCGCTCTAACTTCTCATTAAGCCTTATGTGGCAACACAAACCAGCCCCCGTCTTCTCTAGGACTTGTAGGGATAAGAGTTGCTTATTTACAAGACTTCAATAACGATTGCTGACCTTGTTTTATAATTCAAAAAAAAGGCAAGTCAAGTTGACTAGAACTTGCACAAATTCCCATCTGAAAGGCTTGTTGCTTCCCAGTCCTTGTTGCTAGTCAAGGACTCTGGATGCTTGGGTACCCGAAGTGGTCTTTCAACCTAGTAAGACATACTTTGATTAACCTTTCTTGTCCTGAATTGTTCTTGCTTGCAGCATGGCTCATGCATACTTGAAAGACTTCTAACCTTGGGCTGGTAAAGGCCTTGGCCTCCAAACTCAGTGATCTGAGTTCACTCTCCGGAACCTATACTGTGGAGGAAGAGAACCAACTCCTGAGAGTCGTCTTCCAGGGGTTTCAACAGCAGAGTGACCCCCCCATCCATAAATGTGAAATGGGTTCTGACCCAGTGTTAGACCTTGCTTGGCATCCCTCGCTGCCCATGGGCAGATCTGAGCAGCGTCTGCTCTCCCCACGGTTGTCTAGGTAGCCCTTCTTTTCCCTCCGTGCATAGACGGTACCAACAGAACACTCAGAAACAGAAAAATTACTCTCTCCGTGCTCTCTGTCACTCTATGTCCACATTCCTGCTTTGTCCCCACCTTTGCCCTTCTTCTTGGCCAGAAGGAAGTCAGAATTTATCCTGGGTGCTGACGGCTGCTCAGAACATGAATTAGGTTACAGGGCAGTGTGCCAGACGCCAGGCCATTCCGTTCGGGCTCTGGTTCACAGTGTATCTGTTTACAGAAGGACTGTTTTAAGGTAGACAGAGAGGAAGCCGACCGAGGATGTTTAATAGGATCTTGTAAACATTTGTATTAGCGACGATCCTTACGGTCCTACTCATGGGCTCTATTTTAAAGAAATGGAAAGACTGAGCCAGCATGGTAGGTAAGAGTTCAGAAGTGTGCCAAGCATCACTCCTGGATGGCTTAGCACAGATTTCCAAGCTCCATCCTTTCCTGCTTTTCTACATTCACAACCTTGATTTGCTGGTCATGTGACCCACCTACCTCCCTATGAAATGCATTCTCGGTATCTCAGCATCCATTCATTTAATGGTCAGTCAGGCACTAAAGGTTTTAAAGTGTAAATGCTGTGCACCCAGAATCCCAGCCCTTGGGAGGAATAGGCAGCAGGAACTTGATTCAAGGCCAACCTGGGCTACATAGTGAGACTGTCTCATAAATCAGTTAATCAACCAATCAGTCGTAGCAAAGTGTGAAGACAGAATGACCTTAAATCCCCGATGACATTAGGGAGTTACTCTAACAGGCCAACATTACCTACGAGTTGATGAGCTAATGACTTTGTTTGTTTGTTTGTTTGTTTGTTTCAGAAACAGGGTTTCTCTGTGCAGCCCTAGCTGTCTTGGAACTCATCTATGTAAACCAGGCTGACTTCAAACTCAGAGATCCACCTGCCTGTGCCTCCCAAGTTCTGGGACTGAAGGCCTGTGCCACCATGCTAGGCTCAGCTGATGCCTCTTAAAAACCCAAGCAAGCAAACAAACATCCCCTACACATTTAATCCATTGTAACCAAGTTACTCTTCTGGGTGACAAGCACCCTGTGACCTGAGATGCTCTCTGAGACAAGGGCTGGAGCCCCGTGAAACAGTGTGGTTCATTTGAGGAACCTCGTGGGAAATACAGGTTCTGCATCTAGATGACTGTGGCCTGCGGTCTGCACGTCTTACTAGCTTGTAGCTAATACTGATGGGGTAGATCCTGGACCACACTTGGAGTAGCAAAGAATTGGAAAACAGAGCCCTTTCAGCGATTGTCTCCCCACAGGCTTCCTAGTCAGCTTTAAGATTGAATGAATGAATGAATAAATAAATCTCCATGAATTTTCAACAAAAACTCTTTTATTTAGAATATCATTTTTGAGACAAAAAGCAGTTCATTTTATTCAGCAAAATAAACTTAACAAATTCATTTAAATAAGGTAAACTCCAGACTCTGTAATTTTTTTTTCTTAGCTACTTGCTTTTCTGCCACTTGGGGTCTGAAGCTGCTAGCTTAGGGTTCTTTCCGAGGTAACACAGGAACTTTGACAACACACCCGTGTGCTCATCCGATTACCAGTGAACTCAGTGAAACAGAGGGGAAAGGCACAGGGAGGGGGGGGGTGAATTTGGGAGAAGTCTTCCCTGCCTGTTCTGATAGCTTTTCCGTAGAAGCCTGGTGGCTCGGAAACGAATGGTACACGTGAATCGCTACTGACGGAACGCAGACAGAAAACCATTCCACAGCGTCTTTCATTGAAATCCAAAGGGAAATGCAAGCCTCGCCCCTTCCCCAGCCAAGCCATCGCTTTACACAGAACTGCATTTAGCTTCCTGTTATTTTCTTTTTTAGTTATATACATTTAAAAAAAAAAAAAACCACACACATTGTATTAAATAGCAGGCCAGCCAACGATGGGACATTCAACCCTGCACTGAAACATCGAAAGAGCCTGGGTAAGGCCAGGTGAGGAGCCGCAGGCGGAGTTCAGGAGAGCCAGGGAGGCTGCAGGTGCCGCTGGCTCCCTAATCTGTGACAGACCTGCACTCGGAGGGCAAGCCTTCTGACCGCCGCCACTGGGCCAGGCGCTGCTTAAACCATTTCTGAAAGAAAGAAACGTGAAGAATTACCTGTTATGTACTGAAAAACTGAAATGTCTACTTCATGGCTAAGGGTAGTCTGTGTGGCCCAATTGAGAAGGAGAGAAGCAAGGCCCGTGGGGGTGGTTCTCTCAGCACGACCCCAACCGTGCCTGCCCCGGGAAATCTGTGCATGCCACATAGTCTCCATCTCTCTCTCTCTCTCTCTCTCTCTCTCTCTCTCTCTCTCTCTCTCTCTCTCTCTCTCTCTCTGGTTCTCCTTATTTTCTGTTTTGCTAACCTCGTAGGACTTGCATTACCTTAATTGCCTGCATACACACTCTTCTAGAAGGATCCACGAACACCAAGCCTGTTTTCATCTTATCATCATTGCATCTTACCCCTCCCCCCCCCCCACAAAGTCTCGAGATGTAACCAATTAATCAACGTTTGATGAGAGAATAGAAGCTGAAACAACTCCTTGATGCCCCCAGAGTTTTCTAGTCTCTGGGTTCGATATCTCATGATGGCTGCCGATGTCAACCTGGGCTTTGCTCCTTAGTAGTATCTGATAAGATTTTGTTCAATAAACGACTCATAACTCATAAGCACTAGGCAAGCTTGGACCACTCTTCTTAGGAATCCATGGAGTGGACCTCTGAGCGGTGAGAGAAGGTGGGTTTATCCAGGACTCATAGCTATCCAGCTCAGTGTCACTCAAATATTGTCAGTCGTAATTCTGGGGAGGCTTCTGGGATGGTACTAAGGGTGGCCCACAAGGTTCCTGTAAGCTGTAAGGCAGGGCGGCACACTTTTCACGAACTGGCAGCCTTTACAACATCACTTCAGACTGAGGGCCATGGAGACAACGAAATTAAAACTGCTGGGGGGCAAGGTCTGAACCAGGGGTTCGGAAGGAAACTGGGATTTGAAGAAACCAGCTTTGAAAGGCACTATTGAGAAAACAGAAGCAGCAGGCTTCTCTCCTTGGAAGGACACAGCACGCAGTTTTCTCCTGACCCTGCACCTCCCGTGTCATGGAGGACACGGGTAATGGTCAGATTACACGGCGCAGATCTAATCCATCAAGATGCTGGCATAGGTGAGCATTGCAGGTGGAGCCAATGATCAACTCTACTGGCACTGACTGCCTGCAAGAAGTTCCTAGGAACAGAGCCAGTCGGTCAGCTCATCTGCGAACAGAGAGGTAAGCTTTGGTGGTCTCCATTACCTAGTCTAGGGGTAAGGAGGCAGACAGGCCACCAAAGGAAGGAGAGAGGGTAGAGCGGTAATTCAGCTGCTCTGGGGTGGGCTGACCCCAGTAAGAAACATTTATTCAGCGTTCATGTTCAGCCTCACAAGTAGGCTGGGCCCTGTTGGAGAAAAGCTGGTCTCTCCTGAGATCTAAAGAGCCCAAGATCAGAAGAAAGGATGTGAACCACAGGACGGCAGAGCCGCTGACAAGCTGGGGGCAGGCTGTCACTCAGGCAAGGGCCGAAGGCTTCAGGATGGAGAAGGGCTCCCAGCACACTGCTTTACAGCCTACACATGTGCACGTGCGTGCGTGCGTGTGTGCATGCGTGGATGGGTCAGGGCTCACTCTCTCCAGCTGCGGTTCACCTGCTGAGCCTCTGCCTCCTCCCTCTACCAGGACCAATTGTCTCTCCACCCTTATCCCGGGGGGTGGCAGCAGAGAACATCAATAGAAAGCAAAGGGTGAAGGGGGGGGGGAACCACCAGAAGGAAGCCTTCTCTAGGGCACTCGTTCCCCATATGTCTCATTTCACTCTGGGGTACTACTCTTTCTTTTCTCTCTCTCTGTATTATTTATTTTATTTTTTCCCTTTCTTTTCCTGTTATTGCTTTTGAAACAGGCCCAAGTTGCACAGCCTGTCCTTGAATCCATTATGTATCTGGAGAGCTTGAACATCTGATCCTCCTGCTTCTACCTCCCAAACACTTGGTGTTCCCCGTGCCTGGTTTAGTCAGTGCTGAAGAAGGAACCTATGGCCTGAGCACGCTAGGCAAGCATCCTACCAAATGAACCCCATCCCCGTGGGCATACCTAATCTTAAGGAGAAGAGAGGGCTTATGTGACAGGGCTTGACCCCAACTCTGATTGTGACTAGTGGGCACATTCTCTTGTTGTAGTCTGTGTGTGTGCTCGGTCAAGCCTGGGTCTGCTCTGAGAGCAGAATGAGTTACCTCATTAATGAGGTAACTGTGGGGGTTCCAGGAACCAGAGCTGCATAAAAGGCAGCATTTTCAAGACTAATTAAAACCTAGAAGAGAGAAAAAACCCACACTTTCTATCAGGACTCATTTAAGACAAAGTGGTTAAGCTGGCCTCATTCAAAAAAGCCCCACCCCACCCCCGCATCTTCACATGCAGAGTAGTGATGGGTCATTACCCAAAATAGCTTCCACCTGAACCACATTTGTGAATTTGCAAGGATCAATCTAAATGCTTAACAAATTAAGCTCTGGTACTGAAAGATGGGAAGAGGTGTGAGAAAAGCTCAGCTGCTGCTTTCTGAAGGGAGAGAGAGAGAGAGAGAGAGAGAGAGAGAGAGAGAGAGAGAGATTAGGTAGGTAGGTAAGTAGATAGATGATAGGTAGAAGGATAGATGATAGATAGATAGATAGATAGATAGATAGATAGATAGATAGATAGATAGATAAGAAGGAGGGAGGAAGAGGGAGAGAAAGAGAGAGACAGAGAGAGAAAAAGATTAGGTAGGTAGGTAGGTAGGTAGGTAAGTAGATGGATAGATAGATGGATGGCTGGATAGATAGATTAAATAGGTAGGTAGGTAAGTAGATAGATGATTGATAGATAGATAGATAGATAGATAGATAGATAGATAGATAGATAGATAGAAAGAATGGGTAGATACGTAGGTAAGAAGGAGGGAAGGAGAGGGAGAGAAAGAGAGAGAGATTGCCCATGCAGGTTATACATCATAATCCAGCAAACTAGTTGCTGGTAACAAAACACACAGTCTCTTGCTGGCTCCTTTTCTGTCTAGCTCTGGATCTTGTATCTCCTGACTCCCATAAATCCTAATTTTCCACCTGGCTTTGTCTCTTTCCCTCTTCTTTGTTTCAGCCATCCCCCGGGAAAGACATCCATCCCTTGTTTGCCATGAATGGGTGCTCTCATTACCCCGGCTCACTGATGGAAATTTATTTACTCTGGGTGAACAGATGATAATTGGATACCGGGGTTGGGAGGGGTCAGGGCAAAACAACATTGTTCTTGTCCTTTTCTCTAACAACTAGCATTTCGTTCTTTTCAGAGCGAGACCTTTAGAGGTCTTAGCCCACTGCTTGCAACAACTGAAAACACTGGATCCTGGGAACAAGCCCAGAACACCAAAAAGATAAAAACACTGGGAACTTCCTCAAGAAGCAATGCCAGCTACACTGTACTTGTGTGTGTGTGCGCGCGCGCGCAAGTGTGTGTGAAGATGACTGTACCATTCCGGCCTCTCGGGGTGAAAATGAAGCAGTGTTCCCAGGCCCCTTTACACTGACTTCCATACAGTAAAAGCCACAGGGAGTAGGATTCTGTAGGATTTCATTTAACTTAAATGCAGCAGATATACAGAGGAATGAGAAACATTCCATGGATCCCAACAAAAGCAATTAAAGAAGGCCTCTCACCACAAGGCCCTTGCTGCACACTGGCTTCCTAGAACTCGGTTTGATAGTGGGATTGTTACAAGGTCTGCAGCTGCACCGGTGACTCACGAACACCAGGACTGGCTTTTCACACCACGTTCTGAGAAGTGCCTCCCTCACACCTTATTAGGATGTTGGTATAGCACCCATTTCATGCAGGGTTGGGGAGGGGAGAAAAAGAGGTCTACAAAGGTCCCCAGCCAGAGTGCTTCCGCATTCTGGTCTTTCTCGCCTTCGCTAAAATGTCCCACAGTGTGAATCAGTAACGCCCTCTCAAGAGTGGATCGTGTGTATTTCTCTGTTACTAACAACACTTGGTTTAGGGAAAGAATGTGATGCTGGATATCATGATACCTGTCTGTAATCCCAGCAGTCAGCAGCTGAGGCAGGAGGATTGTGAGTTCATGGCCAGGTTGGACTACAGAGGAAGACCCTGTCTGTCTCACTCCCTATAAAGGGGGAAGGGGCCTGATTCTATCTCTGGAGATGGCTGGTGTCAGGATGGGATCTGGCATCTGTGATGAATATCGTTTTGGCTGGGAGAGGACCATACTAGTGAAGAAGAGAGGCAGGGGCTGTGCCGACAGCAGGCATCAGATAGGGGAGAACCAGCAAGCGCTGGCCTCCACAGAGGTCTCTGAAGCATCCCTAAAGACCTCCTACAGACAAAGGCAATTGTCTTAGCTTGCAGTCTCAGCACTGGACTTTGTGTCTGCAGAAGACACTTTTCTTTTCGTAGAGGACATCTTTAAAATGTAAATGTTAGGGAAGAATAGACAACCAGTAGGCTGAAGCTGGTGAAAGGATGGAGAGATGGGACCCAGTCCAACCAGAAATGACAGGGCAAGCAGAAGCCTCCTTCAGAAGCCTCCTGCTGAGACTCTGAGCTCCCGGTTCCAGGTACTTCCCTGCAGGTCTAGACAGGAAGATGAGGGCAAGCAGGCCTCTGCAGGAAGAAGGTGTTGGCCCGTGGCAGGAAGAGGAAGCCAGGCCCTCCCATGAGGCTCACTCATCCACACCCCACTCTTGTTGGGCTGGCTGCACCATTTGTGCATTTGAGGATGGCAGGTGAGGTGAGACAGTAGAACTACCATGGGCTGAGATCCCTGTCACGCGAATTTCTGCATTTGTTGGTCTCAAGCACTAAAAGGCAGATGCCCTTTCTTTCAGCTCCTGCTGGATTTCATTGCAATTCTTTAATAGCAGAGAGATCTGGAGGAAAGGTTAGCAATAGCCTGGAATGCCCATTGCTTAATGCACAGGTAAGCTGACCTTTCTGTCCTTCCTTCCCATGTCACCACGTACAGCTGTTTCCAGCCCTCCTCTGTGGAGGTCGTAGAGGACAGAGGCCCAGGGTCTAAGCATGGAACCAGACTGTTGCAGTTTTAGCAACGTCAGCTTCCCGTGCCCCGGTTCCTTTCCTGAGCTCACAGGTGACAAGATAAGTGGGGTTACACTCAGCAAGTATCTGAAACAAAACACGCCAGGTATTTATTGCTCCAAAGGTCAGCATGGGGCAGGTGGCCCAGCTCAGAGGTACAGGCCATGCTTAGCATGTTCAAGGCCTTAGCATCCATCTCCAGCAGCACACATGCGCACATGATGGTAAATACAGACAAACATGACTATTCTGCTTTGCAGGTTGAAGAGACTCCAGGGTTAGGTCCCTAATTGGTACTGTGTGCATGATATCTAATAGCCTAGTTCTTAAAACCCAAGACATCTTTGTGATCACTAAATACAGCATGGATTTTAAACCGCTAATACTTCAACAGCTTGTCTTTCCAGGGGCCCCAAGACACAGGAGCTTTTAGACTTGGATTACAATAAACCATCATCTTCTACTGGGTTCTGATTCTGATTCTATTTGATCTGGGACTGGAAGGATTACATATGGGTAAATTTTCCTTGTTGCCCCGGGCTTATTAAAGATCATCTAGGGCTTGAGGCTCCGGATTTTGGTCCCAGGATACCAGAGAGCCCTCATTACAAGGTTTTAAGCTTCAACTGAGCAGGGTGAAGGGAGGACAAAGCCCCTCCTTCTTCCGCCTACTAAACTGGAAGGGAAAACGAACATCCCAGTTTCAGCGTAGCATTGAGAGGCGTGAAGTGCTTTGAGGAAGGCAGGATCGGTTTATCTGCAGAGCAAATCATCTTCCCGTGACCAAAGAGAAAAGAGAAGTCAGAGTTTAGACGAAACTAGGCAGGGAAAGTCGGCTAACTGCTCCAACACTACGCCAGGCGGCGCTGCATTCTCTACCTTAAGCAATTTTCAGGATTAGTCGGATTACAAGGAAACCTTTAACAAACAGACACGTTATCGTCACTCTAGGGGGTTGTGCAGCATAACGTCAGCGGGCTACCTTCTTGGAAAACTCCGGGGAAAGCCTCTAAGCCTCGGAACCAGGGGATTAATAGAACGACAACAAAACCCAGACCGAACCACGGCAACGTGCCAGTTAGGTTGTGTAGCCGAGAGGCATGCAGCGGGAAGAGCGATTTACAAATCCTGGCAGGTGCCTGCCACCCCCGCCTTAGGTTCCTCCTTTTGACAAACCCAAGGGCTGAATTTATAGCTGATCGCCAAAGTCCCTTCCAACTGTGACACCCCTGATGAAAACAAACCTTCCTGAAGATCTCCAGCACAGAGCCGGGAGTTACTGAGCTGGGAAACTGAAAGCGCACACAGCAAGTGAAATGCTCCAACCGTGAGAGAAGAGAGTATGGTTCCGGTTCTGGGAGGCAATGGAAAGTCAGAAGGAAAGTAAGTGGTGGTGGGTTGGGTTTTGGGGTGGAGATGCACTGGGCGCCCAGGGAACTGCGGAGTGATACATGGAGTGGGATCCACGCAGTGGAGGCCGGCGAGAGGCGCGGAGACCCGACAGTCCCCGGGGACGCGCTAGGCTTGGGGACTTACCTGCGTCTCCTCCTCCGTGAGGCCCGCCTCGGCGGCGATGAGGCACAGCGTGGTGGGGTCGGGATGCTTGTTGACCTTGTTGAAGTTGTATTCCAGGATCTCCACCTGGTCCTCCGTGGGGCCGGTCGTGGTCTCTGCTGACATGGTTCTGGCGCGGCTGCGGGGGAAGAAGAAGCGCCGGGTGAGCGAGGCCGGCCTGTCCCCTCCCGGGGTCCCACCGAGCCCCCCTCCGCCCCATCCCCGGCGAGCTGCGGACTGCGGGGCTCGCGGGCGCCCTCCCCGGGGACCCGGAGGACGGACTACAGAGCAAGTTCCCAGCCTCTCGGCACGGTCCCCAACCTAGCAAAGGATGGAGAGGAGGATGAAGACGACTTCGGGCTGCCTCTCGGAGGGGACAGCAAAGGAAGCGCCTCAAGAGCTGAGCTGCCTCTGGAGATCCGGAGCTGATCCGGAGCTGCCCTGGGGACCTAGGACACACGCGGGGCAGGGCTCCCGGCCCCTGGGCACGCCTCCCAGGCCGCGCACCCCGCCTCCACAGCTAGCTAGCACGTGGGGGCCTTGCCAGGGAGCGCTGGGCACCGCACACTTTGGAGGAAGAGACGCCCACAGTACAAGTTGGGAAAATGGAGACCGTACATTTTTAAAAACGAATAACACCAATAGACATTTACTTTTTTTCCTGATTACAAAAATAACTCATACTGTAAAAAAAAATCTGAAGTACATTAAAATTATAGCGGGAAAGTTAAATTGCTCACATAGTCACAAATTACAGCTATAAAATTTTAGATGACGCTTTAAAGATCTTTCCAGTTTACAGATGTGGAAATGAAACTACAAAGATAATGACTTACTTTGGGGTGTTGGAATGAATGGAGAAGGCTGAGCCACCTGCGTGCCTTGCCAGGGACTGCTGCAACCACCTTTGCCCACTTTGCTGGCAACTTTTTAACCTAAGCTGTGAACCCGTCTTGCTATTGCCAGCCCCCCCCTCCCAAGAGCCCACCCCACTGTGCTGCCCTGTGTTGAGGGTGGTGACTTTAAAAACTTACACAATTATGCAGGATCAAAATAAACTGTTATTTAAAACCTCGGACTTCCTCAAAGAAAAACAGGTTCACCTCAGACCTCAAGGTCTCTTACGCGTCTTCACTTTTAAGACAAATATTGCTGGCAGATTGGGGTGTGACCTTCTTGCTGTGTCCCCTCCCCATCTATGTAGCTTCAGACTCCAGGCTAAGAAAACTGACCGAGGTACCCCCCCTCCCCTGCCCCCGTCCTGTGCCACGGGGTTGAAGACTGGGAGGTAGAGAACGTTGAACTTCAAGATATTCTCCGCTGTCAATTTCATACAGGCTTGACAAAGCAGCAGCGTGGGACGCAAATCACCCTCAAAGTCCTCAGCAGAGTCGTGAGTGGGTTAGGATGTGGTTTGTGCCTGCGGTGAGCTACCTGGATAATGTGCCCAGCGCTTAGACCTTTTCACATGTGACCTATACTCCCTACTTCCTGAATAATTGCCTTTACCCCTCCTCTAGTTCCCTTGAGGAGGTTTCAGACAGGACGAGAAGCCTTTCAACTAAGTGGGACTGGGGTTCAAACCACTTGCCAGATCACCATCAAATCATCATCAAATCCAGCAACTGGATGTTCCTCAAGTCAAAATGTGTACCAAGCCTCTGTACCGAGGTAATCGGGGTCTGTCAGGTCAGCAATGCCTCCCCCATTAGCACGGAGCCTCCCTGCACCTATGACACACTCTCTCTCTCTCTCTCTCTCTCTCTCTCTCTCTCTCTCTCTCTCTCTCTCTCTCTCTCTCTAGAAAGTTATCTCCTCACAGCCAGGGACATCGAGGCAGGGAACCCAGAGCTCTGCCCATTTCCGACCATAACCACACACTGAGCATTGGCTCAAGGCCGGTGTTTTGCGAGCCTCTTTTCAGTAAGCCAGGCTGTCTTCAGTTTAGTGGGAGGAAGGTAGGAGGGTAACAGTGTGAGTGCAAGGAGGGCTTGTTGCCACGTTCAGCGGGTGTGTTTCTAGTTAGACACTAATCCCAGCCAAAGCCGTCCAGTGAAGTAACCCACCACTGTTCAAGCTGCCAACCAAAAGAACACAGCAAGGGCAACGCTGCCTCTGGGCTTACTTCTTGCCCTGGAATGATTTCCGGTCCTGCTGGCTCTTCCCCCAGAACCCCTGTTGCTGCCTTGTGGAATCCTTGGGCCTCCAGAAATATCACACTGCGAACCCCATTCAGAATTACCCACACGCTTTCCTGTCTTTTTTGAAACTGCTGCTATCTAACCGTAGGCTGCTAACATGCCTCCGTGGGATCACGTGGTGACAGGGGTGATTGACTTCGAAGGATTGCTAGGGTTAGTCGGCAGAACCATTGCTGACTGCTAAGGATACAGGTGGGACGGTCCTCGGACTGCACCTGTACCTCTCCAAGGTACACTAAACAAGTGTACTTGGTTTCTAGCCATGGGGATGAAAGAGATCTACCGTCAGATGGATTTGTTACTGCTCGGCAGAGCGCAGGCACTATTATTTCATTACTCTCTTGTTGGTAAATGTTTGCTTTTGCTTCTCTCTCTCTCTCTCTCTCTCTCTCTCTCTCTCTCTCTCTCTCTCTCTAAGGAAACTCTTGAGAAGTTTCTCTGAAGATAGTCTAAACAACGTCAGATACGGACAACTAAGAATGGTTTCGACGCTGCTGATCATTTAATCTCAACACCAATTTCACGGTTGCGGTTGTCCACCTCTTATGAAACACTTTGAAGAGCAATTTGTCCTGTCATTGTATTTTTCTTCTGTGGGTGGCGAAGTCATTGCACAAGCCTCTTTCCCGAGAGGTTAAATGAAAACAGCTGGCTTTTTTCTTAAATCAGTTCCAAAGCCTGGGCCGGCGGTTGTGTGGGTCCACGAGCCCATGGTCCTTTGTTTTGCACATCCACCTACACTAAGTGGCTCACACAGAGTGCTGCAAACTGAGTAGCGTTGGCCACCTTTTATCTCCTCCCTCCCCCAGAATTATGACCTCTCGGTTAAGCCACTCACACCGAATCAGTAGAGAAAGAGATTCCCCGGGAGTCGGCCACAGTGGAAAAGCGGGTGAATTCTTTCCCCCACCCCTTAAGACAGGGTCCCAAGCTTTCTATATAGCTTTTTATGATTTTTGAACTTCTGAGCCTCCTGACTCCACCTCCTGAGTGTGTGTGTGTGTGTGTGTGTGTGTGTGTGTGTGTGTGTGTGGTGTACGTCCTGGTTATGCATGTGGATGAGCCTGCTACCTACCAACTGTGTGAGGTGGATCATTCATTCGGGATATTTCCCAGTTTTCCTTGCCTGTATTTTTGTTGTGTTCACGAGAACTTCCTAAAAGTAATTGGTTCTGGAAACATTTTATCTTTTCGAGTGAAAAAACAATGGTACCTGGCTCCTCCTCCAGGAGAAGTGAAGGTATCTGCTTTAGAAGGTTGGGTCTCCTCCTATTTGTTGGTTACTTGACCATTTGCTCCACAGAAGGTCAAAGGAGGCTCATCCAAACTTTCAGTATCTCTTAGAAACTGACGAAAAGGAAGACTCTGTGTAGGGGTTCTGATGAAGATGGCCCCCATAGGCTCAGAGATACAGATGTTTGGCTCCAATGAAGGATTAGGATTAGGCCTTTCCCCAGGAGGTGGACCACCGGGTGTGGGCCAACACCAGGCCCAGCCTGTGCTCCCTGCCTGCCGGCCTTCCACCTGCCACCTGGATGAAAGCTCCCAGCTACTGTTCCAGTGCCATGCCTGCTGCCGCATTCCTGGCCTTGATGCTCAGGAATTAACCCTCTGAAACTGGAAGCAAGCCCTCGACTAAATGCTATCTTATATATATGTTGCCTTGGCGATGGTGTCTCTACATAGCATAGAACAGTGACTGAGATATTTGAGTTAAATCTCAGTGGGTAGAACCTAGCATGTGCAAGGTCCTAGGTCGTCCTATCTCTAGCCCTAACGGATCTGCCCCTACATTCTGGCACCCATGATAGACACGCCTGAAGAGGTATTCTTTTACATAGACACCTCCTTATTACTGTCCTTGAGCTAAGAGCTGTGGCCGTCAAGCCAAGCCCTGCTGAGTCTTAGGATCATCAGTGGCTGTGTCTAGGCCCACTCCTCGCCTCCTGAATGAGAACCACATTTTAGGAACCTAGAGTGGGAGAGAGAGAGAAGGACAGCATTTCAACTACTCTCGTATCTTGCAATTTAACCACTGGAATTAACTGTATGCGTTTAGAAAGTTCCACGGCTTACCTACCTCTTCTTGGCTGCGCGTCCCCTTAACATTCGAGGAGATGGGTAAGCTGAGATAGTTTTAGGGAAACAAGTTTGAAAGATAAGTTTTAAGTTTTTAAAGAGAATTTTATTTCTTTGGCAGTGCTAGGGGCTGAACATTCTCGTCCATGCCATCTGCAGCCCTGCTAGGGGAGTTCTTTCAGTGATTACGAGGTCTGGACCTGTTGGCTTACAGTGTTTCTCTTTACAGGGTAACATCAACATTTCTTGGCAAAGCTCTCCAGTAAAACTCTCATTTGAATGGCAGCCGCATCCCAATTCCCTGCCTCAGCACCAACTGCGTTGTCAACCTTAATCTCTCCCGGAGCTGTGTGCTCCTGCCCTCTGTGACGGCCATTCAAAACCCTTCAAGCTATTTTCATCCCCTGCTTGTGTGACCTCTTAGGGTGAAAGGCCCCATCTGATTACTGTTTGCTGTGTAAAAGTATTTCCTGTTCCAGCCCATAACGGGATTTGAAGTATTTTCTTTTTTTAGAGCTTGGATTTGGTCTCCAAGTTAGCTTAGTTGCTTCCCCTGGTCACTGGAACAATGCTGAAAAATGGGTAGAAAGCTAATCACTAGGAACTCCCGTCTGTGGCGTGCTGAAAGCCTGATTATTTTGCTTCTCCAGAGCTCTTGGACCCCAAAACTTGATTTTGCCCTTAAAATGGGTTAGTCAGTTAACCACCCTCCCCCACACACACGCCAAGGAACTACCAGTCTCCAGGTGGACACTAAGTGATGAATGGGAAAGAGGAAGGGCGATGGACAGACTACAAAGTGGGGAGAGATTATAACTGTGGATGTGTGGTGTATCTGTACAGCGATCACCATGTGCTGAGCTGTGGACACTGTGTGGTGTGTCTGTTTGGTGTACCTGTATGGTGATCACCGTGTGCTGAGCTGTGGACACTGTGTGGTGTATTTGATGACCGTGTGCTGAGCTGTGGACACTGTATGGTGTATTTGATGACCGTGTGCTGAGCTGTGGACACTGTGTGGTGTGTCTGTATGGTGATCACCATGTGCTGAGCTGCGGACACTTTGTGGTGTATCTGTATGACCGTATGCTGAGCTCTGGCTTTTCTTTGGCATTTTAATTTCTCTCAAAACGCTCTTTTTGAAACCACAATGGAATCGGCCATGTTCTGCAATCAAAAAAAACGTTAACTAACTTGTCTACAGGGTCAGGGGAGGGCTGAAAATTCTGTCTTTTATTTTAGCTGCAGGAAGGAGAAAGGGCAGCTTCTGACTTCATGAGCATCAAGGTTGGTTCATGCCTCTAAATATGTTCTCCTTGTGCTGCCTGGTTCTCACAAGCCCCAGGCTTTCGCTGCATCACCCACTTGAGTCTTTGACTTAATCACCCATCTTCGCCTTGGGGGAGGAATTAGGGTGGTGAGGACTGAAGGTCCTTGCCAAAGTGGCCTAGGCCATTGCTGACCTGCTGTGGTCGCTCTAGCTTCGCTCCCTTGGCTTCCGGGATGACATCCATGCGGACTTCTATGCCTCTCCTTCAAAACTCCGTGTGTTTTACTTGACATTAGTCAACAGAAGCGATGGAATATACTCCTCTAAAGCCTTGTCCTGACACCGTGTGACAGGTGAAGAAGTTGAGGTATGTTCTGTAAGTATATTCACGTATGTGTGTTTGGCCAGTTTGACAGCGACAACACAGGCAGAGCCACCAATTCACACTGACAGGCATGCATGCAAGCATACTATTCTGGAACATGCTTCGTGTGGCTCAAGACTAAAGGATTGAAATGCCCACTTCACCCGAATCCATGCTATACCAACTGGTTGCCAGTAACCAGACCAAGAGTAGGAGCCCGCTCCTACAAAGTCAGTGAGGGTTCCTGGAGTGGGGATCCTCAAAGCCAAAGGAAAGTCAGATGAAGGAAGCTGAGGTAGAAGACAGGATAGAATCCAGAGGTCTGTCCGGCAGCCGACGGTCAAACCAAGCAGTTTATTTCGGGACTTACGTATATACAAAAGCAAAATAAAGTTTGGCAAGACGTTCAGTCAGTATCTAACCACAAGACCATTCCTGTCCTTGACTGAGCAGCCTCCTCTTCATCATGTGCTTGCTGCTAAGAAGCAGCTTTACTTTCTATCTTGATGTTCCTGGGGTTTGTCATCAGTATACAGTCTACTCGATAGAGTGTTCTTTTCTCATGGGCTAAATCAGAAGTCTCTCACAGCCCTCAAGGTTACTGGACAAAGTAGAGCAGGCAAGCTTGAACTCAAATGACTTATAAGTCAGAATGGACTCCAGATGGAAACTAAGTCACACATGGGCCCCCACAACCAAGAGCCTCATTCCTGCAAGCTTTGCCTGGCAGAGGTGACATCATGCTGGGGTTCTGATATTTTCACCCCGCCACAGAACTGGGCATCTGTCAAGGAGTAATCCAGGTCTTAAAAATAGGAAGCGTTGCCTTCTCTTTTTAGTTCTGCACGTTCTGAGCTTTCATAAAGATCCTGAACTGCTTTTGATCCAGTCCGTTGTTTCCCAATATTTCTCCCTACGTTGCTCTCCTCTCTTCTTGCCTTAGTAATCCTGCTGCTCTAGGAAATGGAGCAGAATTAAGGACAAAATGGCAAGATGCCTCTTTTGGAAAAGTGCTTGCTGCCAAGTTTGAGGGCCTGAGTTCAAATCCCCAGAACCCATGTAAAAAGCCAGATGTGGTAGCAAACATTTATGATCCTATAGCAACGGCAAGATGGGAGGAGGAGACGCGCAGATCCCTGTTAAGATTGCTGGCCAGCTCTTCTAATTTACTTGGTGAAGTTCCAGGACTGTGAGAAACACCGTCTCAAAGATGGGAAGTACCTGAAGAATGAAACCCAAGATTGTCCTCTGACCTCCCCATGTGTGTATGTACACTGCGCACACAGGCACACACACACACACACACGTATGCACACACATACTTGTGCTCACACATGAAAATGTGCATACACAGATGTGCAAATGTACACACACACATTTCAAAATGAAATTTGATTAATATAGGAAAATAAAAACCATCAAATACCCTGCAATCTCAAATGCTAAGCATTAGAGAGCTCACTTTGCTCACTCCTGTGAGGAGGAGATACACTAGAGGGTAGATACCTTACCCTCCATGCTGTGTTCAAACGCACTTACTCACAACAATTCAGTGTTTCTTGTGTGATGCGCTGCTGCTCTTCAATGCGTGAGAACTAGGGATCTCCTGGCTAGACACCTGGAAAGACCGTTTCTGTCTGACTTTTTCTGGGTTACAATCCCTCCCTTTTAATCTCCATGGAATGGGAAAGCCCAGCGGTGGACACTGGAACCTTTCTTTAAAAGTCAAATGCTGAGGATGTAGCCTCGTTGCGAGAGGATGTTGCTGGAAGATCTGGACACTGACGGGCGGGGTGGGCCTCTCATCTGCAGTGAGCCTTCTGCACAGAGCACATCGCTTTGTGCTTCCTTGTTGGTCCTGCCACATTAAAAAAATGAATTTCTGCTCATTCCTCCCCACCATTTCCTTGCTTTCTCTTTCTTCCCTTTTATCCATGAGACTATATTCATAGGATGGAAGAGGAGGCCAGGGAGGTGGAAAAGGCTATCAACACAAGACTGAAGACTTTTCAGTCCTAGCCCCAGAACCCACTTTTTACACCAAAGGCTGATGGGGTGACGTGTATCTTAATTCCAACAATTCTACAGCAAGGTTGGAAGTGGAGGCAGACGCTTCAGATCTCAAGGTTTTGGGGGGCAGAATGGAGCCTCAAACGCAGAAAGCCCGACTTCTCCATCCACAATCTTAACTATCACACCATATTTCCGCTGTGCTGAGTAGCCGAGTGAACGGATAAACCCTTGCTATGTGTAAAAGAGAAAACAGGACTAAGTGATGTCACAGGGTCACAAGAGAGGCGATGCCCAGGGTGCCTGTGGCATGACCCAGCCCACTGGAGGAGTCAGGAAGAGCAGTTCACACCACCAACTAGGCCGGCTTCTCCGCTTCACATGTTCCTCTTTCCCTGGTGCAGATACAGCCGAGAGAGGACATTGGTGGCGAATGTGCCGTACAAATGAGAAGGAGTTGCAGCATTCAGCAGAATGGAGTGGACCGCTTACCTTTGGGGAGAGCAACAAGGGCTCAGTATCTGTTGCTACCAGTCCATCCCTAGGTCGTACATTTGTATTGAATCGATCCAGGAAGTTCCTGAAGCGTGTTGCAATGGTTTAGATTTTTCTATAGCCTCTTTGGAAAACAGGAAGATGTTATAAGAAAACAAAACCACCAGAGGGGCGGGTGTCTGGGAACGACTTCCAGCCGTGAGTCGACCATTAGTTGACCCTTAACATCCAATTCTTCTCACAGGCACCGGGTTCTTTTCACTGAAAGCCTGCCGCCTGCCTAGCTGTTCCGGTCTTGCATATGAAGCACTGGGAACAGTGAAAGACCAGAATAAAGCTTTAGGCTCCCCTGAGCAAGCTGAGAAAGGAGTGATGAATTTGGCCCAATCTCTTTGGAGATAAATGGGCAAGAGAGAGAGGAACCTCTGTGTGAGTAAGCAGTCTGCCTTTTATAATGAGGTTCACGAGCTCAAAGGAGTCTTCCCCAGAAAGATTATGAACTTAGATAGACTCCCAGGCTAGCTCACAGCTAAAACGCTGTGTGATTGTAACTATCAGAGGAAATTATCCTGCTGAAATAGCCCAGTGACGCCATTTGCTTATTTGGAAAGCAAACGTTTTTCTAAAAGACTATTTTAATTAAAAACTGGCTTGGGAAATGAGGTTTTGGTGTAGATGTTCATAGAACTTGCAAGAAACTCTTGAAGATTTGGGGGCTTATAGCACAATTCTGATTGTGCCCGTACCCAGACAAGGTCCTAAAACACGGTCAGGTGTTTTGTGTCCTTAAAGCTGTCATGTGACATGAATGGATCGGCAGGGATGGGGAGGAAGAGAGTGTACACGGGTTGTCTGAGACTGCTAACAGCAGGCGACGGGTGGGCCAGGAGTCTGCATTTTCCTTTCCTCCTCATCCAAAAGACGGGCACAGGTTGCAGTTTTGTGCCACACTCTCTTAGCATGCCACCAAATGGCACTATCACACAAGGGCAGTTTAGTCACCGGTAAGGGTCTGCAGCAGTTAGAATAAAGCAGAAGCTAGGGGCTTTAGGGCATGTAGCATCCATTACAGACAGAATGCTTGTGCATCTGGGTTGGGTACATTGTAGAAGATGCACTTTAAACCCTCCTTACTGAGTGAGAAGATTAACTAGTGCGGAGTGCTGGGTAGGACACTGGCAGGGGGCCAGAGAAGGATTCCACTTTAAACTCTCCACCCAGTCCTCATAGGACCTTGGCTATGTTTTTGTTTGTTTGTTTATTTATTTATTTATTTATTTATTTATTATACAATATTCTTTCTGCGTTATGCCTGCAGGCCAGAAGAGGACACCAGACCTCATTACAGATGGTTCCCATCATGTGGTTGCTGGGAATTGAACTCAGGACCTTTGGAAGAGCAAGCAGTGCTCTTAACCTCTGAGCCATCTCTCCAGCCCCTTGGCTATGTCCTTTAATTTATCTGAAATTTGATTCTCTTCTCTTCAAGTAAAGTATGTCCAAAAACTCAGCCGGAGCAGACAGGCAAGGAGCAGTGACCAGTGGTGGCGACGCTCACGAAACAATTCAGAAGAGTGTAAGATGACACACACTTCCACAAGATTATAATGAAGTCTTCATCCACAAAAGGAAGGTTTGGACCAGAGGATCTGGAGGTGATCTCTGTTCTAGAGTACTGGTGTTCTGAGTAGTACAGATATTAAATGACCTTGCCTTCCTTCGTAACAGTTTACTGGGGCCTCTAGTGGGAGAAAGAGGCCTAGTCTGAAGACTACAGAGGCCTTGATTTGATGAATATTTTGTACCAAATTCCTCCTCCAAAGGACTGCTGAGTGGCCATGAAACATGCTATAACCATGTGCTTTTTCATATTCAGCCTGTTAAATTACATATAATACAATTTATCATCTAAGCTAGAACACTCATGGAATAAGGGCACCTCTACAACAGGCCACAGTGGACGCATCCCAAGCAAACCGGAGCATCTGGTCCCCTTACTGTCTGTCAGATGTGACATTTAGGTATGGGACAGGAGCTCCTACGGACTTCCCACGTCTGCTGCTGTTTGGATTAGCAGGCCACAGTAATTAGGATGAAGGTCATTGAAGACAGAGTAACACTGGAGCTCTGAGGCTAAAGCTAAGATGATGTTCTGGGCCCTCCTATCTCCCGAACGTTGGTTTCTTTCGCAGTGTCTAACGTTGTCTGGGAGGAAGAGAAAGGCTCCGGGTGTCTGCCCGCCATGGGGCTGAGTGTGGTACGCTAAAAAGCTTAGCAACTACAAATATCCACTGCTTCTCAAAGAGGGTTAGCTCTGCCACCAGACACAAATAAAGGCTCATATCCTTCATCCTTGAGAATTCTAGGGGTATCCATGTGTTTAGGGAACTTCAGGCCAGAGGAAAAAGAAGGACGGCATCTGGGAAATACACAGAATGATCAAATTCACCTTTAAAAAAAATTTTGATGGCCGGGCAATGGTGGCGCACACCTTTAATCCCAGCACTTGGGAGGCAGAGGCAGGCGGATCTCTGTGAGTTCGAGACCAGCCTGGTCTACAGAGCTAGTTCCAGGACAGGCTCCAAAGCCACAGAGAAACCCTGTCTTGAAAAACCAAAAAAAAAAAAAAAAAAAAGATTATATTAAAAAATTTTTTTTGATGTTTACTGCACCAATTAGAGATTTTCACGGGACAAAATTCTCATATTTCCTAAAGAGAATCACTAAAGCTGAAAATATTTGTATGACCAAGTATGGACACAAATAAGCAACAGATCAACTTTCTATAGTTTGTAATGAATAAAAAATTGTCCCAAATATGCCAAAATAGCAGCTAATGAATTTTTTTTTATATGTTTTGGAGTGTGTTACTCAATGTGGTTGCTCATTTAATTCTTGAATTAAATTTGTATGGAAAAGTATTAGTTAGCTCCATTAGATCAATAGCTTGCAAGTAGGGTGATGTGTTTGTCACGTGAAAGTATACGGATGATCAAGATGTAAAAGTGGATGACAGAGATCAGTTTGGTAATCTAAAACGCGTATACAGTACAGGTAGGTTATACGTGGTGGGTAGACAGCATAAGGGAAGACTGTGGAACCTGGGTATGACAATAACACTAGTGTCTAGGACTGCCCAGGATAGCAACAACTGGAGAACTGCCATAAACGGGCTTCCCATGCATGCTCAAGCGTTGCCAGGGCATAGATGATGGTGATGATGGTGATGATGATACATGGGCTATAGAGAATGAAGTCAATAAACTAGTCTTGTATTCTGCAGCTAGTTGGACACTTTCAAATATTAAAAATTAAAGTTTCCTCCGTGAGTTTGAGGCCAACCTGGTCAACAAGAGCTAGTGCCAGGACAGGTTCCAAAGCTACACAGAGAAACACTATCTTAAAAGACAAAAAAAAAAAAAAAAAAGTTTCTTTCTAAAAAACTTCTCAGTCTTGTTGCTTGATCTTGCAAATGGTTATGCATTTGTAATTCTGGAGATGTGGCACCGGGATTTATTGATTTATTTTGTGAATCTGTGCTGGGTTCTAGAGTATTTTTACTCAAATCCAAATGACAGGGTAAGAAACAGTAGTTAGGGACCTGTAAGATTGCGCATGGATGACCATCAGGAGGTAAGGGCCCTATCTCTACTTCCTTAGGTCACTGCACTCTGCCTAAAGCGAGCAAGGATGCTTCTCCAGATGGTCTGTGCATCTTGAAAAGTCCAGGGAAGACTCATTGACAAAATGAAGTTATCACTTTGTTCCAATACGCTTTAATCAAGTATTACTTTTTATGATCCAACTACCATCTTTATTTTATGACCGCGATTAGGAGATGATGAAACGGCACACCACGGGCACCTGTACAATGCCAAAATATGCCAAAGTCCAACTCCCCCAGCTGCCTGTTGCCAGGAAACTCAGTTACACTTTTTTCCACAATTGAGCCGTTGCTCAATTGTGCTCAGCTAGTGGGACAAACAACAGATGTAAAGATTTTGCCTAGTCATTAACACCACACACACACACAAACCCTAAGGAGACAGATATACTAGAAAGTTCTGCTGAACCCAGAGTAGTTCAGACAGGCTGCAGAAAGAGAGTGGGCGGAGCTCCAAGAAGTCTGAACTCCGGAAATGTGGCTCAATCTCCGTGTGACGTTGGACAGCTCACACTTGCTGTGAACCTCCATGTCTGAACCTTCCACTGCTGCTACCCTACTCCAGCTACCCCACGTCATTTGTGTAGGAGTCAATGAGATGTCTATGAGCTGCAAACTATAAACACTATATGCATTCAGGGTACGGACCCAGCTTTCCCAATGGCTCAAGGTGCAATGTTGGGCAACCAAATGGCATCAGATTTTAAATCATTAAATGGCAAAGTGATTTAATTTTTTTTTTTACTCAAAACTGAAGAATGACATGATTTCTTAGAATACGTCATTTGCTTTGTCCAGAAAAACCACTGCACCTCTATGTGTGCACCTGGTTCCCAAAGAAACCCCAAGAAATAGTTGAATCCCCTGAAACTGGAGTTAACGGACATTTGTGAGCTTCCATGTGCATGTTGAGAATTGAACCTGGGTCCTTTGGGAGAGCAGCCAGCGCTCTTAACCGCTGAGCCATCTCTCCAGACCCTAGTTAACAAATGCTTTGATAGGAGACAAACAAACGGGCAGACACATGACAACCGACAGACCGGCGGTCAGTATTTTCCAGAACTTGCTTGAGCATCTTTCCGTACCTCTGCATGCAGGGAGTACTTGGGGGCGTGCAACGTCCACTGGGCTGTGGCCCACACCCATCCCTGACCTTGAATTGTTTTCCTTGAAGGTCAAAGTGAGTAACTGGCCACTGGTGCAAATGCCTTCCAACAGCATAATTAAGTGAATTTTAGTCTTCTCCTAATCAAGTTAAATAACATCAGGTCCTCTTGCAGCCTCATCGAGATCTGCCCCCGAGGCTGTTTAGTTGTCTAGAGGCTCTCAGAAGAGCTTCAACAGTCTGAACTCTGAATTGGATTGGGTGAGCAAATGAAAGGGAGCCTCTTGCCCCCTTCAATCCTGCTTCACAGTTCCCGGGGTTCCCGGGTGACCCCCAAGAACGAAGAGTGAGAGGGACACTTAACGCGGTGACAGGTGCTTCCGCATCACTTACTTATATAGCGTTTCACTCCCAGCCACCAGCAGACTAGGGAGGTGGGCAGAGAGAGCCGCTTGTATAAATTTCCTTAGGGAGAAGCCACACAGGCAGGAAGTGGCAATACGTGGACAAAGACTGCACTGTGTGAGCGGATCGGCCACGACCTGAAGGACTCCAGGAAATTTCCATCTAGATCCCTCTAGATCCAGAACGACTGTCACTGGTTTCCTGATTAACAGTCTCAAAGGTCAGAACCAACTCGGAGTCTACCTTGGGGTTTTCTTGTTTGTTTTCACCATATGAGGATAGACTGGTTCACTTGTAAACAGACGGGCAGGGTTTTCATTTTATAGAAACCACCAGAGTAAAGAAACATGGAGATGGGTAAAACGGACGTCCTGTTTTGGATAGAACGTCCGTTGCGACCTGCGTGGCAACGTGGCAACGAACGAGTGATCACCTGAAACAAAGCAGCTCGACCTTGTGAGGATTAGCCCCTTGAGCCCCCTACATTTATTCTGAACTTCTTTTTGTTTGACTGATATGAACAGTGATCTCCTTGCAGTGTAAGCACCCGGCTTCCTTCAGGGAACCCGAGAGAAGGGGTACAGTGCCTCTGCGGTGTTGGGAGACCTGGGTCCCTGCGCCTGCTTAGCGGAATGCTACAATCCCAGGGAAATTAGTTTGCTCTCTTGAACTTCCATGGGTTGTAATCAGAGATGATCAGATAATTTATGACTCCAGCCAGGGAAGACAGGGAAGGCGCAGTTATTTAGACTCCCCTTGTGGGCCTTCGAGATGGCTCAGCCAGCAAAGGCACTTGCTGCCAAGTCTGACCATCTGAGTTCCATCTTCAGAACTCCTTGTGGCAGGAGGGAACCAGATCCAAGGTGTCTTCTGACCTAGGCACACAGACACACACATACACACACACACACACACACATGAACGCATGCACACTGGCACATGCACATGCCCCCCATACACACACACACATACAACACACATACACATTGTGACAATGCACCCCCCACATACACACACACAACATACATGCTAAAAACTCAGTTAAGACTTCTAATCTTTGGGCCTCACTCCTGTCTTAAAATAGCATTGCAGCTAAGAAAGTACTCTCTGCTCTGAGGGCTGGGCTGTCTTCCGCCAGGACTAGTCTGTGCTCGTGCCTGTGAGGGACTATTCAACAGCTCACCAAGGATAGATGCAGGGACTTTCCTGGCAGCTGAAAGGGATGGGCAAACCTGCACCTGCCTGGTTGTATGTCACCCACTCCAAATTTCACATACTGATGTGGGAGTGTCATATATCAATCTGTTGATTTCATTGGTTAAGTTATAATAAACCAGCTGCTTGGCCTCATGGCTTGGAACATAGATGGGAGGAGTAAACAGAATAGAATTCTGGGCGGAAGAGGAAGTGAGGTCAGACTCTGCTCTGCTCCCGGAGAGACCCGACAGCTCTGCTGGAGCAGAGATGCCATGCTCAGCTCTCCCGGGTAGACGCGATAGCTCTGCTCTCTGAGGCACACGCGATGAAGATGGATGTAGGCTAGAATCTTCCTGGTAAGCGCACCTTGGGGTGCTTACACACATTATTAGAAATGGGCTAGTCCAGGTGCGAGAATTAGCCTGTAAGGGCTAGAGTTCATGGGCCAAGCAGTTCTTTAAATGAATACAGTTTGTGTGTTGTTATTTCGGGCGTGAGCTAGCCAAGCGGCTGGGGTGTTGGGGACGCAGCCCCGCCGCTCCTATTTCAACAACATACGCCCGGGGATCAACAGCATTAGACTGGCAAACCTCCAATGGGGCCGACTGAAATACAGAGGCTGTGAGCTGGGAGGATGCTCCATCTGCACCAGGACACACTTCCTCTGTCTGTGCAGTGGAGGTCATCTGTATTCCCATCAAACCTGTGCCCACCAGCATGCCCTGGGTCAGCAGGCAGGAAGGTGTTTCTTCCATGCTGGTCTTTAACTGGGTGGCCTGGCACTCTGTGCACCCCTCCAGGCTACAGGCCACATCCCTGTTACCCACGGCCCCATTCCCTCAGCATTTTGGAAGTCTGAGGAATTCATCGGTGTTCAAAACTTAATCCAGGTTACACACCATAGCCATTAAAGACAAAAATCCAAGGGACCTTTGAATGAGCCATTCTGCACAGGAACAACGGTGAAGGAGAGGTGCGAAAGGAAAGTCATCGAAGGAGGAAATCCTGTCACCTCTGCACATATGATTGACCAGCTTATGAACCCACTGTTTGTCTAAAAACATTTCTCATGAACTCGAAAGGACAGGAAGTAGTTTTGGCTTCAGAATAGCAGTGGTCCCCAGTGTTGGCCTACTGCCCTGATGCTTACAGCCTAGTACCTTCTGTGAGGCTAGTTTCTGGGGTTCAGGGTAGAGTTCCGCTTCACCTCTGTCCTCCTTGAACAGGCTGCTGCTTCCACTACTGTCCTCTCTCTCTCTCTTCCTCCTGCCCTTTCTTTCTTACACACACTAAAGCAAATGTATTTAACAAAGAACTGTCTAATTCAGAAAAGACAATTTAGCAAGACCCAGTCTTCGATGGTGTCTATAGGATGAGACTGAAAAACCTATAATCTTGACACTCTTTCTCACAGTGATTTGGAATTAATTCTGATGAATAGAGATTACACATTCTTTTTTTTGCCTAAAAGTGGTTTTCTTAATTGCTTACTTTAAAATTCAAATGATAATTATATTTATATAACATTTCAAAGCTGGTGTGATAGCACAAGCCTATAATTTCAGGACTCAGGAGCTGGGGGGTAGGAGGTTCAAAGCAGACAGCTACATATGAAATATGAGGCCATCTGGGTTACATGAGACCATGCCTCAAACAACCAAAACAACAAAAGCAGCAAAAAAAAAAAAAAGAGAGAGAGAGAGAGAAAGAAAAGAAGGAAGGAAGAAAAGAAGAGAGAAAGGAAGAGAGAGAGGGGGAGGGAGGAAGAAAAGGAAGGAAGGAAGGAAGGAAGGAAGGAAGGAAGGAAGGAAGGAAGAAAAAGAAAGGAAGAAGACAGAAGGAAGAGAGAGGGAAAGGGAGAAAGGAAAGAAGGAAGGAAGGAAGAAAAAAGAAAGAAAAGAAAGAAAAAACATTTGAAAGAACTCCCAGATAGGTTATCTTGTTAGAACCTATTTAATAACCCAGGGTTCATTAAGTAATTACTGTCTATTAACATCATAACTTTAATTGGTTTGCCAAAGGTGGGTAAACAAATCCCTGAGAGAGGGAGACCTTGGAAATAGCACAATTGGACGCTATCTTAAACACAGGCAGCTAGCCAGGGCAGGTTCCGTGGGGCCCTGTGGCCCCGTCCCCACTCCCACACTAGCACCTGCGTCCACACAGGTGTGAGGAGGAGGTGAAGGATGGTAGGAATGACCGAAATCAGGAAGACAGATGTCACCCGCTCATACCTTTGCCTGGGGCTGCCCTGACTTTATACTGATAAACAGACCCATCCTAATGTTTCCTGGGAGAACCTCTAGAGGATGGTACAGGAGGATCACTGTCAGTTTGAAGCCAACCTGGGTTTCAAAAAACCAGAAGAAAAGGGAATTGAAAAAAAAAATCCATCACTCCCCCAGATCTTATCTGCCCCCATATCCCAAGCCTCTTCTTGGTCCCATTCTCCAAGGCCACCACTGATCTGCATTATCCCACCTCAAATGAGTTCACATACAGCGTATGCTGTCTCAGCCAGGTGGTGCACACCACCCAACACTCTAATCCCAACACTCGGCAGGCGGGTCTCTGTGAGTTTGAGGCCAAACTGGTCTACAGAGTGAGTTCCAGAACAGTCTCCAAAGCTACAGAGAAACCCTGTCTAGAAAAGCCAGAACAAAACAAAACAAAACACATGCTGTCTCTCACCTTTCTGTTAGCACTGCCTTTAGCATCTCTGCTCTTGCTCCCAGCCCCAAATGCTCTCCTCATAGCTTGTCTAGGACAAGAATTTTGCAAACATGTAACTCAGCTTCAGATTGGTGGCTATGGAGAGCCCGCTGTGCTGAAGGTTTAAGCCCATCATCCCTGCCCCACACATCCGCTAGCTTCTTGATCCGCAGTTTTAAGCTCCTTAAAAAAAAAAAAAAAAAAAAAAAAAGGCTCAACTGTGGAGGAGCAGTGGATGGGTGGGGTGGGGGAGGGAACTGCAAAGAGGGGAGGAGGGGAACTGATTGGGATGGTAAGAAAAATAAATATAAATAAATGAATAAATGAAAAAAGAAAGAATTCTATGCAAATAAAAAACAAAAATCAAGGCACAACCTTGATTTAGCATTCATGGACTTCCCAGGGGTCTAGAAAATGTGTTTCAAGATGTGGATGAGACTCCTCATTGGCTGTCCAATGCAGAGAAGTCAGGCTTTTACTGCATACACACCCTCAACAAAATGGACTCAAAATGGACTCAGCTTTGGGCTAGGTGGTGGTGGCGCATGCCTTTGATCCCAGCACTCGGGAGGCAGAGGCAGGTGGATCTCTATGAGTTCAGGGCCAGTCTAGTCCACAGAGCAAGTTCCAAGACAGGCTCCAAAGCTACACAGAGAAACCCTGTCTCAACGCCCCCCCCAAAGGACTCAGTTTGCATTTATACATGCCTGTGCATATACACACGTGTGCACAAACACCTACATGACAGTTAATAATCAAAGACAAAGGGAGGACATGGGAAGGGTTCAGGGAGCACAGCTAAGAGGGATTGGGGGAAGGAAAGGGAGCGGAAATGTGATAGGATTCTATTTCAAGTAAAAACATATTTTTAAAAAAGACCTTTAAAAACAATGTGTTGGAGTTGAACATAAGCCCAGCACGCAAGTAGACCTCTATGAGTTCTAGGCTAGCCTGATCTGCATGGAGAGTTCCCGGTCAACCAAAGCTACATAGTGTGAAACAGAGTCTCAAAAAAAAAAAAAAAAAAAAGTTGGGGTGGGGCTCCTTGGTGATAAAGACCTGGGAGTGGGCTGGAATTCTATCACATTCTAATGCTTCATCACCAAATCTTGGTTTTTGTTTATTTGAGGCAGGGTCATGCTCTGAAACTCTGCTAGTCTCAAACTCGGCGCAATCCTCCTGCCTCAGCCTACCAAGAGCTGAGATTACAGGCATGAGCTATCACATATGCCTGCATCTCTGAGCCATTCACCTAAGCAGCTGAACTACGGATTTAAGGTCAGTTCTCCTCCTTTGCCCCACTTGCATTTTCTCAGCATTAGTCATGTGCGAGCCGTTTTTCCCCTGCTCTCTCCCACCTCTCCAGCCTGTGTCTTCTGCAGGACCTGCCCTGGATACAGAAGCCCTGTCCTGAGACCAGCTGCAGGACATGGTTGGCATCGCTCTTCAAGGCCTTCTCATCTAAAATACACGATTACTGTTCCTTTTATGCAATGACTCTTCCTCCGCCTAACAGTTGACCTTGAGTACCTAGACACCCCCTTTGAGCTCAACATCCACAAGCCTCTACTTTCTGCAAAACCCAAAGTGCAGCGTTTCTTTTCATTATTAACCGACAGATATGGAGAACAAGAAATAGTAATATATATATAATATATATATATAGCACTGCAAGTTCAAAACCCAGCCAGAGAGTCACTCCGCCTACACCAAACACAAGATATTATGTTTGATTTTCAGATAATAAGCTGGGCAGTAGAGCCGCAGTAATTAGTATTTTAATGATGGAATGATAAATAACAGTTGCACAGGTGATGAAAAAGGAAACAAGAAACTGTAAACAACAACAAACACCGCTCTGCTTCCCCGCTCCAAATTCACCACAATCTGGCGCACAATTTTTGCAAAAGACCTAGTTTATCACCCCAGCAACACTCTGACTCCACCCTGGGGTCGAGGATGGGAGGGGAGAGAACACTAGGGGGTAAGCATTATATTTTCATTTCCCCTTTCATCTCAACCATTTTCCAGCAGAAAAGAAACAAACAAATAAAAACCCAGCTGTTTTAAGTCTAGCGTTTTGGGCTCATCTCTAGACAAATTCATTTCCCGCATTCAAGGCCAACCTCAGAACGCTACTTACGTGGACGCCTGGGCGAGCTCTGGGCTGGAAGCAGCGGGTGCTGGTGCCTGCTGGCTTAAATAGCCTGCTGGCTGACGCGGCTGCTGAGCGCACGTTTATTTACGCCTGGGAGTGCACGCTCAAGCAAGGACCTGAAAAACCTGCAGCGTGGGCAGGCGGGAACCACTGAAAGTCTGCCCGCCTTGCGTCTCTCCCGGTTATTCAGGTTTGATACTCAGGCGGTGACTTCTGAGAGTCTCGTGAAACTTTTCATTCAGCTCTGTCCCCTTGGCCACCAAGATCACTTGGAGGGTGCCGCTGAGAGAAGTGACCCAGCAGCAGGTCCCTGACTCTTTCCCCGGGGTTCCTTATTTGGACCCGGCTTGGGTTAGATGTTGCCGCCGCCTCTCAAAGCTTTGGTCTGCCGGGCTGAATTCACACAGCTCTGCTGGCGAAGCGCCAAGCCCAAGCGCCTGGACTGATGCCCAATTAATGAAAAGCTGTTTTCTTTCGGACACAAAATGTACAAACAAGGAAAAAAACTAAATCAGAGGGCCGGTATGAGACAATTTTCGGTTCCTTTCAAACACTCGTTTCTTTCTTTCTTTTTTTTTTTTTTTCTACATTTGCCCTTTGTTCATGAAATTCCTGTCTGAGAGTTGGAAGATTCCTTGCTGAAGTTCATGTTAAACGGTAGTGTGTACGCGAGGCTGTGTGAAGGTATAGAGCCAGGTAGGAGTCTTCAAGGGCTCCCGTGGCTGGTAGTGGAGATGCTAGGGTGTGGATGTGGGTGTGCGTGAAGACCCCACTGGTCCAGGTTTATTTTTGTTTTATTAGCTAGATAGGCCGTCGGCAGTTGCAGCGCTAAGCACATGAAACCGTGAATTGGAGGGGAGGAAGGGACTCCGGGCTACTGAGATCATCTATGGGAGTATCTGTGTACACAACACAGGGTACTCGCCCTGTGTGCCTCACCTACCCGGAGAAAGAAAAGCCCACTTGATTCTCCTGGGAACTGGAGTCACATTGAAAGAATAGCAGAGACTGTTGGGATAAAGGGAGATAGTGGCTCTAATACATGTGTAGGAGAGAGAAGAGAGACATCCCGGTTCCCGGGGGAATTCTTTTGCTCTCTGTCTCTTGGTCCCTTCTCTTCTGCAACTACATCTGGACTCTCACGGTCCAGGCTTCTTTGGTACGTGATCTGTGTCTCTGTGCTCTTCTGACCGTCAGGGTTATTATAGTAACGATCATGCGCGGGTAGTCTAGAATGGGGTGGAGGAAGCTCAGGAGTGGCGCTCCTGCTCAGCTTGCATGAGGCTGTGTTCTATCCATAGCAGGGCAAGGACCAAACAAAACAAGCCTTTCTATGTGATGATGACCTTGTCTGCTTTGTCCCTTCTTGCAACCGTAGCAACTAGCATCATACCCAGCATGTCGTCGGTCCTCAACAAACGTGTGTCATTCGTTCCATTTCTAAAGTCTTTTGGAAGTCACACAAGCCAATTGATAAGGGGTTGGCAACATCAAAGACTCATCTTGGTCCAGGCATGCTTGTTCTGCCCTTGTGTAGCACGCTGGCATCTGGATCTTTCTCTTGCTCTCACTGCATGTCATGGAAGTGTCCCCAGACATGGCTGAAAGCATGAAGCAGTGTGAGTCCCGCCCATTGAGAATAAGACCACCACAGTTTAAAGTCAAATTGCTGCAAAGCGGGCTTTAATGAAATACTGGCCAGGTGAATGGGCTCTGGTCAGGTCCATACCCAGGTTTCCGGGAAATGGCCCAGAATCACAATTCGTAGTGGGTTAAGAAGGAAAACCCATAAGTTGGGTGATGGTGGTGCATGCCTTTAATCCCAGCACTTGGGAGGCAGAGGCAGGCGGATCTCTGTGAGTCTGAGGCCAGCCTGGTCTACGAGAACTAGTTCCAGGACAGGCTCCAAAACTACAGAGAAACCCTGTCTCGAAAAATAAAAAAAGAAATAAAGGAGAAGGAGGAGGAAGAGGAAGAGGAGGAAGAAGAAGAGGAAGAGGAGGAGGGGAACAGGTCCAAACAGGGGCAAGCATACATCCTGATATACCTCCAGCCTGTGAACCTCCTGTCCATATGTGATCAAGTGTATCTTGTGAGTATGGGTCAAACAAACTTGTTTAGGAGAATAAAGAACAAGCTATCTCCCATACACAACAGCCTCCAGCATTTCAGGAACTGTCTGTCCTTGGGCACGGGGCTTCCAGATCAGAGGCATTTTGTTTCATGGATCTCTTAGGCATAGTAATTAAAATTTAAAATAGAACTTTGGCTCTCACCGCTGTTTTTATATCACTTAAGAAATCTGAGGGCATGTGGTTTCAGTGTTCAGTGATGCAGTGATCTTCTCAGAAACCCTAGATTTTTCTCTTCCATCTTCTGACTCCCCGGCGCAAAGGCATTATCTCCGGTCACAGTGGCAAGGTGACTATGGTCGTTCTGTGTGTCATATCTGTGAAGAAAAGTCTTTCTCTTTGTTGGTTTAGAGGAGACATCTCTCTCAAGACCATGTGCAGATGTCTACTTGTGACACCTGGGTCAAATGGCTACCATGGTAACATTATCTGTAGAGAGGAAGCCTAGCAGGCAAACCATGACTCAACTCCCAGGTTTGGGAAAGGATCCATACGATGTAGCTATGCTGTTCTGATGGCTTATCACGATCTGGACTTGGCTAATGGGGATCATGGCTGCTCGTATTCAGGCATCTGTACTGGCCTGACCTTGGGGTCCTGACAGGATACGTCCTTAGCTGCCTCCACTTAGAGCACCTCCTATGAAAATTCACTACGTTCCTTATAAAAGGTGGACCTTCGCCCCCTCCCCTCCTCTTGTCTCCAGGGACTAGTCTCTGTCCCTTCCTCTTTGCCCCCTTCTCTTTCCTCTTCCAATAAACCTCCCATGTGAACCCTGTTGTACAGCGCTACTCCCTTCTGGCCATTTTTTTACATTGTAACAATGACTAGCCACAGTTCTGTCAACCCAGGGAATGGTTTAAGTGACAATCTAAGCTGTGTTCCTGCTTAGGCACAAGATCAGAACAGTTTTTTTTATCAGTTCTCTCTGGGACTCATTCATTCACGCATTCATTCATCCATTTCTCTAATCAGAGAAGCTTCTGTGGCCTCCCAGCAACTTAAGACTATTTCAGTAGCTCCAGGAAAAGGGAAGCTGCTGGCTGCAGTGTCCTTCACAAGCACATTTGGACCTAGATCCTTGTATCAACAATGCTCCCTCAGAGCGCACAATGGGCCAGTGTCCTTGCCTGCCAGATGGGACTAGCGATGCTACTGGTGTCTTAGACCGGTTCTGATACTCCACTGATTCTAAGAAGATGGGGAGGCAGGCTCCGGAGCTTGAGGTGCCTTTTTTTCCCTACTCCTCCCCATCTGCTGTTTCAGGGAATTTCATAGCCAACACTTTGCCTCTATCTGTGAGTTCCAGCCACCACACGGGTCACATGGTTCTGTTCTCCTGGAAGCTAACAAACTGCAAGTGGACGCAGGCAGAGAGGCTGTGCTTTTCCTCCCGTGTGCTGCGGATCTTTGTCTTGCTGTGATCTCCAGGAACCCCTTTCTTCATGGTGGCAGAGAAAAGAAAGGGGAGAAGGGGAGCTTAGAGTCAGCGCTCCAAAAAAGAGGGGATACCTGGAATGGTTGGTATTACATCCATGTCTGCTCTGTGGTTCTTGGGAAATAATAAATCTGGGCTTTTGGGTCACACAGGTTTGAGATCAAGTCCCACCATTTCTGCTTACCAACTGTGATCCAGATAAACTCACATAACTTCTCCTGGCCTATTTCCTCATATGCAAAACGCGAGGGATGCTATTTGTTGCATAGATTCATTACAAATGCTAATGGTTGTACATGGGAAGTACTTAGCAATGCTGCTGGGACAGTGGCAGGAGTAGCAGCCATAAATATTTACAACCTGTCCATAGTTCTTTCTGCAGAACTCATGAAAGGTAGTTAAAGGTCGGCTGCCCAGGTGACACAGCAAACATGGTGGCAGAGCCATCTAGAAAGCAGAGGGAACAACTCCTCTCCTCCTCTTGCCAGAAGCTTGAGGGCACTGATTGCCAGGAAGCTGGATGGTGAATGGAGAGCTTGTGGAACCAAGCAGAGGGAGATGGGAGGCAGGGAGGGAGAGGGGGAGAGAGAAGGTGAGTGTTCTTGGGGGAACACTTCAGACACTCCGGTGATGGATGTAACCGTCCAGAAGCCCAATATTGACCTGCATTAGGAAGCACCTCTGTCCAGGGATGAATGCACACCCCCTCAGAGTTCTACGCCAAACTATAAACTTTTTTTTAAAATATTTATTTATTTATTATGTATGCAATATTCTGTCTGTGTATATGCCTGCAGGCCAGAAGAGGGCACCAGACCCCATTATAGATGGTTGTGAGCCACCATGTGGTTGCTGGGAATTGAACTCAGGACCTTTGGAAGAACAGGCAATGCTCTTAACCTCTGAGCCATCTCTCCAGCCAGCCACTATAAACTTGAGATGGAAGGGCCGGCCACTCTGCTGCTGTGTGGTGATCTAATGGGAAGATCTGCCGGGTCTAACCTGGCTGGGGCTGGAACAGTGCGAGGAGCAGAAGGGGAACTGGCAGTTGACACGGTACCTGGACAAAGAGGACAGAGACTGGCCAGGAGGGGAAGCATTTTTCTTCGGCTCCTGGAGGAAGAGTTTCCCAGTTCCCCACACTGCTTCTTGGTGGCTTGTGGCAGACACAAGAGCAATAAATCATTCTTTCAGTGAATGGTGTGTACTTCATCCCAGGCTTGGGTTCCATCCACCTATGACGCGCTTGTGACATACTTATTGTCCTATAGGGTCCTAAATCAGTTGATGTCGGGGAGTCAGACATGCAGTCCACCGCCACACATTACAGTAGGTGCCTGAGTGAGACTGTTCTAACCAGGGTGGCCTATGACAGCGTGTACCAAAGTTCTCCCAATTCCTGCCCAGTGTCTAATGAAGAAGGAGATCACAGTTCTCGATTTTCTTCATCATACTGTGCATGTGGTTGGTTGAAAGTGAGATTCTTTGGTAACAGGGTGAGGGAGCATTACCCCTTTGTTGAAGAAAGGTACAGGGAGGCCTCGCTCTGTACATCCAAAGCCTGGCTCCTCTCCCTGGTGCCAAGATTTGCTAGCTGCTGGCAGAAGCTGCTCCAGAAGCAGAATGGTGACATTCTCAGGAGGGGTGGGGGTGGTGCCTCACCTGGAGACCTCTTTCTCCATGAATGACTGGAGTATACAGCAGGTTGGGGCCACCCAGCCTGACCATAATCTCGGAATCCTAGGGAGGGCAGGGAAAGTGTCCCCCACCCACTTCTGAAATGTCAGGGATGGGACCTGTGTTCTCAGAGAGCAGTGGGCTGGGAGCTGAGAAGACAAGCTGGGCACTCAACCTGGACACTCTGGTTCTGCTGCCCAGCACAGCCTGAGAAGCCACTTGTGTATCTTACAGCTAGAGAGACAGGGCCCCAAGTTCTACCTGCTCAAGACACTTGATGTCTGTGAATGGTTTTTATTTGGTGACAGAGAGGAAAAGAAAGAGAACTAAGGTAATGCAAACATGAAGTTTGGAGGCGAAGCTAAAAGAAAGTTAAAATGTTTGACACAGTAGAGAAAAGGTGGAGAATTGTTTGAGCTAACATTGTCGATAAAAATCTACAATCTATGAAATAAAAAGAAATAAAAAGAGGGAGGGTCCTATTGAAAGCCATGGAGCTTTTACTCCACCCTCTTTCTCTATCCCAGCAGCACTAAGGCACTAAGGTATGGCTTGCAGAGACAGTCATGTGCCCTTAAAGGGTGCCCTGGAATCCTTGTTTTAAACTCCTGTCCTCTCAGGTGAGTTTGTCAGTCACAAGTAAGTGTGGAAGAGGCACCGACTCTCCCACAGGAGAAGGACTGGGCTAGCACAGGGCTCAGAGGATGGTTCCCCAACTCAGGGCAGATGGAGAGAAGATCGGTGTATAGGTGTAGCTTTATCACCTGACCGAAATCTCCTTCCAGATCCTCCAAAAGTCCTGGTTTTCCCAACAACCTGCTGACCTTCCTCTGGGGCTTTCCATACTTTCTGGCATCCTGCCATAGAGGACAGCACTGGGAAAGAGAGACACAGGACCGGGGATCTCTCAAACAGGACTCTCCCAAGTTCATCTTTCTGTCATGAAATTGGGTAGGGCCTGGCTTCCTCTATGCCCATGGAGGCGTGCTGGAAGAGGGAACCCTTGTGGTAAGGAAAAGAGTAAAGAAGAACAGGAAGGAGGATGAAGAGAAGAAAGAAAGGATGATGTGGGAATGATTTCTTATTAATAAAGAAACTGCCTAAGCCCCTTGATAGGCCAACCCTTAGGTGGGTGGAGTAAACAGAAGAGGATGCTGGGAAAAAGAAGCTGAGTCAGGGAGTCACCATGATTCTCCAACTCAAGACAGAAGCAGGTTAAGATCCTCCCTGGTAAGCCACATAGTGGACTACACAGAATATTAGAAATGGGTTAGAACAATATGTAAGAGCTAGCCAATAAGAAACTGGAACTTATGGGCCAGGCAGTGTTTAAATGAATACAGTTTCCGTGTAATTATTTCGGGGCATAACCTAGCCATGCGGGCGGCCGGGTGCCGGGGACGCAGCACATCTGCTCTTATTACTACAAAAGGAGGAAAGATAAGCTATCCTTGGAAATTGTCCAAAAGTTCTGACCTCTGGTTATGTGGGATGTGTGGTCAGAATACATCATGGTTAGATTTCTTCTCTAATCCAATGCGGTTCTGCTCCCTGTATTGAGGCAGAAGCTTGACTTCACGTTCATATCTCAGTCTCTGGCACTGGCATCACTATAGGTAAGGATTTATAGTCTCTTATAGGATGGCTTCTGATGTGGCAAGTTACATAAATGTGATCCATGGGTGCTAATTGTCATAGTTACGGTTTCTATTGCTATGAAGGGACGCCATCGCCTCGACAACTCTTACAAAGGAAAACATTTAATTGGGGCTAGCGTACAGTTTCAGATGTTTAGTTCGTTACCACCATGGTGGGAAGCATGTTGGCATGCAGGCAGACATGGTGCTGGAGAAGGAGCTGGGATTTCTACATCTTCATCCACAAGCAACAGGAAGTGAACTGTGTACCATACTGACCATAGCTTGAGCAAAGGAGACTTTAAAGCCCACCTCACAGTGACACACTTCCTCCACACAAAGGCCACGCCTACTCCAACAAAACCATACTTCCTAATAGTGCCACTCCCTTTGGGGGATATTTTTTTTTTCAAACTACCACATTAGTACACCCACCTTCCACATCTCTTAATAGTCAACTGTTGTAGGATATTATTTCAAGATGTGTTTGTTTATGCTGTGGAACATTTGTCTAACGATGCAAAGATGTGTTGCATTATTTTATGTTGCATTTGTTTAACTCTGTGAAGCTGTTGCCTGTCTAAAACATTTGATTGGTCTAATAAGAGCTGGACAGCCAATAGTGAGGCAGGAGAAAGGAGAGGCGGGGCTGGCAGGCAGAGAGAATAAATAGGTGGAGAAATCTGGGAGAAGATGGAGGGGTAAGAAAAGAAGGGCCAACCACCGGAAAGCCATGGAGTAAGAAGTAAAGAAATGTATGTAGAATAGAGAAAGATAAAAGCCCAGAGGTAAAAGGTAGACAGGATAATTTAAGTTAAGAAAGGCTAGCAAGAAACAAGCCAAGCTAAGGCTGGGCCTTTATGAGAAAAAGACTCTATGTGATTTATTTGGGAGCTGGGTGGCAGGCCCTCAAAAAGCCAAAGAACAAAGAGTGAAAACATACAAGTCAAGTCCTAGACTAGCCTCTCCAGTGAACGCTGAGGAACCAGAGAGGACTTGCTGTCCTGAGTTGATCTTGTGAAGCTGGCACACCTGACTTTGCCCTCTGACTCAGACAGAATGGACTCTGACCACTTCAGGATGCTCCAGTAGATACGTCATCTATCCCTTGAGTCAAGAGCAATTTAAGGTGGTGTTGGGGTTTGAGAAGAAGGTTTGGCAATAGTCTGGCCTTCAGTTAAACCTAGGGTGACCACATTCTGGCTTTTTTCTACAACTGTAATGATTCTAGTACCCTAAGTCCTGTGTCCAGAGAACCCTTGCCTGGCAATTCTTTGAGCATTAGTTTGATCATCTGTGAAATGAATATAGTGATAATCTTAGTGTTTGGGGACTGTATTAGACAGGATTCGCTAGAGTAACAGGATTTATAGTATGAATATGTGTGTTATATATACATATGTACATTCTTATATAAGTTATGTATACATATATACACATTCATATGTGTGTGTGTGTGTTGTTGGATGCAGATCAAAGAATACCAGGTAAACTCCAACATAATTTCTTTATTATAAGGGGCAAACTCATAAAACAGGAACAAGAAGTCCAAACTCAGCTGTATAGTGTGGGAACCACACATAGAAAGAACCCTGGGCGGGCCAGCATTTTTCTCCAGGTACCCAAAAGGTCACACTCTAACCTGGTCCCATCTCTTAAAGATCATTGGCTGACAGGGATTCCCCATCACCTCCTCCTTTTTGTCTAAATAAGAGAGTTCCAAACCCAACACAAAACTATATACACTAGGAACAGATATTAAGTATAAAATTAGGGTCACAATAAATACAAACAATATTAAGCAAGGAACACATACTAATATTTTAATAAACATTCTATTCTAAAGAGTCTAAGTCTTGCATTGGAAATGGCATGTCTAAATCATAAGAAGATGGTAACTACTGCTATCTAATCTTCAACCCAATTGAAGGCCTGAGAATGGAGATAATATTACTTGAGTAGGCAGGAAGTGCAATCAAGCAACTTCCAAAGTGAGCAGTAGACAACTGGCTACCTGAGCAATCACTGAAAGTCTCATTTGCAATGTTGAAGCAACCAACTTTGGCTAAGGCCTAGCATAACTGACAGACCATTTTCAGAGGCAGGAAAATTTTCAGAACCATCTTACCCTGTCTTGGCAAGGTTTGGCAGTCTTTCTCCTTGTGTCCTGCTTATATACCGTGGTAGCCATTTGACCCAGGTGTCACAAGTAGACATCTGCACATGGTCTCGGGAGAGATGTCTCCTCTAAACCAACAAAGAGAAAGAATAAAAAACACCACGGCTTTTCTTCACAGATACAACACACAGAACGACCATAGTCACCTTGCCACTGTGACCGGAGATAATGCCTTTGCGCTGGGGAGTCAGAAGATGGAAGAGAAAAATCTAGGGTTTCTGAGAAGATCACTGCATCACTGAACACTGAAACCACATGCCCTCAGATTTCTTAAGTGATATAAAAACAGCAGTGAGAGCCAAAGTTCTATTTTAAATTTTAATTTCTATGCCTAAGGATCCATGAAATAAAAATGCTTCTGATCTGCAAGCCCCTTACCCAAGGACAGACAGTTCCTGAAATGCTGGAGGCTGTTGTTTATGGGAGATAATAAGCCACGTCTTTTTTGTTCCCCTAAGCAAGTTTGTTTGACCCCTCTGTCCTGACGGGCTTGAACACGTGTGGGTGGGAGGGTCACAGGTTGGAGGTAACTCAGGATGCATGCTTGCTGTGGGTTGGACCTGACGGAAAATGCAATGAATTGTGGGTTTTTCTTCTTAAGCCCTGGCCATACTTGACTCTGGGCCATTTCTCAGAAACCTGGGTATGAACCTGGCCGGAGTCCATACACCTGGTCAGTATTTAATTAAAGCTTGCTTCAAATTTGGCTTTAAATTGTGGAAGTAGTCTTAGTCTTGCCATTGGGATTAACAATAACGTACAAAATAAATCTCTATCTGTAGGAGCCAGCCATGATAAACTAAGTGGACAGATCACCCAAAGGAAGTTCTTTACTTCCAATCATTATCACCTACCAGAGTAGGATTCAGCCATCGATAAATTTAATGGAGGCTCGAGTCTCAGTAGTTTACCCTGAAGCAATACCTGGTTGCAGGAAGAACTACAAACTGAGATTACACTAGCACCACCCAAGAACAGACCATCCAAAGGAAATGCCTAACGTTCCAACCATTGTAGATAGGATCACCTGCCTGCACACACTCACAAGGACACCCCGAGACAAATGTCAGCCAATCAGGAGTCCTGAACCTCAGAAAACCCTCACCCCCACCTTTACAACTATAAAACCCAACTCTAACTGGGCTCCAGGCTCTCCGTTTACTCCAATACACTGGACATGCAGAGAGACCAAGTTTGCAAACTTGCATAAATTAAAGGCTCTTTGCTTTTACATATGGGGCTTGGTCTCCTTGTTGGCTTTTGGAGGACCTCGCGGATTTGGGCATAACATCTCTCTCTATATGTATAGACGGGGGTTATTAGGCTGCGGTACAGGTAATACAACAATGGTTGCCTATGGATGGAAAGTCCAAAAATCCGGCAGTTGCTTAGTCCACGAGACTGGATGTCCCAGCTGGTCTTCAGTAGATCCTGGAATCCTGAGGAAGTAAGCTCCAATACCAGTGAAGGAATGGACTTGATAGCAAGGTGAGAGCAAATGGGCAAAAAGCAAAACCTTCCTTCTCCCATGTCCCTGTAGAGGCTTCCAGCAGGTGAGGCCCAGATAGAGGTGGGCTTTCCCAGCTCAAACAACCCAGATTAAAGGTGTGACTTCCCAACTCAGAAATTCAGATTAGAAGCGGATCTTACTTCAAATTAAGCAAAAACCCTCACAGATGTGCCTTCCATTTTTAATTTAAGGTGTGGTCAAGTTGACAGCCAAGAACAGTCATCACAGGGACTACAGTTGTCACCATGTTGTTCAGGAAGAAAGTGAAGGATCGACCCAAATAAATAAATAATAAAATAAAATCAAAAAGCCCCTCTCTCTTTTGGAAGGACTTGATGTCTCCTATCCAAGTTCATTTTTGGCTTTTCCCAGCAGAGGAGTGAGGAAAGCGATGGAGGATTCTGGAAGCTCTTCAGAAAGCCTCAAGCCCGGCTAATGCAGAAGAGTGGATTAAGGGCTCTCCCGGCCCTGTGATTATCTGATTAACGATAAATGGCAGAAGCAGCTGCCTGCACGCAGAAGTCACTTCTGAGGGCTCCAAGGAAGGAGTCACAAATAGGAGCTTACGAAGCCTTTTCTTTGCGGCTTCTTTGTTGCCCCTCAGCTGTTGCCTGCAGAGATTCTTAGCTAATAGCCCATTCTCAATGGCTGTTTCCCAGTAACTACCGTTTAGTGGCTGAACAAGAAAAAGAAGTTAGTGTTTTCTAAGCGCTCCCTCACAAGGCGTTTGCCGCACAAGGGCGGATTTCACAGGCATCTTAATTCCTGGCTGCAAACGCTGGGAGCTGTCTTGGAGACCAGAAACAGCAGGCAAGCACTCTGTTAACAAAAGAGGAGCAAGCAGATTATTTATTCAAATGTCCTGCGAGAAGGAGGCCTAATCAAAGATGCCATAGAAAACAAGCCAAGGGCAGCGAGGGAGTGTGTCAAAGGGATTCAGGCTCTTTCTAAACGGAAGGAAATGACTGGGTGTGGGGGTGAGGGGCACTGGGCTTCAGTTATTGGGCAGAGTTAAATCAGAGCCGTATGCCAAGGGCTGGGGAATTATTTAAACTGCGAACACCTTTGCCGTCGAGGCCCTCCGACCACATCACAAATCATTGGAACCGGTGCCAGATTCCCATTGAAACTGGAGGCCTTTGAAAGTTGGGAAACTCAGTATGCAAGACTCTGGCGCCTCTGCTGATAATGAACTTGTCCGTGTCCAGGACTGTTGATGACATAATTTTGCATAATTAGAACACCTTTGGAAACAGCGAGGAGAAAGGGGATCTCCAACCTATGTAAATTTGCTGATTTACATAAACATGCATGCGGCTAGGGGTTTTCACTCCTAAGGTAACCCCATTGATGGCTGCTTTTGACATGGATTCTGGCTGAATGCCAATGGGAGTAGCAGGGACAGCTTTAGCCTTCATAGAATTGCTCACCAAACTCTGGGGAGAATCCACAAAGTAGATGTTTCTAGGTTACCAAATCACCTTTCTGTTGGGCTTTTCGTCCTTTCCCAGGGAAAATTAAATTCTGAGACAGTTGTCTTAAAAGTCAAGAAATTTAATTATCAGAGCGATGCACTAAGTCATGCCTTGTTATTGGTTCCTGCAAAAGAAGTTACCAAATGTAGAGATTTCGGTGAATTGCGATTATTTTGTTAGCCCTACTGGTCTCTGTGGGTAGGGGATTTCAGCCACAATACAGCTGACGCTTCTGGGTTCCAGGGCCACACACACAAGTGTGGACGAGGCTTCAGGCGTGACCCACGTTCAGCATGGCTGCATTAT
Source organism: Alexandromys fortis (assembly GCF_014885135.2). Classification (NCBI taxonomy): domain Eukaryota; kingdom Metazoa; phylum Chordata; class Mammalia; order Rodentia; family Cricetidae; genus Alexandromys; species Alexandromys fortis. Next base: position 32,499,072 of record NW_026067949.1, read on the forward strand.
CTACGGAAGACGCAACTGTGTGAACCCTTGCGCGCATGCGTGAGCTCTGTCATCTGCATTTGATGGAACCACACCATCCCCCTGTGCACATGCACTAGGCAGCACTTAAAAGCTGGAGCTGCTCAGGTCAAGGCAGGCTTGTCTTCCTACACATTTTCTAATCCACAGGATCTTCTGGAGCTTGTGCTAAACAGCAGAAGACAAATACAGTCCTGATGCCCTTGCCCTCAGCGACCATGGAGGATGCTGAGGCGTGGTTCTAGGTAGCCAATAGAGTAAGTCCTCTGTCGTTTTTTAAATCAATAACTCAAGTAAAATTTTATCCTTCTCAAAGATCTCTGATGCAGTTTGATGTCGCCGCCTTGGGTGGGTCACTAGTCTAGGGGTTGTAACCCACCCTGCAGCTAGTTATTCCAGGGTCTCGGAGGGGCGCTACCTGGAAGGGAATGAGCTAGGACAGAAGAATGAGGCCAAGCAGATTTGTCAAAGCCCCCATTTATTAGGATCATGGTTGCTGCTTATATAGCCCCTGAAGGGTAGGGAAACTGGACTCTTGTTGCGTGTTCCAGGTCACGTAGGCCAGGTTACGTTCGGACAGGTAGGCCAAGAAGTCACAAGTTGCCACACCTGGTTCCCTGGATAGCTGGAATGTGAGGCGCATTCCGCTAACAGATTAGCAGTTAATTGGGTGTGGGGAAGGTTCTCAATAGAACATAATTATGGGTGTGGGGTTCTCTGCAGACTCCCCAGGGTGATGGTTCCTATAATGATTTTTAGGGGGGAAATGGCTCGTGACAGTTTGACAGCTGAGAGGTTTTGTCACTTTAAAAGGACAACCTCATCAAACAAATTTCAGTACAACTTCTTGACTTGTTCTAAATAAAACGTGTTTTATGATATACAAATGCAAATTACTAAGGTGTGCACCTTTAATCCCAAGGTTTGAGAGGCAGAGGCAGGCAGATCTCTGAGTTCAAGGCCAGCCTGGTCTACATAGTTCCAGGGCAACCAGAGCTATATAGAGAGACCCTGTCTTAGGAAAGAAAGAGAGAAAAAAAGAGAGAAGGAGAGGGGGAAGGGAAGAACGGTTGCATACACCCAAGTGTGGGCATGAGCTTCTCAAAGAGAGAAAAAATTGCCCAGACATTGTGAAATCCATTTTCTTTGAATATTTAAGTGAAAAGAAAAGACAGACACATCCAGCTGCTTTCTTGGGGAAGCCACAAGTCTTTGGTTTTCCTGTCCCAGCACTTGTACTTGGCATTTTCAAATTATCACCCAGCCATCAAACAGTTACTTCCTGTTACATCCTGTGAGATATGAAAATTCTTGACAATTTTAGCACACAAAAATAAAGCAAAAAGCATCAAAGTGGCCCTATGTGAGGGGCAGATCCAAGGCACAGGCATTTCAGGAAGCTATCTTTAGGCAGGCTGTCATGGCCATGGCATTGTCTCCGTCTGCTAGAAGTCACGGTGTCCATATTCTCTTCTTATGTCCTGAAGCACAGAAGCGAAGGGACATGGAACCCTTAGGAGCAGTCTGGGTACCAGGGCTGCTGACACCCTGGAGAGTCCCAGAACATTAAGGCGAGCCTCTGAGGTTCAACTTCTGAGTCAGCAGACAGGCACTCTGATCTAAGTGGGGTGCTGAGATCTGGGCAACTCGTCACAGGAACGGCAAAGGAAGGGAGGCAGAAGCCATTCCTTCTAGTACATAGGAACAAGCTGGAAGTCTCTGGTTTAGTTTTAAGTAGATGTTAGCAGTGAATTTTCCAATTTGGGTTCGATTATCAGATATTAGCCCCCTTTCCTCTTACATATTGACAGTCGTAATCTCTCTCAATCCCTAGTTTGAAGTCGCACTGTGTTGTTCAAGGCTATGCTCCTGTCACGGGCCTGCGTCCTCCAACAGCGTCTTCTCAATGTTGCAAGGTGCTTCAGGAAAGAATCCCAGACTGTTTGTGCCTCTCCTGGAGAAGCTGGAAGGCTCCACAGCTTTCTCTAGTACTCGCAAAGTAGCTTGTTTTTCCCCTAAGGAGCTTTAATTGCCACGTTCTGCCTATGCTTCAGTGCAAGGAAATCTCCGGCATGCAAATTATGTTAGGTGAAGTGCCTACCCAGACTAGCGTTTTACACTTAGGCAGGTCCTTGAAGCAGAAAAGCATGCTCCAAAACACATTCCCCTCCTCTGAGGTCACGCTGACCCTGTTCCGGCTTCTCTCTGTCAATCAAAGCCCATTGGCTTTCCACTCTGCAGAAGCAAGGCAGAGACGGTGTGTTTCACTTTTATTGTATGGTGCCCTTGTGGAACGGTAACATGAAGTCAACCTCTTTCTGAACAAGAATGCCTGTTGGATTCATGTCAAAATGCCATCTTGATCCTCACACTTAAATTCTAGGTAGAGGGATTTAAGAATTTAGGTCAATTACAGAAACAGCCTAAAGCTTCGGATTATTTCAGAAGAGGGGCCGGAAAGGGTGTAAGGGAAGAGGTGTCTGCTGTGAGATCATATCTCCTAGAAATTCTAGAACTTATATCTGTGAAACCGCAACAATATGACTGCCCAAACACGGCCTGAACAAGGGCACCAATAGACCTGTTAACATGGAAATGGGGGAGGGGCTTATGGGGCCTCAATCCTAGGCCAAGTGATGAACCAGCCTGCCTCCATATTAGACTTAAAAACCATATTCTAGTAAAGACAAACTAGGTTCATTCCTGCTTATGACTAAATTTCTGTTTGGGGCTATGCCCCACCTGTAACTGTCATGTTAAGTTTGGGAGCGTCATCCCAGTCCCTGGCATCCCCGCCCTTGAAGCATTTTTTAATTCTATCTCTCCCGAGCACACACATTTACAGAGCGTTCACATTGTATCAGACAGGGTTACTAATCCAGAGAGGGTTTAAAGTATGCAAAACGGCTAGCTCATGCTATGTTCAAATGCAACGCCAGTTTACAATGGAAATACGAGCACGCTCACATTTTGGTACCTGTGAAAGTCCTAGGACCACACCCGCTACCACAGAGAGTGAGGGAGACAGTATTTGTAGGTCACTTAGAGAAGTGTAGATAGTGAGCACCACCCATTAGCCCTCACGACTGAACATCTATTACGCATCAGACACTGTGCCAAATGTCCCCAGCAAGTAGGTTGCAATTAAATTATAAAAGGAAAACACAAAAATAAAACGTGTCCTTGGTTGCAGCCCTAGTCCTGGGCAGAGCAGATTTCATTTGATCTAGACAAAGGTTATGTTTTCCGCCTCCAAGGGCCTTCCCAGATAGAGGCAGCACCTTGCATCGGAGAAGAAAGAAGCTGGCCAAGGATTGCCCATACCTTGGAGGATACTAAAGGGCTCGGCCAATACAGAGACCTTACAGAGGATAGGAGCAAATGGAGGTCCCTTCAGACCCCCCTGTTCCAAACAATAGCCTCCTGCTGTTCAGGCTTCCATCCTGGCAGCCGCCCCTGGTGACTCCCAGCTCCCGTGATGTCTCTCACAACCCGGTCATTCCATCCGTATGCTATTCCCATTACCTCACAGCTAGGTCATGCCAAAGGCCTCTTAACTAGTCTCCCAGCCTCCTGCCGGCCACACCTCCTGCAACCACCACTGGATTTCTCAGGAGTTCACTGCTCAAAGCCTTCGAGGGACTGCTTGTGTCAGTTGAACACGCTGCAGCATTTAATACCCACCTTCCAGTCCCTTCTTCATCTCAAACCGCTCTCTCCCCGTGCCTGGCACATTGTCCTACCGTCTTCTAAATCTTGCCCCTCTGTCATCACTCAGCTTGGCCACATCCGCACTGACGCCTTCTCTGCCAGGAAGTGGCAGCTGTCCTTATCTGAGCCACCTTCTCCACCGCCTTGCGTGGTCGATGAGCCTCTTGCTTAAGCATGCGCTAGGCTTTCCTGTTACACCGTGACTGCCTTGTAGCCAGAGAATTAAAGAGACAGATGGCTCAAGGGTTGTGGCAAGGGGAGATCTGGAGGCAGCCTGGTGGTGAGGCTTTGGGGCTCAGAAATCAGACAGGCTGTGTTTGAACCACCAACTCTGTGAACCGATGCGATCCCTGATCTTTCCACGTCCTGATCAGAAAATGGGGATAATGTCCGCGCCTACCTTGTAGGGCAATTATGAGGACGCTGAATTAGTATGCAGGAATCCTTAGAGGGACTGGCATGCACATGAAGTACGCTCAATGTTATTACTTCTTTCATTATCAAAGCAAGGCTTATCATGGACTAGATGCCATATAAATGACGTTGTTTAATTCCTGGAACAACCCAGGGACAAAATGGGACCCTGCTCATGGTAGAGATGCGAAATCTGAAGTTCTGAGTTGAGTCACGTGACTGGTGATTAGACCGTGCTCAGCCCCCTTGAGTTCCAGGACCATTGCTTCCTCCCAGTCCTGCAACAGGACGATCCCGACGCAGAGGAAAAAGCTGAGCTTTCTACCCTTCAGTGTCTCAGAAGCTGCTCGAAGTTTGTTTGTTGCTGAACGACACTAACGAGCCCTTTATGCTCCTGGGGGTTGGGACTGCTGTCTATCCATCACTGATTTCCTTCTGCACTCTTTCCTTTACTAGGCGACCAGCCCCCTTGGCATTTAACGTCCTAACGGGGTGTGGTAGCACAATACTGAAACCCCAGGACTCAGGAGGTGGAGGTGGGGAGATTAGGAGGTCAAGGCCATCTGGCTCGGAGTGATATTGTCTCAAACAAAAAACAAAAATAGAGGTCAGTCAACTTTTCCAGAAAGGCCAGAGACAAAACATATTCTAGGCTTGGCAGACGGCCTCAATGCTCTACTCAGCTTTGCCATGGCGGTGATGGCCTCAATGCGCTCACTCAGCTTTGTCGTGGTGGTGAGGGCATCAATGCACTCACTGAGCTTTGCCGTGGCCGTGCATAAGCAGCCAAGAGCAGTGTGTGTGCATGAGGGTGGCCGTGTTCCCAGAACAGGAAGCTAGTCAGATCTGTCGTGTGCACTGCAGGTTGCTGCCACTTGGCCTAATATGAACACGCCATTGGCTGACTTGAATAAAAATGCAACGATGGTTAATTTTCTGTGTCCACTTGGCTGGCCCATAATGGGCCCAGATATTTGGCCAAACGTTACTTTAGGAATTTCTATGCAGATGTTTTTCAATGAGATGGATTGAGCAGATTTTGAACAAAGCAGGAAGGCCTTCATTACCTCATCCAATCCATTGAAAGCTTGCTTGGCCAAAAAAAAAAAAAAAAAAGACTGGCTTTGTTGATCGGGAGAGAGCTGTCAATCAGACTGCTTCAGGCTTATCCACAGCCCTGGATCTTTCTGAACATACAACTGTCTGTCTTCAGACTAGTCTGCCTGTCTTCAGGTTTGGATTCAATAACTTTTGTAACCACAGGAGCCAATTCTGTGCACATACACACCCACTGGTTTTGTTCCCGTGGAGAGCCTTGGAAGATGTGATGTCATGTTCCATCTTCCCTTGGGGTAAGATGTGCCAGGGAGATTAAGGTCTGGCCAACAGAATGGAAGGCACACTCCTCTGCCCTTCGGCCTGCCATCTCTCCTTTACTCTTCCCGTTGTCTGGAAGGCAGGTGTCATGGCTGCAGGGCTACTACAGACTACACTATAGCAGTGAAGCTGCTGGACTTGAATTCCTTATGAGATTCTCCCGCTTCTGTATCACAGATGCGTACTTCTTAGCTTCGTATCAGGGCTTTTGCATGAGATAAAAATACAGCCCAGTATTGTTTAAGCCACATTAAATGTCCCTGCCCAGGTGACGTAAACCCTAATGGACACAATGTTGTGACCCTGGAGCTAGGAATAGTCAGTCTTCCGTCTAGTGACCATGAACAGCTTCAGTGCTAATATTTCCCAGAACTTCTTTTGACAGAGAATGACCCAATTTAAGTCGTTTCCACGTTGAGAAATCTCTTTTCACAGAAGGAGTGAAATGAGACTGGAGTCCCAGAGAAATAGATTGTTCCTGTGGTGGGAAAGGGGTGGGGGTGGGGGGGGAGCAGAAGAGGCCCAGAACTGAGGGCTGTCGGCTGATGGCAGTAGTCACACCCTGGGGACGCCGAGCAGGAAGGGTGTCACTGTCCCCAGGTCCCACCAGGGACTTGCGTCCTCAGAAACGGATGTTTCCAGCTGTGCAGATTAGAAACACAGCTGGAGCTGGCTGTGGACGTTTTTGTCCTGACTCAGCAGTTTGCACTCAGTCCTGACCTTGGACAGCTTTTCCTGCACAGGCAGACACAGTTCAGAGTCCAGGAAGTGAGAAGGCAGGTGAGCTGGCCCAGTAGGAGGGCCTCGGTTACCTTTCTCCTGCTGTGATAAAACACCAGGACCAAAGCAACTAATTCAAGAAAACTCTTGTGTGGTTTTATGATGTCAGAGTAAAGGAAACGTGTTAATCCCAGTGGTCATTAATAAGGCCAATACTACAATTTTTGAGCCAAATTTGAAGCAAGTTATTTTTTGTTTTTGGTTTTGTTTTGTTTTGCTTTGTTTTTTTTTTTTTTGGTTTTCTTGGGTTTTTGTTTTATTTTTATTTTTACTTATTTATTTTATTATTATTTTGTTTTTTGAGGCAGGGTTTCTCTGTAGCTTTGGAGCCTGTCCTGGAACTAGCTCTTGTAGACCAGGCTGGCCTTGAACTCTGCCCACCTCTGCCTCCCAGCGCTAGGATTAAAGGTGTGCACCACCTGTAGCAAGCTTTATTAAGTACTGGCCAGAACCATGGATATGGACAGATCCATACCCGGGCTTCCCAGAGTATGACACCGAATAATATCAGTGAGGGCCTTAGAAAGGTAAAACCCATAAGGCTAAGTACCCTCTACCTTCATCCAATCAGGGGCAAGCATGCATCCAGATCTACTTCCTGCCTAGGTACCTCCTGCACACACGTGTTCAAGCACATCCTGTGCAGTCAGGGCAACCAAGCTTGTTTACAGAAGCACCTGATTGTACAGACTTTCAGTTTGTTTTTTCTGTTCCCTCAGAATCTTCCAGCCCCAAACCCTTCCTGTTAGGCGTTCTGAGCTGTATGGCCCTCTGGGGGTAAGCCACTCGGTCAAAACAAACCTGCCTCACAGTCACGGGCATGCCTCTGCCCCATTTGCTAATCAGGACAAGAGTACCGTTTCCAGTTCACGCAAGATTACACGGTTGGAAGTGCGAGCTTGAAACCTGGCCTGCTCTTTGTGACCTTGGGCAAATTACATCTCTGTGCACAAGCTTTTACGTCCATTAAGTAGGAAAAATACTCATCACGTAAGATTAAGTTAAAACCTATGAAATGCAAAGGACAGTGTCTTCCCCTACCGCAATAATCAATAAGAATACATTAGCTCCCTCATCTTCCTGCCCAGAAGCATGCCCTTTTGCAAACTCTCAAGGCAATTTAGCACCACTCTTTCTACCCACATTTCCCTTTGCTAAATATTCCTGGGAACACCTGAAATATGAGACAGTCACCCAGTCTGGACCTCTTCTACAAGGTCATTGGAAAAGAAATCTAATTAACAGAATACAATACTTTGTCTAGACATACCATCTTTTTTTTTTTTTTTTGGAGACATGGTCTCACTATGTAGCTCCAGCTGACCTGGAATCACTATGTAGATCAGGCTGGCCTAGAACTCAGAGATCCACTCTGCCTCCGCCTCCAGAGGGCTGGGATTAAAGGTGTGCGCCGCCATTATGCCCCATTAGACATGTCCCTCTTATTCACGGGGGGGGGGGGGAATCTAAGAACTCCAGAGCATGACAGAAACTATAAAAAGTATCATACTGTATAGATACTATGTGTCTTCCTACACACACACACACACACACACACATAAGATAGTTTGACTCATAAATTAAGCACAGATCAAGATCAACAATGTAACTTAATATGTGTCATAGTAACCACACCACCACAGTAGAGCTGAAATGGCTGGGTACTAAGTAAGCACTAACGGGTGGGATGGGAGACACTGCGTGCGGGGATTATTCACATCCAAGGCTGGAGGAACTGATGGGACCAGCGTTCCTGACACAGCCTGCAATTTAAAGTTCGGGAGTTATTTATTCTTAGAGTTTTCCACTTAATACTTTTGGACAGTGGTTTACTGTGGGTACACAATGCCAAGCACCGCAAAGCTGTGGATTAAGGGTTTTCATACCAGAACCAAGCTCCCCAGGCCCCACAAACCCTCACCTCCGGATGTCCTTCTCTGCTGGAAAGCATAGGGGGCAAAGGCTCCTCTAGCCTCAAGCAGGGGCAGGCACCCCACAGATCAGCTGACATCTCTGATACTGCTGAAGTTCGTATCTGCTTTTCTCGCCTTCTTTAGCTTGTTCACGGAGCCAAGAATCTCTTCTCTCCCTACTCCTCCCAGTACCGCATGCCTTGCCTGGCTTCCTACCACCTTCCCAGGACCACAGAGACTCCTCTCTCCTCATCAGTCCAGACAGGCTTTCAACCGTGCACCTGCCCATCTCAGCTTAGAAGCTGCCAACTTCGGAAATGCTTTGGCCAAAGTTAATTTTCACAAAAAGCTTGTATGCTGTGTGGTTTTTATTCCAAACCAGACTTCCCAGGGCCTTCCCTTCCCTTCCCTTCCCTTCCCTTCCCTTCCCTTCCCTTCCCTTCCCTTCCCTTCCCTTCTCTTTCCTATAGGGGTCAAGAGAAGGTGGAAGTAAGGCTATAATCTTTCATTTATTTTCTGGTCCAAGCTGCCAAGGACCTTATGTGAGAGAGCAAAGACCCTACAATATTCATCTGAGATCCCCTTGATGCTTGAGGTCCCGGCCTTGGCCATCTTGTCCTCGTCTGAGTTGAGTGGTCTGGTTCTGACTGCTAATTGCCGATCCAAACTAGAATCACCAGAGGAGGGAGAGGCTCTAGAGATTAGTTAACATCTCTCAGCATCTTTATGAGATCAAAGAAGACCACTTCGTGGTTCTCCTCAGATGTAAGATGCACTGTTGGTGGACCCTGGCAATGACTAGGCCAGAACTGAAACATAGGTGCTATTTTCCAGAGACTAAGATTCCACAACCTGAGGCATCAGTGTGAGGAACTGGCCTCCTGTGAGGCTGCCTGACTAGAGCTGTAGGTTTAGAGCAGCTCTCTGGGGCTGGAAGGTAGGTGATGGAGCTGGTACCCTTCAGAATCTGTGAGAGCTGCTAGGCTCACAGGAAAATTCCTTCTGCTTCTTAAGTGTTGCTCAGAGCCAGTTGGGGGAGACCTGGAAAGGGGTCAGGAGCCTAACTACTGTCCCAGTCAGACAGTACAAGAGACAAATGCTGTTCTTACCCTTTTATCCCCCTGCCTTCCAGGAAGATTATACAATAACAAAACCAAATTCCTTGTTTTCTACTTTCAGGCTCACCCTATTCTTCGCAAGGAGACAGCGGCCAGCCCCACAGAGTAATAAGGTCTCTCTATTCAGCTCTGTTTGCTTGGCCTTGGCCCATGGTCCAGGTAACTGGTTCCCACAGAGCACAGGCCAGCAGGGGAGGCAGAGATCGCAGGAGAAAAAGAGTGTGCTTCCGGCTTTCCTGTGGATTCCAGAACGTGGTAGAAAACCGCAGAGTTTCCGGGTGAATGCCACAGAACACGGTGCTGACTGTTCACTGTGGCACTGGGTCAGGGCTGGCATGCTTGCTCCTGCCTGTGGATGTCTCTTGAGAGGGGCTCAAATGAGGGAGCCCAGTGTCTTCCCTTGTTGTCATTTGAGTCTGCTCTCCCAGAGGCCTTTGCACCAGAGTGATTCCTACTTCAGAAGGAGACAAGTGAGCCATGCTGAGACATTGCAGGAACCCTCAGTTCTTCTCTTCTTCATACCCAACTCCCAACCTGCCAGCTTGTCCTGCTCACTCCATGGTCAAATGGGTTTGGGATCTGCTCCCACCAGATTCATTTAGAGGACTCGAGCTGGCAGCGGAAATGTGTTAACAGGTTACTCAGAACTGCCTGATAGAACATTGAGTCTGCATTCCCTGGGGCCGGTGCAAATGAGAAGTGGAAGTGGGACAGTTGCTGGGATTTGGAGTCCAGACCAATACAAACTCTCAGGCCCGGAGGCTGGGATAGATGCAAGGGGCTGGGGTCTACGCTCCCAACTTAACAGTGAGGCCTCATCTTCGCCCCTAAAGTTGTGGGGCTGTGGTCACCCAGCTGCAGTCTCTGTTGCTACTGAACGGGTAGGAAGAGTAAAGGGAAGGTGCCATTTGGCCTAGCGGATTGCCTGGGTTACCGCTGAGATTGTGGCAGTTCATGCACCCCTGCTGTGTGATGGAGCCAGGAAAGGCAGGAGACAGAAAAGTTTGAAGAGCTGTATCTCCCACAGCCAACAGTCAGTGCCCAGAGCCAGTCAGCAGAAATGCCTAGAGGCTGTTTGGCATTTGGCAAATGCCATATGAACCAAGGACTCTATAATGGATAAGTTGATGACTTTAACAGAGGAGAGGATGCAGAGGAGAGGATGCGGGAATTCTAACTTTGGGATTAAAAGGCTTAAAATAAAAAGCAAGGGTAGGAAGAATCAGTGTGGCTATACAAGCCTAGGCTTGTGGGTGTAGCCGTCTTAAAGTCGTTGTAATGGCGGACACCTGAGAGCCTGTAAATTTGTCAGCCGTCTCTAACACTGGCCTCTGATGGGACTGTTAAGCGTAAAAAGCATGTCCTGTGCCCAGTCACAGCAGCCAATGAGGAATGGGCACCTCCTGGTCCCAGTCCCCAGAAGGACGCTACCAAGCAGAGAGCATGGCTTGTACCCCACCGTGCAGCCCAGCTTCAGCTATGAGCCTCCTGAATGAACCAGAGTTCATGCTGGCAACACAGACCAGGAAGCCACTGTTTTGAAACCGTGTGGGTTTTTTTTTTTTTCTGCTACCTCTGAATTAGGAAGACCTCTCTTAAAAGAGCTGTAGCACACTGCCAGCAAACAGAGCCCATCTGAAAAAAAATGCTCTCTCAAGTTTTATGGATGTTGTCACCCATGTTGACGCCAATTTGTTGGGGGAGGCTACTTGTTCATTCCCGGCCACTTAGATACAAAATAACCATACAGAAACCACATTATTTGAAATAACGTTTGGCCGATACCTTAAGCATATTTCTAGCTTGCTCTTATATACTAAACTAACCCATCTCCATTAATCTGTACATCCACCATGAGATCATAGCCTACAGGCAAACTTGTAGAATCTGTCCCCAGTGGTAGCTACAAGGCTTCTGCCTGACTCTGCCTACTCTTTCTATTTATCTCTTTAAGCCTGGCTTTACTGTTAAGCCATTGGTAAAAAGCAGCTTCTTTATTAACCAATGGCAATAAAACATATTCACAGCATACATGGCCTTCCACATCAGATCCACATACAATAAACATTGAGACATTTGACTATAATACTGAGTCTTGGGTAGGAGAAGCAATTTCCAGCAGTATGAGGAGACATCAAAATGCCAAATGTTTTAATTGTGGTAGAATAGCACATCTGAGAAGGGATTGTAGACAAGCAATTCCTAGGAATAATGTCTCCTCTGGGAATGGCAAAGATAGGCCTCAATATTCTGGATTACATAGAAGATGTGGCAAAGGTCAACACTGGGCCAATGAATGTAGATCAGCAAAAGACAAACAAGGCAACCCAATACCATTGGGAAACTCTTTGGGGGGCCTCTCATCTGCCCCAAGGTCAAACGTGACCCAGTCATTCCCAGTCACTCTGGAGGACCTGTCTCACCAGGAAAATTTTTTTTTAAAAATCCATTGCCTGCCATAAAAAACCACTCTGTTCTGAATGATGGAGTAAACATGGAAGATGAATCAAAAATTACTCTAGGAAATAGGAAATGTATATTTTAGCAGACTTCTATAAATGATCAAAGACCAAAGCTAAGAGTGCTTATAAATAACATCGTAATTGAAGGAATTACTGAACATGGGTGTGGATATAACTATTATTACTCAGAAATCTTGGCATCCAAGTTGGCCTTTTCAAGAGGCAGATGTTCAATTCCTAGGAATTAGAACCCTATTTCAAGTGAAACAAAACACGAGATGGGTTGAATGAGCAGGACTAGAAGGACAGACAGGAAGGCTGAGTCCATACGATATCACAATGAATTTACGCAGTCATGACCTACTGTGGCAATGGAATACCCAGGTTAACATTTTTGCGGTCCCAGGAACTCATGTTTCTGGGAAGAATATTATAAGGTACTATAAAAAGAAGGTCACCAGCCATTCAGGCTGTACAAGAACACAAAGCAGCAAAGATTACTAGGAGACATTCCAGTCTATTACCTGCTGTTGGGATAATACCTGATCTAATAATTCATTTAAACAAAACCTTAGATGGTGACAAAGACTTAAATAGTCACAGGAAATAAACAGCTAAAGCTGAGAAAGAATTAACTGTGGTTGAAGAGAAATTATAGAAGGCACATGTAAATTGGGTGAATTCAAATCTTAACTGGATTCTAGTCATATTGCCTTCTAGAACTTCCCTTATAGGAGTTTTAATGCAGAGGGAAGATATTATCCTAGAATTTTTTTACCATGTAAATCAAGTAAAAATTAAAAACTTATATGGAAAGGTCTCTGAATTAATTATCCCATTATTCTTGTCTATGCTAGCCATGCGGCTTGGTATCTTATTCAGCAAGGCAGTCACATCTTACTTCTTCTGTGGTAGGGTCAGGACTGCGGAGGAATGGGCTTTCCTCTTCCCAGAATTCTCCTGTTCTCATTGACCCACCTCTACTTCCTGTCTGGTTGTACCACCTATACTTCCTGCCTGGCTACTGGCCAATCAGCATTTTATTAAAATATAACTGACAGAATACAGACCATTGTCCCACACCATTTTATTACTGATGACATTAAAAAATTGTGGGAATACAATGAGCCATGGCAAAGATCTTGTGCTATTTTTTTTAGGAGAGATTAATAGCAATTATCCCAAATGCAATAGAGTTAACTTTACAAAGAAAACTACTTGGATCATTTCCTGAATTACATGTGACACACCAATAACTGGGGCCCATACATTCTATACTGATGCAAATAAATCAGCAAAGTCAGGTTACAAATCAGAAGATTTAAGTAAGGTGGAGCAAAGCCCTTATAATTCTGTCCAAAAGGCAGAATTATATGCTATTCTCATGGTATTAAGGGATTTTTAAAAACCTCTCAATACAGTTACTGACTTGTAATATGCAGAAAAGAGTTGTCTTACATATTGAAACCACTGAATTTATAACAGATGATACAGAATTGACCTTATTGTTCATTCAGGTTCAAGATACAATCAGGAATAGGCTTTATCCCATATACATAATACACATCTGATCCCATACAGGTCTGCCAGGTCCGCTAGCACAAGGTAATACAGAAATTGATTATTGATTGGAAGTGTGCTGAAGGCCTCAGAATTCCATTAAAAAAATATATGTCAATAGCAAAGGTTTAAAGAAAGAGTTTCATATTACATGGCAATAAACTAAGGAGATTATAGAGATGTCCTACTTGCTTCTTCTATAACCAAACACCACTACCTGCAGGGAGTTACCCAAAGGGTATTCAAAAGAGTGAAATCTGGCAGATAGATGTGTTCCACTTTACAGAAAATTGTGCACCACACCATGGATACTTATTCATGTTTTCAATGGGCAACTGCCTTGAGCTCAGGAGTATTTAAAGCAATTGGGAATTAAACACAGGCAAATTTCAGTACTTACTGAAATTCCCTCCCAATACTATTCCATATGTTTCTTTCTTATTATTTTCATTCACGTCTTCATATCCTTTACTATATTTCTAAATCTCCATGCCTCTACCCCCGACAGTGGTGGCAGCACACAGTACTCCAATGGCTTCCTGATAGATGCAGAGTCAAAGCCCTGCTCCCCTCAGTCCCTTTCCCCCCTTTATTCCGACATGGTTTCCTAGCCATCTTTCTCCTTTGCCCTTCACCCTGCTCCATGTAAGTAACTACATTCACATCGGGAGGAAGACAAGGTAGTGGGCATCAGCCTCAAGGTGCCAAAGCAACTAGGAGTCAAGATAAACAGAATGTGGCATCAAAATTATCACAAGTATCTGTGATATACAAACGCTAACTATTGGAAGAAGGACAAGACCGACCCAGCCCCAAGACTTGCTCAGCCTGTCTCCTTTGGCACCTCTTGGCTTTGACTATAGTTGCTCTCAAATGTCCAGCCCCTCTCCAGTGGTTCTTTTCTTCCTGCTTTGCCCTCAGATGCCTACAAGACTTCCTCCCTCACTGGGTCTCACATTTTTGCTGTTGCTATTTTTGCTTTGTGTTTTTTACACTGAATCTTACTTTTGTAGTCCAGGTTAGCCTCAAAATCTTCAACTTTGATTCTCTCTGTCTCTCTCTTCTTCTGTCTCCGTCTCTCTCTCTTTCTCCCTCCATATCAGTGAAGGAATTCTAATAAAGATACTATAAAATATAAGTGATACTTTGTGTTGTAGAAAATCTTAACTCCTACTCAGAAGAGCCAGTGAGACTGTGTATTTCTGCAAGAGGCTATTGAAGAAGCCAACGTTTCTGAGCTGTTTCACAAAGCCAGAGCCAGATTAGGCAATATTCCCCAGTCTCCACCCCTCCACCTTTACCCTGTGTTAAAAGCCTGTCTTCAGGTCTCTTTTGTTTCTTTATTAGGTTTTGTTTTCGTTATTGGCTTGTGGACCACTTAGGTTAGTCAACGTGATTTCATAGTGAATAAGGACAGGATGTTTTACCAAGATCTTGTCCCCAACCCAACTCAATTCCCTTTTCTTGAGGACTTTGCAGAGAGAGCTGGAGATGGGTGCTCACTGTCACCATGATGTCATCTTCATTGTGGCACACACACATGCACACACGCACACACACACACACACACACACACACAATACACAGCTTTAGCTTTAGCTGAAACTTCACATAGGACATAACTAGCTGCAGGCTTTTATCCCAGCCCTGAGGTCAGGTTCACTGCCCAATTTCCCTGACCACATAAATGATTCTAACCACACTGCAGGTTTCTGACAGGAGCTCAGGCCTGTGGGCAACTCTGGGAATGATTCAAGTGGTCTCTCATGTTGACCATACATCATTTTCCCTCAACTCCTTTTGTACAAGACTGAGGTCTCTGGAGGCCTGCGTAGGTTCCTCCTATTTTTGACAGGGCCCTCTGCAGATGACTGGTTTAGGGAGATGAATATTTGTGGGGGAAGACAGTGAGGGTGGGAAGTGAGGAGGGTCTCAAGAACAGCAGCTGGAGGGAGTGACCAAGGGCTGAACAGCATCCAGAGCTCCCAGTAGTATGGCCTACTCAACCCAGGGGCCTCTAATACTGTAGCCTGGGAGGTTTGCCTGGTTTTTATTCTCTCTCTTAACTCACTGTGTGTGTCCCTGGAGCTGGGATTATCAGGATAATAATACCTTCTTTGTCATCTACATTCTGCACTGGCGTCCTGTTCGATCAATAATGAAACAAAATGTACTGCCTAGATGTTGGGCACAGGGGCAACAGTAAACTCCAGAGTAAAGCATCCACACACTACCCTCTGTGGAAGCCACAGACCGTGGAAAATGTACACATGATGCCGACTACTTAATGGGATGCTCCACAGATTCTTCCTACCTGGTGAGGACACAGGGAAGAGACAGCTGTTCTCAAAAGGGCTCCCAAACACACTGCTGGGAGAGATTGCTGGAGAATGAGGTCAGAAGAGAATGGCGAAATCTCTATATCTAGCACAGGGAGTATGGACTTCATGGATGGAGTTCGGTCTCCTTGCTTGCCCTGTGAGGACACAGTATTTGCCCCTCTTTTGTTCTTCTGTACTACCCACCAGGTGAGAGCACCTAGATGCACTACCCACAAAAAAAATAGGCCTGTAGAACGTAGAACCTGGCCATTGTATGATTTTAAAAATTACTTTCTTTATAAATTACCAAGTCCTGAGAGTTATAAGAACTCAAACAAACTAAGATAAGTCCTGGCTCCAAATAAGGTCATGTTGGAGGTTTCTGGTGGACACGAATTTGGGGATCCGGTGGTTTGAATGAGAATGGCTCCCAAGTGATGGGAAATATTATTTTAAATTGTGCTGCTTTTGTTTAGGCTGCATTTGTTTAACTCTGTGAAGCTGTGATTCTTCGCCTGTCTAAAACACCTGATGGTCCTAATAAAGAGCTGAATGGCCAATAGCAAGGCAGGAGTCAGGGAGATGCCAGGTAGCTGCTGAAGGAGACAGATGCCAGAACCTTTCCAGTAAGTCATAGCCTCATGGAAACACATAGATTAATAGAAATAGGTCCATTTAAGATGTAAGAGTTAGTTTATAAGAAGCCTGAGCTAATAAGCCCAGCAATGTTGCAGTTAATATAGTTTCTGTGTGATTATTGGGTTCAGGTGGTCAGGAAACACAAGCATAGAGTCCATTTACATGAGTAGGCCTAGAAAATGTTTAGGCTGAGTCTTATAGTAGGACTTGTCGTGTGCCTGGTTTCATGGTTAAAGGAAAGATGTCTAAGCAAAAGTAGAAAAGCCACAGCATGGCAGGACAACTAAAGAACATGTGGCCAGGGCATGAGTTTGTTAGCTGGAGTAGGCAGAGATGAGACGGAACAGGAGCCAGGGCCACTCGTGGAGGGCTGCACATTCACCAGCGTGGACCCTTTCTACTGGGCACTGAGAGCCAGGGCTGCACAGTCAGCGTGGGGAAATGCCACCTGAGGTCAGTGGCTGAGACTGGAGTGAAAAGTGAGCTACTAGAATCTACTAGAAAGTCAGATTCAGGTCCTTGTGTAACCGGGTAAAAGAAAATAGAAAATTAAGAGATGGTCAAGCATGGCTGGGTGCTCAGCCACCCTATAAGATGTCGTGAGATCAGAGGAAGTCAGGGAAGCCAGGAGGAAAGAGCATGGACGAGAACTATATTCCATCAGGGCAGATGATGGTATTGCTACTTGGGAGGGCAGACTGTGGTGGTCACTGTCTGTGATCTCAGGATGTGGGAGGTTGAGGCAGGCAGATCTTAAGTGTTAGGCCAGCTTGGTCTGTATGACAGGACTCTGTCTCAATACAACTGCTGATATATAACCTGGATGTAGTGGGGAAAATGTGAGAGCAAAGGCTTGCCAGGGCATGAGAGAAGGGGTTGGGGAAATGAGTTTACGTTTGGTGGTGGGGAGCTGGAGCGTTCGGAGTAAATGAGAGCCATGTGCAGTGGGCAGGTGGAGACACGGCCAAGAATTCAGTGCATCCTTAGCTATTCGTGGCTACTCAACATCCCTGGTGCTGACGAAGGAGTCAGTAAGCCTGAAGTCACACAGAGGGAGAAGGGATAGGCCATGAAGACCCCCTCAAGGGATGTGTAGTGAAAGTTACCCCAGGCAAGCAGTTAGAGGAGAGATTGAAAAGATAACCCCAAAGCCAAAATCAGTTCCAAAGGGTGTGAAGGCCACCGCTTTTAGTGGACACCTACACACGACAGGTCGAGCATGCTTAATTTGAAATCTGAAGTCTCAAATATTCCAAGATCTGGAAACTTCTTAGCATCAACATGTCAAAACATGGTATATTTCCTTTACAAATTACTAAAAAATATGATGTAAAATTATCTTCAGAATGTCTACACAGAGTATGTGAAGCTAACAGACAGCCTATGTGGACCTGAATTCTAATCCTTAAACATCTCTTCGGCTATGCAAATATTCCAAAATCTGTAGGATAGTAATCTAAAACACTTCTGACCCTGCCCCTCCCTAACGAGAGCTACTCAGCATGCACACAGAAGTGCCTGGCTCCTAGTTGTTACGTGGATGAATAAACACACTGAGAGACAAGTATCACAAAGATAAGCAGGCATTTCCAGAAGGTACATATTCAGGCTGTAAGAAGGCCAGAGATGGACGAGGAGAACTGAGTGTTCCAGGCCAACCCACACGGGGACAGGAAG
Organism: Alexandromys fortis; assembly: GCF_014885135.2. NCBI lineage: Eukaryota > Metazoa > Chordata > Mammalia > Rodentia > Cricetidae > Alexandromys > Alexandromys fortis. The sequence goes on from NW_026067949.1 coordinate 32,517,062, forward strand.
AACTAGGGCAGCCTCTGTAGTCATGTCCTAAAGGGTGCAGCCTGAGTCACCATCCCTCTAACACAGACCGGAGCCTTCTCCAGTGTGCTGACTGAAGGAGGCCCCTTCCATAAGGCTTCTCAACTGCAGCCTCCCACACCTCCACCTGAAGCCCTAGGGTGGAACCTCTGCCCTTCGCTCAGTCCTCGGGTTCTCGCTAAGCGCTCATAGTTGTATTAGCTTTCTACTGCTGAGCTCAGTTTCCAGGGCCAGGATTGTAGGCACGGCTCAGCTGGACGCTTCCTTTCAGACTTTTTGAAAGCTAAGATCAAGTTCAAGCTTAGGCAGCATCTTCATTTGCTTTCTGTTGCTGTGATAAAGACCATGACCAAAAAGCAACTTGGGGAGGAAATGGTTTATTTCAGCATACAATCATAATCAATTATGAAAGGACATCAGGGATGGAGCTCAATGTACGCGCCTTGGGCTCTACACTGAAGCAGAAGCCGTGGACGGACACTGCTTACTGGCACGGCACTGTGAGAGACCAGGAGCCGCCATCGGTGGAGAGGGGCAGCCTATCTGCAGTGGAGAACACGGTGTGTTGGAGATGCTGGGGCTGTGGATGATCGCCCAATCCAGCAGCGGCTGTGGAGTAGAGCTGGGCTCAGCCTAGGAGACACACAGTGGGTGCTATGGACGGCAGAGCCAGAGAGTGGGTCCCAGGCCCTCCAGAGTCCAGAGGACCATGAGGCAACATCAGGCACTGAACTTTCACACTGTCTAAATTTGAGTTTGGATCTGATTGTGTCTGTGCCTGAGTCTTCCCTACTGGAGTAAGAAAGTATCTAACTTATTTTTTATTTATTGGTGCCCATGCCAGAGGGACTTTGGACTGTCAAAGAGACCCTGGCTATTTTAAAGAGACTCTACTTTTAAAGTAAAGAAAAAATTTAAACACCACTGTGCTTTTTAAATATTTTTTATTTTTGAAATTATAATGTAATTACATCATTTTTCCTTTCCCTTTCCTCCCTCCAACCCATCCCATGTACCCCCCAACTTTTTATGTCCTCTTTTTCTTTAATTGTTCCTACACATACATAAATGTATAAATATAACCTCTCATTCCAAATAATGTTACTTGTCTGTATACGATTTCAGAGCTGAGCACTTGTTATGGAGAGCCCTTCCCTGGGAAAATATTCCTCCTGCTCTTCATATTTCTTTGCTGCCTGTAGTTCTTTATCCAGGGCTAGGTCTCATGAGACTTCCCTCTTCCATGTCAGCATGGCTTCGTCATGAATGTTCAGGACGTGTTAAGCAGCTATATTGATGAGACTTCACGGGTGCGGCTTCTTTAGTATTTCTGGGAGACAGTCTCACGGCAACCTTCCGCTGTCTCCGGTTCTCCCAGTCCTCCTCCACACTGATTCCTGAGCCTGGGGTGCCAAAACTGTGTCGAAGAAGAAGCATCTCTGCCTTCGGATCGGTTGGAGTTTTTTTGTAACGGTCTCTCTTTGCTGCAAAGAGCGATTTCTTTGATGAGGGTTGAGAACTACACTTACCTATGGATGTAAGAACAGGTACTTAGGATGCAATTAGGGTTGATGCTAGCCGTTGCAGTTTCTGCTCCAAGATCCATGACTTCTCTAGTCCCAAGCAGTTGGCTAGATTTCCAGCACCCGGCACGATCTCTGTCTTGTTGAGCAGACCTCCGACTAGAGGGCTGCATCCTGTCATCTACTCCACCGCGAGGGTCATCATGCCATGCTGGTGATTGTTGTGACTCCCAGGTGTCATAGCAGGGGAGAACTCCTGGTTGCTTCCCTCCCCTGGAAGCTCGCATTGCATCTTCTGGTGCTACGAATGCTAGGCCTCAGGGAAGAGACTTCCAGGTCAGATTCAGCTTGGGTGCTCTGCATCCTGTGTCTGAAGCATGTGGTGTCTTCAGCAAAGACCACTGTGCTTTTAAAGAATTACAAACTGTGGGGATTTTAAAGTTATATATATATATTAATATTTATTTATTTATTATGTATACAACGTTGTCTGTGTGTATGCCTGGAGGCCAGAAGTGGGCACCAGACCTCATTACAGATGGTTGTGAGCCACCATGTGGTTGCTGGGAATTGAACTCAGGACCTTTGGAAGAGCAGGCAATGCTCTTAACCACTGAGCCATCTCTCCAGCCCCTTAAAGTTATATTTTATATGTGATATTCACCTGAGATCTTGGAGATGACGTGTTTCTGTGTCAAGTTAACAAGGAGGCCGTTGTACTAGTTAGCTTGTGGTCACAAGACAGGGTCTTTGGGAAGAGGAAACTTCAACTGAGAAAATGCCCTTCATCAGGTCAGCCTGGAGACAAGTCTGTGGGGCATTTTCCTGATTAACGATCGATGTGGGAGGGCCCAGCGCACCGAGGCAATGCCACCCGGGGCAGGTGGTCCTGGGTTGTATAAAAACAGCTGACAGTTGGAATAAGAATAAGCTCCATAGGCTCATATATTTGAATGTTTGATTCCCTAGTTGGTAGAACAGTTTTGGTGGGAATTAGGAAGTGTGGCCTTGTTGAAGGAGGTGTGTCACTGAAAGAAGGCTTTCAAAACCCTATGCCAGGCCCAGTTTCTCTCTCTGTGTCTCTATCTTACGGATAAAGTGTGAACTCTCAGCTACTGCTGAGCACCGTGTCTGCCTGCCTGTTTGCCACCGTGCTTCTGAATGCGACCATCATGAATTAACCCTCTGAAATGGTAGGCTTCTGTAAGTTTCCTCGGGTATGGTTTCTCACCACAGCAACAGAACAATGACTAAGACAATTGTGTCGTGGTCTCTATCACAGCAATAGAATCAAGATTGGGACAGGGGGGATTCACTTCTACAAAGTGGCTGTTGGAAAGACTCAGTTCCTCATTGAGGGCTGTGGTGCTGGCTGAGCGATTGGCCACAAGCCACCTTCAGTTCCTTGACATGTGGTCCATTTCAACATGGCAGTAATGAGAGAGAGAGTCTACTAACGGGACTGGGATAATGGTCTTCTGTCCCTTAATCATTGAAGTGACAGTCTGCCATCACCGGTGTATTCGAGTCGTAGACAAGTCCAGCCCATATTCAGTGAAGCGGCCTCATATAAAAGTATGCGTGTCCAGCGGTGGTAGTCACGCTCTGGTCACACAACAGCAACACACTTCAGATCTCAGAGTCCTTCATCTGCTCGCTCCCCTCTGCAGATATTTCCTGAAACGGGATAATGTTTCTTCTCTCAGTTCCTTCTTGGCTCCTAATACATAGGTTGATTTTATCGTCTGGTCTCCCTCTGTGCTAGACCACTGTTTATCTTCTTGCCTGAGTTAAAACACAGAAGAATAATTCTGGAATTAGCCAAAGCAATTAAGAAATATTTAAATTTTAGTTGTTATTATTATCATGTGTGTGTGATGTGCGTGGGCACTCACATGCCTACAGCATGCAGGTGAAAGTCAGCGAACGACTTTATGGATGTCCCAGGGATTAAACTTGGCTCCCAAAGCTTACCAACAAGTGCTTTTACTCACTTTTCTTCCTACCTCTATCCCAGTAGAAAAACACAGAAACAGCAAAGCCAGAATCCACTCTGAAGAGTGGAAGAGAGGGAAGGCTGAGCAGGCAGAGAGAAATCCTCCGTGTTGGTGGTGGAGGCAGAGTGTGGAAAACGGATTCAAAGCCAATCATCTTTGTCCTTACCGTATTCCAGGAGACTCAGGACAGGGGTGCTGCATCCCACCGTGCACAGGCTTCCGAGCAGAGTGCAGCTGTCTTACCAGAACTGAGGACTGGGAGTGGTGGGGCGCCTTTTTCCCCATCTACCTCACCCAGGTCTTTCTTCTGAAGCAGTGAGTTAGGTTTGAGCACACCAATCCCAGCCAGTTTCAGGCTTATTTTACAGGTCACTCCCGCTGCCAACGATCAACCTACAAAGTGCTCCCTGGACAACGCCAAAAGCACCTGCACCAGCTCCTGGGACTCCACCATGGGTACCAACTCTTCTAGATCAAGGATACCTGCCAACTCTTCTGGATCAAGGACACCTGGCAACTAAAACCTGGTTTCATCTGCTATTGTGTCCCATCCCATGGCTAGCCCTATTTCATAGAGCCAATAATAACAATATTTTTTTCTCCTAGCCACCTGCCTTTGCATCTCCCTCAAGGTCTTGACCCCTCCCTGAGGGAGGGACAGGACCACTCCCATAGGGTATTTAAGTGGGTGCCCAGAGGAGGAACACATGGTCTCGGATTTTCTATGTGCTCCCCGGTTTTCTGTCTCCCCTGCCATACTCTCGGCCACCCGAGAGTGCTGCATTTATTAAAATGGGCATTTTAATTTGGTTTAATTTGGCTTGATTGGATTTCTGTGTGGAGGCGGAGAGGAGTTTTCTTAACAATTGGTCATCAAAAGAACAAATAATTCAATTTAAAAAAATGGAGTACAGACCTAAACAGAGAACTCTCAACAGAGGAATCTAAAATGGCTGAAAGACACTTAAGGAAATGCTCAGCATCCTTAGTCATCAGAGAAATGCAAATCAAAACAACTCTGAGATTCCATCTTACACTTGTAAGAATGGCCAAGATCAAAAACACTGATGACAGCTTATGCTGGAGAGAATGTGGGGAACACTCCTGCATTGCTGGTGGGAGTGCAAGTTGGTACAACCCCTTTGGATGTCAGTCTGGTGATTTCTTAGAAAATTAGGAAACAACCTTCCTCAAGACCCAGTAATACCATTTTTGGGTATATATGTAAAGGGTGCTCAACCATGCCACAAGGACATGTGCTCAACTATGTTCATGGCAACATTGTTTGTCATAACCAGAACCTGGAAATAACAAAAATGCCCCTTGATTGAAGAATGGATAAGAAAAATGTGGTATATTACACAATGGAGTATTACACAGCATTAAAAATAATGACATCTTGAAATTTGCAGGCAAATGGATAGAGCTAGAAAACATCATTTTGAGTGAGGTAACCCAGACCCAGAAAGACAAATATCATATGTACTCACTCATAAGTGGTTTTTAAGCATAAAGCAAACTAGCCACAAATCACAATCCCAAAGAACCTAGACAACCTAGACGACCCTAAGAGAGACATACATGGATCTAATCTACATGGGAAGTAGAAAAAGACAAGATCTCCTGAATAAATTCAGAGCATGGGGACCATGAAAGAGGGTTGAAGGGGAGGGGAGAAGCAGGGAGGAGAGCAGAGAAAAATGTAGAGCTAAATAAAAAACAAATATATATACATATATATAATTAAAGATATGAATAATGGTGAAAAGCAGATAAAAGAGATTTGTTCATTGTGGCCACATTGGGAAGAGAAACGAAGAGTTTCAGTAACTCCCAAGTCCATCTTGAGGTCCTGACGTGAGGGTTCGGTTTGATAGAGGGCATCATGTCAGCATGACTAAGCACTCCTGGTCATGATGTGGTTAGTCCCACGCATCATTGATCCTGTAAGGTGGTTTAAGTCAACAGAACTGTGAAAACTCTTCTAGCAGACAAATCTTCCTGAGAGACAATCTGGCTGGCGGCAGGGCCGCTGTCTTTTCTTCCCACTCCCCCAAGGAGACTCTCAAGGAATTAAATTCAAATTCCTTGAGGTCCTCTTCCTAGGTTTTAACAGACAAATGATAGAGGCACAGTGTCCCTGTTTAGAATATCTTCATCCCTGCCAGGAGGGTTATCCAACTACCAGCCTGATCACATTTCCCTACTCTTCCCCTTTCTCTGTAAATTCCTCCACGGGCCCTCAAGACTTCAAAGCGCACTTTCTACATCCCTACCCACTCTCGGTGCCACCGTCTGAAGCTGGTGACTCACTGTCCCTCCGAGCACTCTCTGCTACCCACTTCTGTCATTCCTCTGCCTCGGAGCCTTCCACTTCCTCCTGCTTGCCTCTCCCGCCCTTGCCTGCTAAATTCCAAGTCCACGAGGTAAGCCACGCCCCCAGACACGCCTCCAAACGAGGGCGGCTGAACGTGGTTTCTCCCTTGCCTCATTCCTGCGTCATTATTGCTCAGTCTCTTCTGTGCAACATTTTTCTTGCACTTGACTATCCATGGGCCATCCATTTGCTGAAAAACATGACCTTTGAGCGCAGAGGTGTCTTGCTCAGCTTTGAATTTCCAGTGTCCAGCAAAGAGCCTTGAAGCTGTACGTGTTCAACAGTCAATACGCAGTTGTCGATTTGAAAGGAACTTTTTGGGGCTGATGTTGCTCATGCCCTAATTTATCATTTTATAGACTTTATGTTTGCCTTTAAGCTTCTCCTTTATTTTATCAAGATGATATACCATGTTAGATATTTTACTGCTTTTCCTTTTTTTAACTTTCAACTGACATACAAAAATCAAAATGATGGATATGAATGGGCTATTAAGAGATGTTCAGTACATGTGTACATTGTACCACGGTTTCACGGAGTTAAACATGTCTATCCCTGAACGACTTTATCATTTCTTCGTGTGAAGTGATCCCAAACCCTGTTTGTGCTCTGTGAATTGTCCATGTTTGATCTCCATGCTATGCAGTAACACCCCAGAGCTTCCCACTTCTAACAGTAACCTATTATTAGTTATTGATTAACTCTCCCATTCCCCCCCCACACACCCTTCCCCACCGTCACGTTACACCTTTTTCTAGACTAAGAAGAAATGGTATGAGACGCAGTCCTCTGTAGAGAGAAGGCCAGGGGGACGCACGGGAGAGGTTCTTCACGGAAGCAGTCAGGATCAAGTACATTCCACCTCAGACTTTCAGAATTTCCTCAGACTTTGAGCATGCAGTCTCTGGGTGTTACCTACTGAGCAACACCTTCAACCAGCCTGACCTCATGCTTCTCAACCATGTCACCCATTGTCATGAGGGAGAGTGTGGCACAGGGCATCTCAGACAGGAAAGACTGTTACGTAATTCAAGTTGAAAATATACTCAACACCTGCTAGGAGCCAGGTTCTCTGCTAGAGGCTGGGAATAGAGAGATGACCAAGACAGACACGGGGTAGAGACCTCCGAAAGAATTCCAGGAAGAGCAGCTGCCGATGCTGGGAGAACACGAACAGTACCGGGTCCCCGATAAACATCTTAAACTCATTAGCTCGTTTAATCCCCACAGTAATTTCTGTCATTGCCCTTATTGGACAGATGGAAAAACAGACGCCCAAAGAGCTTATTGTCTTCCCCAGGATTAGCAAGCAGTAGAACTAGGGTTTAAACCTAGGGTTTGTGACTTGAGTCAACTCTTAGGTACAAGGATTCTGCTTCCCCAGCAGACTTCTCTGATCAACATCTGGTCTTCTTCCAAAGGAGGCTGTAGGTGAAGGTGCATATGACATAGGCAATTCGGCCCTCCTCTGCCGCTGGAGATTGCAGACGTGATGGCGCAATCGCCCCTGCGTTTCCTCTACCTTCCTCCACCCGCGATACTCACTGGCCTAAAGAACCCACAGGCGGAAGCTGTGTCCGATTGCACGTGTGCAGGGAGTGATCTACCCTGCATTCCCTCAGCCTTCCAAAAGAGCCTGCAGGCAGAGGCTGGGTCAGCTCGCTCCTGGGTCTTACAGGCATCCTCCATACCTTCCTCTGCCTGATACTCTGATTGTACGCCTCATCCTCGCTGCGAGCTTTCACAAGCATCTTTAATGCTGCTATAGAAGAAGCAAAGCGCAAGCAACTACGCCTGCCTTGAGCCCATGGGATGCTCAGCAGGGCGCATGGACTTAGAACAATAGAGGCTTGTGATGTGAAACAGAATTAGAGAAGACCTCATCCTGCTTTTGTTTAGTCCCAAAGAGATGCTTGTTGGGTGTGGAGCTTCTGGGACGCTAAGATAACCCCTCTGAGGACCCACATTTTCATTCCTTTTCAAAATTCAGCTTCCTGGAAGATTTCCTCTACAGAACAGGGCTATTATTCTTTTAAAGCGGGTGTGTGTGTAGACAAACACAGGACAGACAAAACACGCACAAAAAGAGGAGACACAGACACGCGGCTCCCACGTGGGTGCACTTTAATGGGGGGAAGGGGGACACGATAAGGGACAGGTGTGCAAGACACACAAGGGTAAGGGGTAAGAGAGCGAGACCTCGTGGAAGCTCGCTTTTTAATGAGAAGCGCAAGGGTATCTGGGAGAAATGTCCTGCACCTGTGCGCGCCCGAGCGCGCAGGTGTCCGTAATCCAGGAGGAATCTGGGAGCTGTAGTTTCCAAAAGGAACAACAAGGGCCTCTTGCTGATAGAAGTCCGATTTCTCAATGGAGTCCTTGCGTATTGCTGATAAAATGGGAACTGATATAGACACTGGGGAAAGGGCTTGTGGCTCCTCACGAAGTTAAAACAGATCTGGGTGTGGTGGCTTGTGCTTTTAATCCCATCACTCAGGGTGGGTGACAGGGTGGCTGAGTCAGAGCTCTGTGAGTTCAAGGCCAGCCTGGTCTGCATAGTGAGGTCCGGGCCAGCAAGTGAGACAGACCCTGTCTCAAAATAAAATAGAAAAATAAAAATAAATAAAAAAGTTGAACATGGAGCCAGGTGTGGTGGTGCATGCATGTAATACCAGCTCTTAGAAGGTTGAGGCAGAGGGATTGCAAGACTGATTCCAGACCTTCCCTCTAAAAAAATTATCACATGAATTTATCCATTATTTATTGTGTGTATACAGTGTGTGAGCATGCTCCAGGGCCATGGTGTGGACATCAGAGGCCAGCTTGCAGAAGGTAGTTCTCGCCTTCTGTTCTGGGGTTCCAGGGAGTGAACCCACAATTCGTCAGATTTGGTGATAGGGACTTCCACCCGCTGAGCCCTCTCGCTGCTGCCCTGATGACGAAAACTTTACATTTCATGAAAATAGAATCTGAGTGTCAAGCTCCGGCAGCTTGCCCAGGGCCACTCAGCCAAGTGAGTGCAGACTTCGAACAAGAGCGGAGGGTGGGTCCTCCTGGGACAGGCTGAGAGCACCACCCTCCAGAGTCAGGTGACATAGGGACTCCTGACCATCTTTGCCTGCTTCATCCCCTTCCCCTCTTTTTACTGCTGGCGATTCGAACCCTTTCTCATTTTGCTTCATTCTTTTGCGATGGGACCCTGTTTTGCAATCCAGCCTGGCCTAGAAGTCTTTATCTGCCTGCCTCACCCCAAGTCCTGAGGATGTGGATGAGCACCTCTGCTGCTTCCTACCTGAATTTTCTTGTGGTCAAAGAAGTCAAGATCTTCATGGCAAAAGCCAGGAAAGCAAACCGCCCCAGAGCGGGCTCCAGTGGGCTCCAGTGGGCTCCAGTGGGCTCCAGTGGGAAAAGCACCCTCTCCAGTGTGGGTGGGAGTTTTTCTGTCTCCCTCTCTTCTCTTGGCTTATAAATTCTGGGGATTTCATCCTCAGTAGAATCCCCGCCCTGGGTTGGCTCCTCACATTAGAGTGTTGTTTTCCCACGTATATCTCTCCTAAAGTTGCCGTTTGTTGCCATTGGATGGTTCTGGCTGCCATCCACCGGAGGCTTTGCCCATCTAACTTGAACAGTACCTCCATTAAAGAAGCAGCATGTCCCAGCAAGCTCCAGAGGCATGTCGTGACCAACACCTCTGGGAGGACACTCCCTGGGAAACCGGCCTTCTCTCCAACTGCAGGAATCGCTACTCCCGTCAAACCTTCCTTCATCTGCTCTACCCATGTTGCTGGACAGAGCTCAGCCTAAGAAAGCAGAGGTGCTGAACTCTAGGAAAGCCGCCTACAGTGAGGCCTGCCTTCGGCAGCTCAAGCAGAAGGTTCCCTTCAGCAGAACTGTCTTGCTTAACTGTAGGAAAAGGAACCTTCGCACACACGGATCTACAGGAGTGTGAGGGAGACAAGAGAGAGTAAGGAGCAGGGGTGAACATGATGATCAAAATGCATTGAGTGTACACTTGAAAGTGCCTTAATAAAGCTCATCATTATACATAATTAGAATATACTAATGTTAACTTCAAAAATTAAAACAAACCCTTAAAATTGCCTTAAAGGAAGACAAATTTAGAAAGAGAAACACCATTCTTACCTATTTTCTTTGAGACCCATTACTTTGCGCAATGACTATATGCTAACAAAATGTTTTATCCACTTGATAAAATAATAATCCCTTCTTGGTCCGCCTGCTCCAGGATAGAAACTGGGCTTCTTGCCATCCCAGAGACTGTGAGACCTCAGAGCATCCTGCCCCATGTCTGTTTGCCCAGCTGGAGCTGGGAATTACGTTCTTCTCCACCTGAGGCAGCACCACAGAGGAGAAACCTGAGAGCTGTCTTTTCTCCTCACATCTGCAGCAATGATCAGGCCGCGGGACCTTGAAGCTAAAATCCAGACTTTCTTTCCTGCCTCCTCCCACCAAAGAACACCGTGAAGCAGCAGGTTTTCCATGGGGAAACAGACAGACGCTCCGAAGAAATCTACCGGCGCAATTTTCTTCATTTGCCAAAGCCTCAATTAACCTAATTAAGGCTCACCATCCACCTACAGATGAAAACCCAGCTCACTGTCCAACTGTAACCTAGAACAATAAAAACTTCTATGAGAATGCAAGGAGCCCTGTGTAGGGGTTATCAGCTTTTACACTGGATTAGGCCACCGGGAGGAAAACAGGACTTCTACAAGAGATACAGGGAGAGGGTGGGATAAGTCCCAGCAGGCAGGGCTGGGTTCCAGCCCCTCTCCCTCACTGTCTTGCTCCTTCACGGAGTCCTAGCTTCCCCATTTCTTTCCTTTGTCCCCTGAATACTTAGTATTCTCCGTGAGAACATTTCTCTTATTCTTTCCTGTACGGTGAAGACAGCTTGCATACTGAAGTCAGAAAGTCTCAGGTTTTAATGAAAGAAATTTCTTGGGCTTTTGGAACAAATTATTTTGCTTTCCCCCAAACTTTGATATCTGCTTTGGTGGCCCGAGGGCTGCTCTGAAGTTCTATGATAATGACAATGGAAGTTTTGAGAGCTGTGATGTACTCTGACATGACGCTGGCTGTTTGAGGACAGTACTTTGGTTTTTAGGGGGGTTTGTGTGAGTCTTTGACAGAGAGTGGCTAGGGAAGGTAATGGAGATGAGGCTGCCCTTGTACATGTCGCACCAGACACCCTTCCAGAAGCCCTCACGGTGTGGTCCTCCCATTGCACCCCGTTGTACAATGTGGAAAATAAAATATTCATTGCCAGCACTTGGTGGACGCGGTCTTTCCTTTCTTACTTTCCATCAGTTAACTAGGGGTGGGTTAGTGACAGGCATTTGAGCATTTGGCTAAAGAAAAAGGGAGCTGGGGTACATTGAGATTGGACTGGGTGTCAAGAAATGCCTGTGTTCCAAGTCACTTCCATGTCTGGCTAGGTTAGCACTAGGCTTCCATGAAAGTGCCTAACCCTACTCACCCAATCAATTGGCGTCGGAGCATGAAGGTGCAGGAGAGAGGGCAGGACCAAATCTGAATATGGACATGGTCCGGGAGAAACGAGATTTGAATATGCAGTGCCGAGAGCTGATCTTAGAGAGCTCTGTTCATCACTCATGTTCCGTACAGGATAATGAGTAGAAAAAACTATTGTTTAAAAGTTAGTAATTTTTTATACTAATATTTTTGTCTTTATTTTGTTTTGTTAGTTTTCTCTTTGTTTTTTTTTTCATTTTTTCTTTTTTTAAAATAGGGTCTTGCTACATAGCTCTGACTGGCCTAAAACTTATTTTGTAGACCAACCTGGCTTTGAACCCAGAGCTCCTCCTACCTCTGCCTTGCAAATCCTTGGTATTTAGTGACAGTGACCACTTCTTACTTGCCAGAATTTTTGCATTTGAACATTATTATAACTTTCCTTACTCCAGGCAGTCATTGTGCATGCTCCACAGAGCTTCATTCTGGAGGCTAAAGTTGAGCTCGATTTCACTTGGTTTTGATTTTGAGATGCATAGGGAAGCTTTGCCCGGTGTGCACTTGTACCTGCCATGTTCATTGCCCAGTGTGAGTCCAGGCTCTTGGCAGGCTGTTCCAGGAAGACCCAGGGGATTCTTGGGAAAGGGTTCTCCAAGTTGGATAAGAACAATACAGAAGTGTTTTACACTTAAGGGAGACACGATCTCACCTAGTTCTGTGGCTGTAACACAGCCTGTTTGGGATCTACATATAAAATTAGAGCCAAAAAGGAACAATAATCTAACACCACTAGTTCAGCTAATGAGTTATGAGTTGTCTTTGTCAGTTTTCAATTGCTACAACAGAACACCTAAGGTTGGGTAATTTTTTTTTTTTTAAAAGAATAGAAGCTTATTTGGCTCATGGCTTTGAAAGTGGGTAAGTCAAAGTTTGGGCAGCTCCATCTGGTGAGAGCCTTTGTGCAAACCTCATGGTTGAAAGGGGAGATGCAAGCAAGGGCGTGCCAAAGAGCCAAGCCTTAGGGGTGGACTTGCTTTATAACAACAGTATTCATAGTAACTCAGCCAGGGAGAGCCACAACTTACAACCTGGAGAAGAGCACCAATTCTTTCATGTGGGCCCCACCCCATGACCAAACATCTCCCACTGACGCCAGCTCCCAACACTACCGCGTTGAAGGATGAAGCTTCATCATGAATTTTGGTGGGAACAAGCTAGAAACACACTATAACAAGAACACTCACCCAATTAAAGAACAAAGAGATGGGCCAAACAGTGTAGCACAAGCCTGTGAACTCAGCACTCAGAAGGATTAAGAGTTTGAGACCAGTTTGGGCAATATGTCAAGACCCCATCTCAAAATAATAATTGAATAAGGAACTCATGTGGAACACGGGGGGAGTCACGCAACGCCTCTTGTGTATATTCCCCGAGGCTGCACATATATCCCTACACAGACACACGCGTAACTGTGCGCTGGCTGGTTCAGCCTAGAAGGGTGTGATCTCAAAGTTCTGGAGGCCAGAGGTCCAGAGTCAAGGCGTCAGCAACAGTGCTCCCAGGCATCCTTGGACAAAAGCCGTTCTTGCCTCTTCACCTTCTCATGCTTGAGCAGATGCTTCTGGTCTGACGTCCATGTCCTTTCAAACGTGTCTTCACACAGCCCTCTCCTCTGTATGTGGGGGACACGTTCCCTGTGTCTGTCTCCCCCTGGACAGCACAGACTAAGCACTTCCTGTCCTAAGCCTTATGTCTATCACATCTGCCGAGGCTTTTCTTCTTTCCTAATATGGTAATGTGCACAGATTCTGTGATTTTTATGGGGCCATTTCTTGGCCTCCTACACTGTTCTTAGAATCTAATGACAGTAAAACTGAAAGGGGAGGGGTGGTATGCGCTCAGCTGTGCCCTGTGCTTCAGCAACACAGGGCGGCAGTGATATTCCTGACAGCAGACCCTGGTGACGTTGTACCTGAGCTGACTTAACTATCCAGATGCAAGAGAGGGCCTGGAAAGATGGCTCAGTGGTTGAGAGTTCACAAGGACCCACGTTCGGAGCTCCAGATCTGCCATCTCTGGTCCAGCCCCCACTCCAGCTCTCAGAGTATCTACAATCATGTTCACATATCTCTCTACACGGACACACACATATGCCTATAATGGAAAATAGGAAACGTTTCTTTTTAAGATGCCAGAGAAAATCCTCTGAGCATCCATAAAAACTTAAGATGGAGAGTATAGGGTGTTTACAGGTCCTGACATTTGGAAGGGGTAGGAAGAGATTCCCAGAATCCCCTGGTTGTGGCTCTGTGGTTCAGCCTAATGGAGGAGCTTCAGCTCCCAGCTGCTCAGAGTACACTGTGCTCTGCCTCCTGGGGAGCAGCCAGAGTAGCGTCTGCCAAGGCTACACAGCCCAACCCCAGGCAGTCTGATCGATCAGGCTGGATAAGAAAGGCATGTTCCATCCCCACACCAGTCTCAAAGTCAGCCCTGCAGAATCTCAAACTAACCTGGGCTCTCTACATATAGGGTTGAAATGGGGGAGAGGGGAAAAAAAAAAAGCCCAAAGCTGCTTGCCACAGGCCTGAGCGAGAACACCAGCAATCCCAGGGTTAGCGACTATGTAGTAGGTGGACACTGAGGTGTGAGCCAGCGGGCCGCTGTGCCACTGTCCTGCGGGAATCACAGGTGTGGGATACAGGCAGCGCAGGACAGGTTGGGGCATCAGTAACGAGTCCGAGTGTCTGCTGTCAGCCCCGCTGGTCTCTAAGCAGAACCTGAGTTTTGGTTTTGGCCTGAACTGGGGGCGAGGCAGGAAGTACAAGTACAAATGATGACGTTGCCTTTGTTCTGCCTGGTTGGCCTTGCTAATCTGCTCCTGGATGGGATCCTTTTGCACCTCTCATCCAGCACTGAGGTGATCCCTACCACCCTGCACACTGTCTGGCTTAGAGCCAGGCACTGTGGAGGACTGGGCACAGCTGTGCCTTTGCAGCTGTGGGTCTGGCTTTGAAGGAGGCAGGACTCTGGGAGAGTAGCTGCCGTGTTGTGATGGGGAGCACTACTATGTAGGGAGGAGGGGGCTGGCCGTGTTGTGATGGGGAGCACTACTATGTAGGGAGGAGGGGGCTGGCCGTGTTGTGATGGGGAGCACTACATAGGGAGGAGGGGGCTGGCCTGTAGACCCCAGGCGCTTTTTCCTTGCTCGGAGCCTATTTAGCTCTTTAATTCCCGCACCAAACTGCCCCCCTCACATTTTTAAATGTGGAAGGGGGGTATTTGTTTTGGGCTCCAGCTTCCTGCTGTTGCAGTTTCTGTCAGACCAGTTTGTTTAAAAAGCACTTTAAATAAATACCAGCGAACAGGAAGAAAGTAAAATAATATTTTTTTTTATTGCTTGAATTTTACTTCCTACTTGAGGGAGGAGGGTTTAAACAAAGTGCCCCTCTGGATATAGAATGTTGAGGGTCGGGGGGGCTGTGAGATGGCTTGGTGGATGAGGGTACCTGATGCCAACCCTGAGTTCAACCCCCAGGACCCATACGGTAGGAGGACAGGACCTGCTCCTGGGAGTTCTCTGACCTACACACACACACACACACACACGCACACACACACCTTTGCACACACACAAACACACGTGAGCACAAACACTAAAGAAACAAGTAATACATCAATGTAAAAACAAACAAAAAAAGTACGTGGAGAAGAATGTCTGTTGGTTGAGAGGGGGTTAAAAAGAGAGGAACCGTGCTAGAAATGACCTCATCCACTATCTGCCCCGCGTGTAAACATGTCAAGGCTTACTCAGGAGCCAGTGACTGTGGGTGGATTTTTATAGCATATTCTTAATATCGCTTATCAATGTCGCCTGACTTAACCTCATAGCTTCCACAAGACAGTTTCCACATAAACAGACATGTGGCTGGCAGGGGCAATATGGTCACTGGTAACCTCCCTACCACCAGAGACAGAGAACTGTTTTCTAATCAAAGGGCCACCATGTCATGGTTCCAGAGAGCTTAAAGTGCAAAGGAAAAAATGGGAAATTAATCTACTTTGGCCATAGGTGTGAGGCTGGACAGTCTTTATTTTTTTAATTTATTTATTTTTATTTTATATGTGCACTGATGTTTTCCCATGGGTATCGGATCCCCTGGAACTGGAATTACAGACAGACAGGTCTTCTGAGAGAGCAGTCAATTCTCTCAACCACTAAGCCATCTCTCCATCCCCTGGACAGCCTTTATTAAGAAGTACCTTGACATATTTACTTCCTTCTATGTTTCCTTGTGCCCAGAGGAAAGGAAGTCCCCTCCCTGGGCAACTCTGCTCCATGAGAAAGTAGGGTTACAGTGTCCTGCTCTGTCCCAACAGATCCACCGTCCACCCTGCTTTGGTAGGTTGCTCCCTATGAACTCTGTCAACCAGCGTCCCTGGTGTCCTGTGTTCAGGTTGCATTAGGAAAACGGAGGGGACAGTAGTTAGGAAGTGGGGGGGGGGGAGGGACAGGTCAGGTGTTCAGTTCTTTGTCTTCCCTCCAGCTGAACAGCAGGCAGGCTGTGATCTCTGTCCGGCTTCTCAGAGGCTTCCTCTGAGCTCCTGTGACCCTCCTCTTCCCACTTCAGAACTATAGTGACATCCTAACGCAGACGTGCTTCAGGATAGCTCACTGGTTTCCTTCAACTCCACCCACACCTTTCTAAACAGCCGTTCACAGAAGCTTCCTCTTGGCCCTTGGAAGGTTTGACATCTCTCGCCAGGGGCTCCGGGAATGCTTTGCGAGTGCCTGTCTCAGGGCAGAGGAGCTGGAAGCCGTACTCCCACCGTGTGAGCAGAGCAGCCTGGCCTGCTCTTCCTGGATGTCGGCCCCTGCACCTGCGAGTGTGCGCAGCAAGTTTAACTAGATCATCTCTATTTGTAGCATCTCCACCTCTTAGGATTTTAAATATTTATTCAAGAAAGAGTAACCTGACGTCATTCCTAAGCCTGTCGAATCACCTGCTGCCAAGAAGGGGAAAGCCGGTGGTAGTCGCCTAATAAACGCAGATCTGGCGATCACAGAAATGTTCCCAGTCACTGAAGAGAGCAGGGATTTGGGACCATGCCCAGGAGCGGCTGAGACCATGACGGAGGAAACCGGAAGTCAATTTGGCTTCTTTGCCAATGGCACGGGGATACCGTCCACACCCATCTGCACCTTGGTGTCTCCTCCTAGAAGGGTCCCTGTGAAATACCCAAAACGTCCCTGCTGGCTGAGAAAACTTTTCTGCGCTGGAATGATGATAATGAGACTCGGGCCACTGCGGGGGAAACAGCAGAATCAAATGCTTTGCGGGAAGGCAAGAGGGTATTCAGTGCCAGGCTTCAGAAGCCGCCTCATCAGCTGGTCCCGACCTGAGAGGCAGCAAACAAAGGAAAAACTTAAAGCAAGAGGACACAGATCCGTGGTGTTGTGTGCTCAAGACACCCTCTACTTATATACGGCAGTCACTGTTTAGTGTAACACGGATGGTTTATATACTCTGGACTAAACGTACCGTCTTTCCATCCAGAAACTAATTTCCCCCATGTTAACAATTATATTAGCTAGTCTTCAGCTAGGTTGCCGTATCTCTGGAAACTTCTAAAAAAAATACTTGCTTTCAATATCCATCCCAGGGGGCTGGAGAGATGGCTCAGAGGTTAAGAGCATTGCTTGCTCTTCCAAAGGTCCTGAGTTCAGTTCCCAGCAACCATATAGTGGCTCGCAACCATATAGTGGCTCGCAACCATCTGTAATGGGGTCTGGTGCCCTCTTCTGGCCTGCAGGCATCCATGGAAGGAATGCTGTATACATAATAAATAAATAAATATTAAAAAAATCCATCCCAGCTATCCCTCCTCAGCAGTGCCCATCATATATGTGTGTGTGTGTGTGTGTGTGTGTGTGTGTGTGTGTGTGTGTGGAAGAGGCTCCTCTGTATGCTGTGAATGTTTTATTACCATTGGTTAATAAAGAAACCGATTTGGCCAATAGCCAAATAGAATAGAGCCAGGCAGGAAATCCAAGCAGAGCCACAGGGAGAAGGAAGGCAGAGTCAGGGAGATGTCATGTAGCCACCAAAGGAGTAAGATGCTCGAACATTACCTGTGGGCCACAACCACATGGAAATACACAGACTAATAAAAACGGGTTAATTTAATTGTAAGAGCTAGTCAGTAATATGCCTGAGCCATTGGCCAAGCAATTATAATTAATATTAAGCCTCTGGGTATTTATTTGGGAACTGGCGGGTGGGAAGAAACCTCCATTTACATTAGTGTTTTACTCTTGTTTTTAATTGTATACAATTACAACCTTCCTTCTCGCTCCTCCCTCCAAACGCTCCCGTATGCCTTCCTCAGCTCTCTTTCAAATTCCTGGCCTCTTCTTTCATTGGCTGTTATCACATGTATATGTATATACATGTATTCCTAATTATAACCTGCTCAGTCCATATAATTTTACTTGTATATATGTGTTCAGGGATGTCTGTTTGGCCCCGGACAACGCATTGCTGTGTTCTTGCCTGGGGAAGGCCGCCTCTGCTGATCCCAGCTCCCTCAAGTGTCTGCAGTTCTTTGACGAGGATGGAGGCCTTGGGGGTGTTTCCCCATCCACTTTGGCATGTCCACTGGTGTCTTTGTTCAGCTCACATTTGGGCAGTCACGTGCTGAGACTTTCTGGGTGTGACTTCTGACATTACCAGGAGACACGATCTCAAAGCAAACTCCCTGATCCTCTGGCTCTTACAATCTTTCCACCCCCTTTTCTGAAAGGTTCCCTGAGTCTTCATTTGGGGACTGTTTTTGTAGATATATGCATTGGGTCTGGGCTCCACAACTCTGCATGTTGTGGTTTTCTGTAGTGGTCTCTGCCTGTTGCAAAGAGAAGTTTCCTTCATGGGCAGTGAGGACCACACTTATCTGTGGGTGTAAGGGGGTGTAAGGACGAGCGTTAACAGATTGTTGTTAGTGGTTATGTTCATTAGGTAAGTTAGTTGCTGTCCTTTCTCCTCCCATAACCACGACTTCACTAGCAGCGAGTGTTAGCCTGGTTCCCAGGACCAGAAAGGGGTTCCCTTTTATTGATCAATCTTAAGTCAAACTAGAGAGCTGTTGGTTATCAGCAAAGTATGTGGCTACGACTTCTCCATCATTGTGAGTGGCCATCATCTCAAAGCCACCCTGGGGATCCATGTATCCCACCATGAGCAATCCCTTGGAGGTTATACAAAGCACAGTCCTGCCGGTTGCTGCTCCCTCCCTGGTACTGCATCGTCCCGTCCTGACCAGCCTTGGTCCACCACCTTATCTTCACGGAGGATGAGCTAACGCCACTCTAGCATGTCTGGCAAAGGTTTTTCAAGAAACCGGTGGTTAGCCTGAGGGAATTGCCACACATGCCTAGAAAATTACAGAGCTAAGGTTCTCAGCTTTGCGAACGCCGGCCTGGAATTATCAAAGACCACTAAACTTCCTTCATGCCTGACTTCAAGCCTTTGGGCATATCTTCTCTTCAAAGGGTTCAGACCCACGTTTGAGGCAGTTGCCTTTTCACGCAGTATTGTGCCCTCTTTTTGAAGCCTTGTCTCAATTTCCAGCATCTACCGTACCCCAGAATGAACAAAAACAGGAATGGCTCTACCCCAGCCAGCAGGGCTCACTTTGCCCCAACCAGGCAGTTTCACAAGAGGTCCAGCTGTTCCATCTCTACAGTGTCCTCATCTGGCGCCACGCTAGGCTTGGCAGAGCCAGACAAGGTGAACTCAAGAGGAAAGAGGACAGGTTTCCATCTTCTCTCAAGGTCTGTGACTGACCTCTTATGGACAATTGTTTGCATAGCAATATATGTTCATAACTACTAAAACGATTATATTGATTGGATCATTTGAGGTCAGAAGATGCACCTTAAATCTGGGCCATACCCTCTGGTGACGGCCCACATACAAGGACGCGGGAGAAGGAAGCTTTTGCTTTTTTTTTTTTTTTTTTTTTTTTTTTTTCCTGCTTGCTCTTGTTCTCACTGGCAAGCTCATCTATTCTGCTACTGAAGCATTCCTTGGCTGGCATCAGAATTATTTGGAATTCCAAATTAGAATTATTTGGAATTCCAATATAGACCACAGACTAGCTGACACATCCAGCCTCGTGGACTGAAGAACTACCAGATCCTTGGCCTTTCCATCAGGAGACAGTCATTGCTGGACTAGCCAGACGGCCGCCTGCAAGCCACTCTAATAATATGCATTGTGTGTGCGTATGTATGTATGTATGCATGTATGTATATGTGTATGCATTCTATCAGTCTGTTTTCTAAAGAACCCTGACAGATACAGGGACATTATAGATTCACAGCAAGTAATGAACAAGAAAGGAAAATAAAGTTAACAAGTTGTCTTCTCTCGGCCAACTCTTTCTCCTCAGTCCCAGGTACTTTATCTTGGTCTCCAAAACGACCTCTCATTTCTCGCCCACAGTTCATGAGGTGGAGAGGGTGCCAATTTGTGTCCATCCGTTCCATCATACATGCATTGAACACATGTTTGGTGACCAGCGACTGTGGTCCAGTAAGCTTCACAACACTTTACGATGGGCGGGACCATGTCTTGCCGCCCTAACTGCAGCTACGCTGTGTTTCTTGTTCTCTGTTTCAGCTGCAGCCGGAGAGCACCTGGTAGTCTGTGCAGCATATTCGGAGACAGCACTTCCGTTGCACCGGCCATCAAACCTCAGACATTCTCAAAGCAGATGAAGCGAGCCCCCAAGCCCCTCCATCTCCAGGCAGCTCAGATTCCTTCTTATGACACCAGCACCATTTATTTAACGATTGCTGTGGCCCCGCAATCATTATTTTACATCAAAATAATTTGTTTGTTATTTCAAACCAAAAGGACCTACGTGATTCTTCTGTAAGGAAGAGGTCTAAGAGAAGTTTCTTCTTGTGGATCAAGGGCCGGGAATAGAGGTGATGATGCATTACAAAACAACGCTTATAAATAATGCTGTGCACTCGAGTGCTAAGTACAACTCTCAGGAACAGAAACAAAGCAAGCAGGCCTGGGTGAGCAACCCGTGCAGCGTAGCAGCAGCTAAAATGCCTCCTGACGTTATGACTCCAAACTTGAGTGTGAGCTGAGGGGAAAAGGCATCATTCACCTGTGTCCCTTTCTGGGGACCTTCTGCCTGAGCCCTGCTCAGACGCTTCCTCAGAAGGTCATGAGATGGTTACAGCTCCATGACTTGAGCAACGTGAAAATTCCCTTAGGTTGACCTACTAAATTATTGAATGGGCCTAGGCAAATAATAATACCATTAAATATTTTATCAGTACCAAGAAAACATTTTGAAAGTGTAGCATTTTTTTCCTAAAACTGGACAGATTCTAAAAGCTGCAGGCTTCAAAATAACATGAAAATTCAGATAATAATGTAAACTTTTGCACATTTACTGTGTGAGAATTTGCTTCGTGTTTGCCAGCATTAAATTGTCTATCCCATTGTGTGTAAAGCCATTCCAATGCCCTGATGTGGGTGGCTTCGAGATGCTGGTCATTTGAGACTTGCTGCACAGAGGTGATGGCCACAGGCTGAGAAATTTAAGACCCAGTTTTAGTTTTCAGTCCCACGTGAAGCTTACAAATGCTGAAAAGCTATTAATTTTCGAGCTGATGGAAAAGTATTGAGAAAGAAAAAGAGTTCCCCTATCCCCGTGGCTTCAAAGAATCCTGTTGGCATCACCGCATTCACCTAAGAAAAGAACCCTGCTAATGACATCCTTACATAGTATATGTAATTACATTAGTACACATAATAAACTAACTCCTCGGTGGCCTTGTTTGCTGGGAAGGGAATTCAGGCCTTGAGAGAAGAGTCGTGCAGAAGTGGATAAGCCAGGAAGGGGCTCCCCGATGTTCTGTATTGGCTCGGATTATAACTTCCTTGGAACTTGAGATAAATTTTCCTCTTGCTGTAATTGGTTCAGACAACTGGGAGGTCCTGCATAGCAGGAGTGTGTCTTTTCCTTCTCTCCCGATTCCCACGCCTGTCGTGATTCCCTTCCCCTCTCTCTGTGCACCTCACGGTCTCCGTGCACGGCTCGGGTCTACAGGCTACCTCTTAAGCTTAGCAGTCCCCCCTTGACCAGTCCTGTGATGCTGTTCATCCCTGCCTTCACCTTCCAACCGCATGTAGATGAGTTTTCACTTCAGTAGCTCCTGGACCAGCCTCTCCGATGAACTACAAGCCTATGCAGCTGACTGCCTACTGGGCAGTTCCAAATGGGTGTGTGTGAGGGCCTTGAGTTCAGGATGTCCAGAGTTGAGCTCTTTCTCTTCCCCTGAAGATCCGGTCCTCCATCCCCAAGCAGAACTTAGCCAGTGTTGGAGAGCACCCCGGCTAGAATACCATGATATGTGGACATACCAGAGAACATACTATGGGGTGATGGGAAGGTAGCTGTGGAAAATTCCAGTAGACTTCTTTGGTTAGTCATCACTGAGGAATATGCAATTATACAGCCACAGATAAATCCTTCCAGGGCTGAGCAATCAGCATAGGATATAATCTGGGCCACCACCCTCCCCAAATTAGCCAGTTTTGACCCAAGCCTGAAGTCAGAGCTGGTTTTAATACAGGTGAGGTTTTCCGTTGTTTCCACGATGTGACCTTGGAGACCCAAGCCTCTGCTACTGACCTTCCTCATCGGCTGTTCTTGTTGAAGCCTGATATTCCTGCCTCACGACACCATCTTCCTTCCATCTGGGGCTGCATTCCTTGTGAAAATAGGGCTATGGGGCGGGGGGAAATACATTGGGTTGTCATTGTCCTTTTCTATTCCTGGGAGTGACCAACAGAACTCAAGACGTTTTCCAACAAGAAGCAGAATGAATGGGTGGAGGGGTTGAGAGCAGCAGGTCCCACAGATTGGGAAGTGGGCTGCCTGACTCAGACTCTTTACAGACTTGCCAAGTCTGCGTGGGCCTTTTGAATCCATGCGCGAACAGGATGTGAATCTGGATGTGGGAAAGAGTCAAGAAAGGGAACGTCGCACACCCCCTCCTGCCCACCCTCATCCCCACCCTCCCCTAATAAACATTAGTCACCCTGGTGTGGGACTGTCCCAGCCTGTTTGGCAGCAATCTTCTGAGTTGGACATGCTGGTGCCTTCTTGAAGGAAGAAGCAAGTTGAAATCGACCAGAGCCTGGGGGCATGAACCAACTCACCAAAGTGTTTCCCTGGCTTGTGATACAAAGAAACTTGCGCAATTAGGGAAGCCATAATTCGTCTACGTGGACTGGAAGAGATGGACACACATAAGCCCCACTGCCAGGAGCAAGGAGATAAGACTGACTTGTTGGAGCCAAATGCTGTGTGGCCGCCAGCAGCTTGGAGGCTTGGGTTTCTGATGAGAAGACACTGTGAGTTAAGTCTAATTATGGCAGGAGGTAACTGTCTCCCAAGAGAGAAACCGGAATGGCTTTGCCAAGTTGTGACAAGCAGGATCTTAAAGGGTGTCTGAGAATTCTCTGAAAAGGCTAACACTGAGCGGGCCTTCTCCTCATTCACTCAAGTCCTCCCCTGTGGGGTGAACAGAAGATGCTTCAAGTTTCTCTCAACGTTTGTCTTGTCCAAGTTCTGCCAAGTTGCTGATGACATTATAGATGTGATCGTATGGCTTAGAAACAAATGTGTAAGCATCTCTTACTCCATTCACTTTGGCCAGGACAAAAGCTGAGCAGCTCAGAACCAACAGAAATTTACTCTTCCTTTCTCTGGACACTGGGAAGCCCAGCCTATGAGGAACTCAGGTCTTCTGTTGGTCCATAACCCTGAAAGCTGGCTGCTTTTTGTGACCTCACACAGTGGAAAGGGTCGGCTAGTACCCTGGGATCTCCAGAGCTTTGCACCCACAACTAAATCACCTCTAAAAAGTCCCATCAACTATTCCCGTCTTCTGGAGGTTAGGATTTCAACATATGGATTAAGAGCAGGAGGGAGACAGACATTCATACTATAGTGGTCACTAACTACTACCCAAGTGTCTTTGGAAACTAACCTTTTAAAAATGGAACGGACTCAGGAAAAAGTGATGTAGCTTCCTCCTTGCTTCCTCTTTGGTCTGCATCCTTCCTGCCCACAGCTCTGCCAACTTAGGAGTTTCTCCTTACCATGGTGAAGTGAGCCTGTGCCAAGAGCTGCTGAAATACGTGTTGATTCATATCAGGACAAAACACCACTCACTAGGCATCCCAGTCTAGAGTTAGCAGGACCTTCGGGCTAGACTTAGAAAGCAGTGAGGAAATTTGTCCCTGGTGAGAATGGGGCTGCAACGAAACATCCACTAGCTGCGTTCAAGAGCCATGTGCAGGTCCAAGCATAAATGGGAGTGGGAGGATGAGCCTGCATTTATATCTAAACTGAAAAATACTGAAAAGAAAGACATGGGCATGCTGAGTTTGGAAGTGCACTCCTGTAATCTCAGAACTAGGAGGCTGAGGCAAGAGGATTGTGAATTCAATATCAGCCTCAGCTACATAGAGAGACTCTCTTAAAATGGAAAAGGCGTTTTGTAGCACTGGAATGAGCATTCTAGAGTCACCATAGCAAAAATATCAGCAATTGTGGTATTTAAATGTGTCGTGTGCATATTTCTGCACGCACCCCTGTTCAACAAGAAGCTGGTTTTATTATTATTATTCCGTACTTTGAAATGTTTCGGGGTTTCCTTCTTCATTTGAAGTGCTGCCATTTACAGAGTGGTCACTAAAAACATATTCTCTTAACATTTAAATTTAACTTATAAACATGTTCCTTTAAACTAGGTATAGGCATGTGTTCAAGTGAAGGCAAGATACCCTTGTAAAGAAGGTAGAAAGAAACGAAAGATCTACACAGTCTCCCACTGCGCCTACAGCCGGTGATCACAAGTTTGCCAGTCCTAGCCTTGCCTGTTTCTGTTCCTTTCTTGATTATGATTAAACCAAGGTCATCTTGCCACACTCCCTCCAGGGAGAAAGAGCTTCTGCAAGGAAGCTGGGTCCCCAGCGGTCATTCTTATGGTCTCTGCTCCTTAGGAATGGACGCAGATGGAATGAAGCCAAGTGGCCCTCTTCCTCCAACCTTCCTTGCCTCTGCCCTTGCACAGGCACCTCAGGGACCAGGGCATTTCTGCCTGTCCCTTCCTCATTTCTCCCGATGACAGAGACAGCTAGATAGCTATCCAAAGTCATTTCCACTCTTCTGAACTGAATTTCTCCAAAATTTCAAATACTGAAGTCTTAATCCTCCTTGTGAATGTATTTGGAGCTAAGAACTTAGGGAAGTAGGTAAGGTCAAAGGATGCCAAGAGGATGTGGCTTTCATAACGAAATTTGTGTCCTTCTAAGGAGAAGAGCATATTCTCTGTGCTATTAACCCTATGAGAATGCAATAAAACACCATTAACAAACATGGATACGCCCTTAACCGATTCTAGATTTACCATTATCTGGGACTTGGACTTTCTAGCTTCCAAAATGTAACACATTGCCTCTAATCATAATTGTATATAGTAGCCCAAATGGACCAAAGCATTGAGGGCTAGAGAGGGCTAAAGAGATGGCTCAGCAGTTAAGAGCGCTTATAGCTCATAGAAAACCTGGGGTTAGCTTGAAGCACCCGCATGGCCACTCAAAACTCTCCCTAGCTCCAGTCATGGGAGTTTCTATGTCTTGTTCTGGCCTCTTTGGGCACTAAGCATGAACACAATACACATACATACATGCAGGCAAAATATTTATAGTTTATCAAGAGCAGGGACACATGTATGTCCACTTACTAAAACAGAAAACATCCATTGAGCTGAGCCTAGGGGCACAGACCCATAACCCCAGCTACTTGATAAGCTGAGGATTACAAATTCAAGGTGTCAGTGAAAAACACAACTCTTACTTCAAAGATAATAAAGGTCTATTCTGCACCACATGGGAGCAATGTAGTCCAGGAACACATTGTCCCAAATATCGGTGTGGCAAGAGGCTCATAAAGTTTTCAGAGTTACAGGATGAAAGAAAACCATAAATCAAGGCACTTGGCCAACCCACTGTTGAGAACATCAGGTGAAAAGGTTGATATGGTTCTCAGGTGGTATCTGAGGACATCAGGTCGGACACACGTGAAGGATGAATGACTATTAAGAGGGATCTAAAGATAGCCCAAGGTAGTTTGGCTGTAGGTCTGCACTACCCCAGCTCTCGACAAGTTCCAATTTCTCACCAGTCAATTAGCCTTGTAGAGACTTTAAACATGGCTGTCGATTTTTTCTGGGACCTTCAAGTTCACAGAGGCCTTCCTAGGCCACAGAGCACGTTAAAGACTAGGCGTGATAAGTTCTCAAGATTCAATCTCGAATTAAAAAAAAAAAAAAACCCTAGGACTATAGCTCAGGTGTAGGGTGTTTGCTGAGCATAAATACAGCCCTGGGTTCAAACCATAACGGTAAAAAAACAGCTATTGATTCTAATCTGATCAGCATCCAAACTCTCTGAAACAAGCAGCCATGGTTGCTGTCTGTTTAGCTTGTCATTTACTGTCAATGTGAGTGTAAACATTTTGAGCTTCTGCCCGGGACTGAGGGGGTTCCTGGGAAACGGGACCTTCGGTTTTAAAGCTGAGAAAGTCTTATGCCAAGGCCCGGCACCCTGCACGTGGGGCTGTTGCCACACCAGATTCCCATGGTGCCCCACCCAGAGTTTCTCACACAGCCGCACAGTTGCCCAATCCTGTTTTCACAAGAATGGCTTCCTGCGCCTTATAAAGTTCAAACAGGAGGTCCCTTAAACAAGTTCCACTATCACTTAAATCTGATAGGAAGGCCTCTGAAAACTCGTTGGCTGCTAATTAAACTACTTAAATGGATGGTAGTTCGCTTAGTGGCTGAAGAAAGGAAAAGTTGAAAACCTGTGCCCACTTCCTCCTGTGTGGCTCTGGGCCAGAGGTTCTCAACCTCTGGTGACCCTCCACACCATAAAATTACTCCATTGCTATTTCATAACTGTAATTTTGCTACAGTTATAAATCATAATGTAAATATCTGATATACGACCCCTCCCCCACCCCAAGGGTCACAAGTCACAGGTTGAGAACCACTGCTCTAGGTGGAAGATGTGCTTGGGGAACATACGAGGTCCTGCCCCAGAGAGTCCATGCTCCATCCAGGCTGGCCTCAAGCTTGCTATGCAGCCAAGGGTAGCCTTAAATTCCTGAGCCTCCCGCCTTTACCTCCAGAGGGATCACACCATACCCTGCTTCTGTGGACAAGGTCTTTAAATAGATAGTTTGTGCCGTTAAAACAAGACCATAAGTGTGGGACTCTCATCATGCAGTGTGGTTCACCATCCAGTGTGATTTACCATCCAGTGTGATTTACCATCCAGTGTGATTCATCATCCAGTGTGGTTCACCATCCAGTGTGATTTACCGTCCAGTGTGATTTACCATCCAGTGTGATTTATCATGCAGTGTGATTTACCATCCAGTGTGGTTCATCATCCAGTGTGGTTCATCATCCAGTGTGATTTATCATGCAGTGTGATTTACCATCCAGTGTGGTTCATCATCCAGTGTGACTTATGTCTTAGTAAGAGAGTAAACCTGGAGGTGCAGAATACTGGGAGAAGATTAGTGTTGCTCTAGGGAGAAGAGAGCCTTTCACAAGGCAAGAGGATCCTCGAACCCCTTGACCTTGGACCACACTCTAGAAATGCAGTTCTCGGAGCCTAAGGCCTCAGCATCCCCAAGAGTGTACTAAAAACACTCAAATTCTCAAGTCTACCCCAAAACTACTGATTCAGAAAGTACTTCAACAAGCCTTCCAGGAGAACCGCTATTTATATAAAGTATGACTAACTATATTTGTTTTTTAGAACTCGGCTGTATTTTTAAAAAGGAATAATGAGACAAGAATGGGTAAAATTTATAATGGGCCCATCATAAAATGGACAGGCACGAGCATGTTAATGAACTTTCTGTTTGTTACTGTAATAATTTTCTAAGATAATCAGCTTATGAAAAGAAAAGATTTGTTTTTGTTTGGTTTGGTTTTGGTTTGTCAAGACAGGGTTTCTCTGAAAAGCCCTTGCTGTTCTGGAACTCACTGTATAGGCCAGGCTGGCCGCGGGCTCCCAGAGATCTGCCTGCCTCTGCCTCTCAAGTGTTAAGATTAAAGGCATGTGTCACCACAGCCTGGCCAAAGATTTGTTTTGACTCATAGTTTTGAAGGTTCAGGTTGGTCTTGCTTCTATGAAAAGGTGCTATTTAATGGGTTTTGTGGTGTGGGAGGTCCTTCTGTTTGTGTGTTGCTTTCACTGGTTAATGAATAAAGAAACTGCCTTTACCTAGTTGATAAGGCAGAACTTAAGTGGGTGGAGAAGACAGAACAGAATGCTAGGGAAAAGGGCAGAATAAGAGATGCCATGGATCTCCTGCCTGAGACGGATGCTGGTTAGAATCTTGCTGGTAAGCCACACTCACATAACAATACACAGGTTAATAGAAATGGGTTAAATTAAGATGTAACAATTAGCCAGTAAGAAACTAGAGCTAATAGGCCAGGCAGTGATTTAATTAGTACAATTTCTGTGTGGTTACATTGGGTGTAAGTTAGCTGGGTGGCAGGAAAAACCAAGCAGGCCCTCTCTCCATGCAACAGTTTTCTGTGTGTAAAAGGAATCAAGGTCAGGAGAGAGTGGGAGGAGGGAGAGGGGAGAGAGAAAATGGAAGTGGAAGAGAATGAGAGATCAAAGAGACTTCGGTCCTTTCAAGTTCACACCCTAATGACCCAAAGACACCCACACACACTAGGCCCCGCCTCTTAAATTCCTGCCACCACCCAGCAGCACTAACTGGGGACCAAATTTTTATCACATTGTCCCTTGGGGGACCTTCCGCACCAACCAGTTTGCTGAATAAGTAACTTAAGTAACATCACGCACATGTGACAGCTATGTTCCAAGTATAAGTGTTAAGAGAGTATGAGTCTCTTATGTACTTCGGTGCCAGAGCCAATAGTTGTCCCTGTGTTTCACTGAGTGCCAGTTATATGACCAACAAAGGGGTGTCCTAAGACAGATGGTGGCTCCTACTAACATACTTCTTTTCACCTTGGGTACCATAGCCCACCTCTTTGTAGGCATCCATATCCTAAGGCACCCCTGGGTTACGGCGAGAGTAGCCAAGACCAGCTAACTCTGTAGCATTCAAGTCCTGCTGCTCAGTCCAGCAAGCTCTGCTGGGCCTTCAAGGGCCACACTCCACAGACTCGTGTCTGGATTGAGGCTCTGGCCTGGTTCCACGTCTTTCCCACGGGGCCTCTAAGATCTTTTGTGAAGCAAGGGGCATGTTTAGATATGTGTGATCATCAGTATCTCTGAACATAGTAAAACAATATAAAAAAAAACTGTTCTGTGTAGAAGGTGACTTTCCCTTGCCACACAAAGGGCTGACAAAGACCGGTGCTGCCTAAACCCAGACAACCTGGCCTCTGAGCTGACCTAAGTTACCTCAGGGCCATCCACCTACCCAAAGGACATAGATGGAAACCATATGAAACCATAGAGCTAGACCACTCCCTGGGTAGAAAGAAAGGTTTATTGAAGATCATACCACAAAGGCTGTCTCTTTAGAGGACAAAGAGAAGCAAGTGGACTTTATACAACAGTCAGCAGAGTGAGGGTCTGTGAGATGCTACAGGCCGTTCAGATTGACAGAACTGGATGCCCCTGCCTGAGGTCGCTGGCCTTTGGGGGTAGATTAAAAGAGATTCCTGGCAGAAGGAAACTCACCTTGATATCTGCTTTCCCTACACACAGTAACCCACCTTTAGCCTCCTGTTTATCTGACTGGCCCAAGTCCTCTGTTTAGGACTTTGTTACCAGCACTTCTGGTTTAGGAAGAGTCTGTGTCAACCCTGACAACAAAAGAAGGAAGTTACAATAACCATCCTTGTAGAACAATGTTCTCAACCTTCCTACTGCTGGGTCTTCTTAATACAGCCATTTGAGGTGACCCCAACCATCAAATTATTTTCATTGCTACTTCATTACTGTAATGTTGCAACTTTTATGAATCATAATGTAAATATCCATGTTTTCCAATGGCCTTAGGAGACCCCTGTGAAAGGGTCATTCCACCACTCTCAAAGGGTTGATACTCACTGCTATGAAGGAAAAGTTCTTTTTTTTTTTTTTTTTTTTGGTTTTTCAAGACATGGTTTCTCTGTGTAACAGCCCTAGCTGTCCTGGAACTAGCTCTGTAGACCAGGCTGGCCTCAAACTCACAGAGATCTGCCTGCCTCTGCTTCTCAAGTGCTGGGCATGCGCCACCACTGCCCAGCTGGTTTGTTTTATAGTTTGTTTGGTTTTCATTTGTTCTTGTTTTCTTTAGGTAGGGTCTCATGCTTCCTAGGCTATCCTCAAGCTTGCCTTCAACTTCTGAGCCATCTCTCCAGTCCCTTAGTTAAACATCTTGAAACTGAACTGCTCCATGGTCCTTTACATGGAGTCTCTGAAGGCCCTCGAGTGGCAAAGGCTTCTATGGTTCCCCTTCGCTGCTCCTTTCCAGAATGGAACTGGTTGTCAACCTCCACGGCCAATATTCTAAACCTTTTGAAAACCCTACCTGTATAAGATCTTGAGCAAGGGGCCTAGTATTTGCCTCAAGGCCAATGTAACGCCGTTAACATTTGACTCTGCTCAGTCAGGATTTGCTGGTTGGTTTTTCTAGACAGGGGATACCTGTCTAGTCTAGGTTGGCCTCAAATTCTTGATCTGCCTCCCTCAACCCTTCAAGTGCTGGGATTATAGGCATGCACCAGGCTTTGTTGTTGAGGCCAGTTCCCCATGTAGCTGGCGGAACCACTAGTAGTCTAGAATGGCCTTAAACTCCAGAGAGTCCTGCTGTGACCTTCTGAGGCTTGGCTTGGTGTGCACCACCACGCCCAACTCCACTCAGGAATTTTTAATACTAGCTTCAGTCACTACGTTGGCATTCTTCCTGCCAATAATAAAAGTCATTAAAGCGGGAGTCATTTCCAAGTGGAGGCAAAAAAAGAAAAAAATCATACACGAAAGAGTTCCATAAAGCACAAAAGACTTCATAAGCCATACGGCTAGGCGAGTGTCGGCGCTTATTACTCATCCCTTGGCGTTTTAACCAGGGTAAGGGATGGTGAGCCAAAGAGGGACGGTCCGCTGTGGTCATCTGAACTCAAACCTTCCCCCAGGCCGCTCTTCCACTTCAGCCTTTCCAGCCACCGTCCAAACAGCCTTTCCCTGACTACCGAGAAGGCCACATGGCTTTGCTTTGCCTGCGTCGCCCCCACTTCCCAATAACCTGGGCCGCCGCTCAGCTTTGTTCACGGAAGCGGCATCTTCAAGGAACCAAAACACGTGAGACTTCGGAAGCAGTTTACAAAGGAACTGTGACTCCCAGTTAGAGCATCCCTGAGCTGGCGGCCTGCGGCCCTGCCTGCTGGCAGCAGGCTGTCAGGGAGGCACTGCCCCCTTGTGTCTCAGTCCATGAAGCTCTGTCTCGAGACCAAAAAAAAAAAAAAGTGGGGGTGGGGAGAATATTTCTATTCCAGAAAGAACATCCAAGGACCGAAGTTGAGAATAGAGGCAGCCCATATATAAGACCAACTTTACTAGAGTACTTTGTCTTCTTAGCCACTCTCTGTCTAACTCGACATGTGCTGAATTCTAACACCATCTGTCTGTGTGTTTCCTTCCTTGACTCCTTTAAAAACACGTAAGTTAGCATAGAAAGTATTAGCTAGAGATCATTATGGTACTTTCGAATAAAGTTTTAGTAGATTCTTAACCAGGAGGTGATGGTGGCCCACGCCTTTAATCCCAGCATTCGGGAGGCAGAGGTGGGTGAATCACTGTGAGTTCGAGGCCAGCCTCGTCTACAGAGTGAGTTCCAGGACAGTCAAGGCTACTCAGAGAGACCCTGTCTAAGACAATAAAAAAAAAATTTAAAAAAAAAGTTTTTGTAAATTCTCCTTTCCCTTCACCATTGCCCCCCCAATACCCCTAATCACCCCTAAACCGCCTCCTGGCCTCTTTCCTCCTTCCTGTCTTCCATATACTTTTTGCCCTGATCCCATCTTTCCTCAACATTTATTTTTACCTTCTCTTGGTTTTCCTATTAGTTTTTTTTTAAGTTGTACCCACATTTTGAACCCCTTGATATTGACACATTTAGAAATTGCTTGAGTCCCCTAGCGGCATCCAATCATTCCTCTAGGAGGCTCTCACCATGAAAACCCTGCAGCAAACTAACGTGCGGTTTTTTCTCCTGTTAGTCTGTCTGTGTCCATTTCATCCTTGGGCTCAGTGAGAAAACCCTGAAACCAGGAGAAACAAAAGTCCCCTCAGGTGGAAGAAGCATTTTCAAGAGAAAACAGGAGGCGTTGAATGCTCATTTTATTCCGCGTAAGCGAAGCAGTGCAAAAGTCACCAGGGCTGTAAATATAAACTGCTCGTCCATACACTGCCCATCAGCAAGGCGAATCTTTGATGATTTTAATAGGGTTCCCATCCTCCCTGCAAAAGGAACAACCATACACGCTGGATCAGTGCCTACCGTGCTGAAACCAGGTCAACTGTTTTGCAGTTTGAGGCCCTATGTCCATTATGCATTAAATTCCTCTCAGGGTAACATTTACTTAGTCATTTTTTAAGGTTCATCCAGAGAACACAAAGGTGAAGATCTTTTTGCCCCCTCCTCCACCCTCCACCCACCCAAACTTAAGGTAAAGGTCTCTGATGCCTACAAAACATTCCAAGGCCTGGCGATGGTGGCGCACGCCTTTAATCCCAGCACTCGGGAGGCAGAGGCAGGCGGATCTCTGTGAGTTCGAGACCAGCCTGGTCTACAGAGCTAGTTCCAGGACAGGCTCCAAAGCCACAGAGAAACCCTGTCTCGAAAAACAAAAAA